>NW_024528599.1:1852-544471 GCF_017590135.1 Pyrgilauda ruficollis | reverse complement strand
CCCCCCCAATTTCTTTTGTGGTTTGAAAAGTGAGAAATAGAAGATGCAACTAACCAGTAGATTAATGTCCCATAATACGCATGCTAATAATCCAAATAAAACACCTAAATACAAAATTTCAGGTAAGCGGATTTTAATATCTCTATTTACTAAGGGAAAAATTTCCAATAATCTGGATGCATCACGCTTTCTATTAGCTGGCAATCTTTTCTCCTAACTCAGGTGAGGATGTGCATTTTCTCTTTATCCCCAGGATATTGCAAGCTATCATGAGAGAATTTCTAGATCAAATCCAAGGAGATATGGCCCACTTTTGAGCAGATATCCAGCCAGTTATAACATTACTATAAATTTCTAAAATATTTCTATAATCAATATAATGAAAAGTCTCCTCTAAAGGCTCAAGAAAAAGAAGCTGGCTCTTGTTGTTGGTTTGTTTGGGTTTGTTTTTTTAAGTAGACTAACAGTATTAATAATTTTATATGTAATTCTTTGTATTAAACCAGAATTACTTGAAATTGGAAGAAACACAGGAAAATTTGCAGAAGGCAGCTCCAGATCACAGATCATATCCTCAAAAAGTCAATTTTACCTGGACCGCAGGTGAACAGAATTAAGACTAAGTAATTCTTCACTTAGGTCAAGCTTCTAAAAATTATTGCCTTTTCAGAACTTCTTATGGTTTAAATACCTCTATTTCATTTCCAAGAAACTGCTAAGTACAGAGATAATGAGAAATAGATACTGAGTGATAAATACATATTTTTATGATCATGTCTTCAGCACTGAGAAGCTACCTGCTCTTCAACGTATCCAGAAAATAATGGTCTCAGGTAAATTTTGACTGTTAGAACAAACCTGTGGAACAGCTTTAGGTGGCTCAACACATCCCTGCTAATGGTGCACCCCCATCCAGGGATAAGATCTGCTAGAAGTCTCCCTTCCTGAAGTTTATGATGGTCAGTCAAGGTTGTGAGTATGGACACAAAACTGTGTTTTACCGAGAGAAGCTTGCGAATGACGTCTGATGCAATGACTGTATAGAATGCCTCGAGAGAATTTCAGCTTCGTTTTAAGTCCTTGGCAATATGCACTACTTTGTATAAATAGAGCCAAACTGCTGAAGAAAATATGTAATTTATTGCACAATTTTTGACATGAAAGCTTTCTATTATAGTGATGACTAATAAATACAAAAATAAGAGATTTATATTGCTGTGCAAGTGGCCATGAGTTATTTTGGCATTGGTTGATTCAAGTTTGTTTACATTAGGTTTTCTGAAGTGTTTTAATGAATATTTGCTGGTTTCTTTTCTGTAACCTAATGCAGCAAAAATTTCAAGCACTGAAATTTTCCTTCAGAATTTTTATAAGGAAATGTGTACTACAAGAGCTTAGCACAAAATTGTCCTAAGACAATTTAAACACAAACACATTCTCTTCAACTATTGCTATGTAATATTGTCCCTCTCTTTGACACATAGGTTTTCTTATGCTGTTGCAAAAAAATCATAATTGCAAACATCTTGCTCTTAGAAAAGATCACAGTATAAAATAATAGGAAGAAAGGCAGCAAGGTCATGAAACAGAATCCTTGAAATACTTCAATCTCATTAAATTCAATTTGGGTAAGCTCTGCTGAGGATTTAACAACACTACTCTGAGTTCTCTGCATCTCAGAAGAAATGTTTTATCTATTGATTATTTTTCAAACATGGAAAAAATCTGAGGAACTAATTCTTTCTCCAGGAAACCACTGATAGATATAACTGATGGATAGTGTTCTTGATGTGATATTTTTGGGTAAGACTAGCAAAAGATCATATTCATGAATAAAGTCATCCTTTCACAACTGAAACAATTTATTGAAAATTCTCAGATAGGTAAAACAAGCTATTGATTCACTTCAGATGTCTCTTGAATATTTTTCTTTTAGAAGTCTTTAATAGAAATGTAGAAGAGTCTTTAACAGAAATGTAGAAACTAATCTGAGAAATATGACTAAAGTAATTGCAAAGTGGTTTTCCTCCTTCGTTTCTGTGGCCATACTTTTCCCTTCAGTGTTTCAGTTTTTCCTTAAAAAAATTAAATCAAACACAGGCCACCAAAACAAAACTAAAAAGCTTCCATTTTAATTTATGTTACCATATTACATTCTTAAATGACTATGTGAATATAGGCTGAGTTTTTCTTTAGTAAATAACTTTTTATAAAATGTCAAAACATGGTAGAAAATTGGTATAAACTGACAAGGTTCCAGCTGAGCCAAATTTCATCAGTGATAGATTTCAAACTCAATGAACCTAAGAGTTCACTCTAACCTAATTTTTTTTTTAAATGGAAAAAGATTCACAAAGTTATGCCAATTCTATAATCTACTCAATTGATGCTGTGATTGTTTTATTTCTGGACAATTACTTGTGGGATATCAGTGGAAGACGAACATAATTAGAACTCAAAAAATTTACTTTTTATTAAAAAAAATAGAAGTCTCAAAAGGTGAATTCTGGAGTTATTTTAAAATGGGAAAAAAGAAAAGATATAACAAGAATCGAATCAAGATAAAATGAGTTAGTGTGCCTTCTTTTTTACACCAAATCCAAACTAAAGCTAAAAATCAATTTCTTAGAAATATCAAAGAAAATACAGGAATAATTTATGTTCTGACACTCAGTTTGTCACTATATTAAATATGAAACCGCCCTATCAGCATGTTGACTTACACATGTTACTTCAGGCTTCCTTGGTGTGAAACACCGCAAAAATAATGTCATGAGGGCATTTGATACCAAAAGCAAGCACAGCTTCTCATGCTGAGCTGTTGACACAAAGGACTGGGCTGCACACGGGACTGACAGGAAAAGTTGGATATGTAAAGGCACAAAGTATGGATGCTCTGGCACCAAGTCTACTTGCAATGCCTCTTCAGGGTAGTTTATATTATCCTCTGGATTTACTAAAAATGATCATTGTATGCCAAGGCACATTGCTATTTTCCTTCTAGGAGGAAAAGCCAAGAAATCTTTGTATGTTGGATCAAATTTTTACCTCAAGTTCCTCCACTAGGTGGGCACGTGTGAATATGAACTGTCTCCAGCAAGGGCTGCTTGTCTTCAGATATTGGAAAGGCTACAAAAGCAGAGAGATTGCACCATTTTCCATATTCATAGATAAGAGATGAGTATACTTAAATTGCTGCACTAGGAATGTAAGTAAACAATAACAGAGATTTCTGATTGCAAATGACAACTGAGCACTAGGGGTGTCTACAAAGGCGGGTGCTGGAATCCTGGATGCTGAAAATTTTAAACTTTCTGTGCTTAAAGGCACAGACCCACAAGACAACACTGCATTTGACCTGAGGCCATGGAACAGGCTTCCAAAATTAATTGATAGTACTGGGATTATGGGTGTGTAGTTGGTTAGAAGTGTGTAATATCACAGGGTGGAAAACTTAGAGTTTGGGGTTTTAGAATATAATAAATATGAAGCAAGATGCAGGTTTTAGGGCAGAGGCAGGTTGTTCTTTACCTTCTTCTTCTTCCTTCTTGATCATGGTGATGTTTTGTAATTGGACAGAAAAGTCCACACTGCGGGCTTTGAGGGATCAGTTATTGGGTTAAGAGGGAAAATAATCCCTTCTTAATTGGATAGTTTAGTCTTAAAAGACCTTGTAACAAGAGATTGTTAGCTATTTTGTGCCTTGCTAATGAAAGGCTGCCAAACTCATAGTTGTGAGACTGTTTCACTGATAAGAAATTATATACACCTGAGTCCGAACATGAACTACCGTCTCAAGTGCCTTCAATCCAGACGCAGAGAACCAATAGGTGGGGGGGTTCCATCAGTGCTGTTGTTTTATGATAAATAGGTATTTATGAAGACTGGTTCTACATAATTAATTGTTCTGATTTCTGTTTGCCTTCAGAGATGAGGGGCAGATAGATTAGAAACTCCTCCAGCAGAATCCTCTTCCATGGAGCTCTGCACATACCCAGTGAATCTTGAGTTGTGAGGGAAGGGAAGGCTATCACATCTATAAGTTTGGTGAACTTCAAATAAACCCTGAGTAATAACATCTCCTGTGAAATGTCAGAAAAATGAAAAACAGGATCGCTTCAATGATCTGGACTCTAAATGAAGCCCTCTCCCGGAGCAAATTAAAACACTGCACAACTGAGCCTGAATCCATAAGCCCAAACTTAGGCAGTTACTAAAACCGATAAGAAAGAAAAGTCTGGCTCATACAAAGCTTAAGCTACCTCCATCCACTGCAATAAAGTGCTTCAGTAATTACCTGAAAGTAAAACTGGTCTCTGTTCTGTCAGGAAAAAAATTGCAAGAGCTGGGAAAAGGATTCACTAAAGCCCAGAGAGCTGGCAGCAGTGCTTAAATTGGCTTCTGCAAGACCTGAAGTTGAGACCTATGGCAACTATGGAATTAATTTGCTGGGCTGAATTTGTCATTTTGATCTCTATATGTTCATTCTCTCTCCTTGAATTCTGATGCAACTAATGTCCTAACAGCAGTAAAGTGATGTGCAGCATACAAGCCTGCAAAGGAAAATAATCTTCTAGTCATCCCCAGAACTTTGTAACTGGAAATAATTTTGTCAGGCTATTTAAACAGAAGATAGAAGATGGATATATTTTGTAAAGCAGACAGGATCTGATAGTAATTCTAATAGTAGTTCTAATGAAGACTATTAAATCTGCATTAGGGTTTTTGTTTCCTGACTCACAATTGATACAATGACAGTCTGACACACAAAATTAAAAGAAATTGTGAACTAGCAGTTTTTGTCTACAAAAATTCTGTTTTTCTTTACTACATCTTTGCAAGACCTTTGCACAGCTATAGAGGTATGTTTTTACTGTTTTCCTACAGACTATAAATCTCTGCTTACATAGGTATCCATATAAAAAAGTCAATATTCAACGAAAAATCAAAATTATGATTTACATATTTTTTTAGACATGTTGCCTCCAGGAAAATGGCAATCCACTCACATAGCTGTATTTGGATCCATCCCCATGCTCCTTGGTAAGGTGTATAAATTAGATTTTGCTTCTCTTGAATGAGGAAGACTGGTGTCAAGCCAAGTCCATGGTGCTGCTGACACACAAGCCCTTTCTTGTGGAAGGAGTGCTGTGGAGAGCCTGAAGGAGCTGCCAGGACGGAGGAGAGTGTAGAGGCAGCAGTAACTGCTGGGAAAAGTGTCCATTGTGTCTATCCACTATGCAGCGCCCACCTGTTTTCTCCCTTTGCCCAAAGAAATGCCCTAGTGAGGAAGGTCTCCAGGGCTGGACAGTGAGGTCCTGACCTTTTCCCTTACATCAGATGTTCACTCCCTCTGCCTGTGCCCTGAGCTGACCCCAGACAAAGCAACCTGCAAACTCCTGGCTGATTTGCCAGCAGCACACAACTGCTTCAGCTGGAATCACACTTTCCAAGTTACTTCTTTTTACTGCTGCCTCTTTCAGCCTTGATTATTTTGATGTCAACATCATGGCTAAGGTAGCTTCTTGAGCCCATATTTCTGCTTTTCCTATATAGAACATGATGCTCATTTTACAGAACTTAAGCCTTTCATAAGCCCTACGACCTCACTCCAGTCAGCTGTACATTTTACAAAGCAGTTTGAAGGTAGAATAATTGTCCATTTGAAAGATTTCTGCAGCTGCTGTGCCCATGACCTGGATACCTGCTGCATTCTCCTGAGTTTAATAAGACCTGATCTATTGTTATATTGTATTACAAGTGTTCATCAAAATACACTTGATTCTGTTTTAGACAAAACACAGCTGTGTTTTTATGCACAGGTGAGTTGCTTCTGCAGCCAACATTAAAAAGCATCCCATGGGGTAATTGTCACAAATCAATGAAAATGAAACAAGCAACTCTCTTCAACAACTATAATGCAAGTTCAAGTTGTTAGACCATGGTGTTTAGTTTTTGGCATTTTTTACAGAGAAAATTTCTGGGTGTTGAATAAAGAATGGATACATGTTTTTATGTACAATTTTTAAGCCTAAAATATATTACTTGAAAGTACAAAATATGGAATGGGATTTTGGAAACTTAGCTTCAAATTTACTTTTGATTTCCTGCATTTTAACGCTTTTTTAGAACTGATTTTTAAGAAATGGAATAGAGAACTAAGAGGAAAAAAAATCAGCACAGACTCAGGGATGGAATAACAATGGCTCTCAAATGTATATGGGCAGATGTTTACTTCTTTTTAAATGTCAGCAAGAAGCAATAAACTTTAATATATCGGTGACACTTCTCCACTATGGAAATCAGAATGTAGTGACAACTGTGACCTGAGGGTTACATTATTCCCAAGAATATAGATAGAAGGGGAGTTAATGCTTATAGATACTTGGCTTTTACATACTGCTAACTTTATAGAAGGTGAATCAAAGGTTCATTATGATTCAATGGACTTTTTTATTTGGCTTTTGAATTTTACTTGAACTTCACATCTGCCTTTAAAATGTGAATTTCCACTCCAGGAACTTGTCACAAAGAAAAATAATGGGGTATGATTGATATGACTGTTGCCTCCGATCTTGTTTCACAAATAAATTAAAAGAGTCAGTCTTCAAAATACACCTGTTTTCAGTCTTGTGTTTCATAAACAAAACATGACCAAATCTGGAAAATCTTTTTTGCAGCAAAGAAGAGTGGCCAATCAGCTAAGGACTGAGCTATCAAAAGATTTCTAAAGGTCAGGGTTACTCATATGCTTTAGTATAAATACACTTTAAATGGTTTCTCTTTATTGACACAGGGGTGTATTTGAGAGCCTTGAACCTCAACTCCAGCTTCAACTTCACTATGGAAAAAAGCCTGAAAACACTCCCAAGAGTATTTATACAAGATTTTACTAAAACTTCTCTGAAGAAGTTGTGTATCTTATTATTTTATTCTTGTGGAATGACAAAATGCGTAGAGACATCTATGTATGTATTTGTATAATCAGGTGCTGATTTTTGTGCCCTAGATATTCAATCTAATCAAAAGTGGGACAGTAGATAAAATCTGTATTTTTTATTGTTTCTGATGTGCTAATTAAATGTTCCTTTAAAAAGATAAATGCGTTTTACTGACATTATATTGACCATATAGTTTATTATACCTATATACATGCATTAAATAGGAACAAAGAGCTTAGTAGTAATTAATATTTTAAATCAATGCATTGGAATCCTCATTCCTGAGATAAAATTTTACCAGTGTAAGTCAAATGTTTTTATTATTGGAACAACATAAAAATAACATAACCAACCATTGGAGTGAGCAAAAAGAAGGACATCCTTGTACGATTTTACAGTAATACCTTCTGGATTAACCCACTGAGGAGTAAATAGAAGGCCTAGACTTAGCAGAGTAGGTAGGTTCCCATCCCTTTTAGACATGCCTACTATTTTCTCCATTGACTGGAATGGAAAATTTTGGAGCCAAACAAATTTTTGGAGGTGAGTTGTCTGATAAAGACAATTGTGAATTCTAGTTACTGACAGAAGAACACTGCACGCAGTTTCTTGCTCTTTCTGAAGTTCCTAGGCTATTTTAGCTTAAGTAGATCTTTTCACGTCAAATAGTGTTCAGGAAAACAATAAAATAAATTCAATAAAACTTGATTCAAGGAAATGTGTGAGGCACACGCTTAAGAGATCTCTTTTGCAAAGACATGAAATTTATTTTCTTAAAGTGCAATGCAATATTTTTACTGCATTTTTGTCCTGTAGGTTTTTAACTAGTTTCTGTATTTAACTATGTATTTATTTGTACTGAATTCACAACAGCTTTTCCATCTCAACTTTCTTTTGCATGAAAATTTTACTCAGTCTAGATAAGAAGAACAGTGGTTTAACATGTCAATACCTGTTTGGTTATGACAATCTTAACCGCAATCATGAGTGTTTTCAGTGTGGGAACTTTTGTTCACTCTTGTAAAAGCTGATGCCTGAAGAGCTACAATATAGTTGTATAGTTGCAAGGGGTTTTCCCCCTAATGCTCAGGGTAGTCTTATAGGAACTGTATAGGAACTTTAGAACAGATATGTAGCAGAAAAGCAAAGCTCGAACCACAGAACTGTCAATTAAATATCCAAAGGAAACAAACAGTCAACTCTCCCATCCAAATCACTAAAGTGATTTTCAGTTTGATTCCTGCTGAAATTGATTTTGTTTCTATACCCACTTTTCCTGCCTACTTTTCTGTTAAGTGTAATATCCTTTGTTCTAACCTTTCAGGCCACTCTGCACAAAACATATTATTTTGCGAGAAAACAGAAGTGTGAGTGGTGAGGACCAGCAGCACATCAGATGGAGGATTGCATGAGTTTCATCAAAACCAGGGCTGCACTCCAGACATCCTGGAAAATGAGTGGTGTCTGGCAACATGACATGATTCAAAAGCAAACCATCAGTCGTATTCAAAAGGTTTCTTATATCTCCTTCACCACATGAAGGAATTTATAGGCAAACACAGGCATCAGCAACACTAGGAAAATCTATAGACTTTTGTACATTTTCACAATATATTCGGAGACTTTCCAACAAGTGTGTGATATCTGATATATCCTAGAAATGTTTAACAGTGTTCTTTCTCACATCCCTTGCAGAAGTAGAGACTAGTAGATTTGTATGGTAATCAAACATGTCAACAAAACTGTAAAGAATGCACATTACAAACAATTCCAAACCCAAGTCTCTGAGGAATCCCTACTAGTTTATTTTTGCTTGATATATTTATAAATACTTAAATGAGTTACAACAGATGTAGAAACCAGCTCAATCCAAATAAAAGTTTCTTAGATCTATATAAACTGAATTGTGCTCTCCCATGATGTGTTCCTTCAGACGTAATGGAGCAGACCATACATTAGTTTAATTAAAATCTAGATCTGCAGAAGTCGATGGCTTTGCGGTCAGCTGATGTGCAGCTGCTCAGATGCTTCAATATAAGTAGCAAAAAGAAAGGTAGAAAAAAAACCCCGTCAAACTGCAGACTGAAAAATATGCAAACAAAAGCTCGCTGCCTCCAACAGCACATCTGGGCAGTTCTGTTGGTCACTGCTGCTGCCAGCGGTAGCTCACTGACTGGTAATTTGGAAACAAATGGATATAAAACCTCAGGCAAATCCGTTTCGTTCACAAGGTGTGTGTGCCGGTGAGAATATTCTCATGAACTCGCATCCGTGTGCTGGAGGAAGTTTCCTATTTAACCCCGTTCTGAAAGAACTGGCTTTCCAGGAGCTCCCGTTCCGGCCCCGTGTAGCGCTGCCCGCGGCTGCCCGGCTCCGGGGAGCCCGCGGGCCCTCAGCAAGGATGCGCTCCTGCTCTCGAACGGAGATTTGCTCTCGAACGCCGTGATTTGGCAGTGAAAAGCGGCTGGACTTCCTAGTCCATTTCTTCTGCTTGGTGTGTATGTGGTTTTGTGTTTGATTGTTTGGGGTTTTTTGTTGGGTTTTTTTTTTGTTGTTTGGTTTTTTTTTTTTTTTTTTTTTTTTTTAACAGGAAGGCGTGACAATGTCTGCCGCCTTTTGTCATTTGAGATACTCAGTGATTAATGGAGGAAACCTGTGAAGGAGGCGAGAAGAGCGAGCACAGGCGGCGCTTGGTCCGGAGAAACTCCAGCTGCCGGCTACCTGTTGAGGTGGGTTCACAGGGGCGTTTCACCATTTCTGTCTGTCCAAGCGAGTACATTGATGCCCGGCCAGACCAGCCGAGCGCCGCCTAGCCCTGCTGTGAGACACGGCTCCGGAGCCTCCCTGGGAGCGGAGGCACCGAGGGGAGAGAAGTTTTCCGGGGAGAGGACCGGGGTTCCGGCTGCCGCCCTGGGGGCGGGGAGGGGGGCGCCTACAAGCTGAAGGGTGGGAAGAAAAGGCGGGGGGAAATAAAGAGGGCAAGAAAACCCCACCTCCCCTTTCTCCGAGGACACGCTCCCGGGGAGCTCAGTCTCCCGAAGCAGCGCAGAGGCGCGGAGACTCCGCGGCTCTGCGGGCGGGGCGGGCGCGGCCGGAGCGCCTCCCCGGCGGCGCAAGCTGCGCCCAGCGCGCCGGCACCTCCGCGCTTCCCTCCCCGCCGCCCGGTGCTGGTGGGGCGGCTGCCCCGGGCTCGCCGCGGTCAGAGGTGCCGGGAAGCGGCGGCTCCGCGTTCCGTCCGCGGAAACTTTGCCCGGCGCGCCGGGAAAGGATGGAGCTAGGAGAGCCCTCGGCGGCGCCCCTCAACCTGTCCCGAGCCGCGGCAGAGACGCCCCGCGGGGAGTTCAACCTGTCCGGGCTGCCGGAGGCTGAGGGGAAGCCCCTCTTCGGCATCGGCATCGAGAACTTCATCACCTTGATTGTCTTCGGTTTAATCTTCACCCTGGGTGTGCTGGGCAACACCCTGGTGATCACGGTGCTGGCGAGGAGCAAGCCAGGCAAGCGCCGAAGCACCACCAACATCTTCATCCTCAACCTGAGCATCGCCGACCTGGCCTACCTGCTCTTCTGCATCCCCTTCCAGTCCACAGTCTACGTGCTCCCCACCTGGGTGCTGGGAGCCTTCATCTGCAAGTTCATCCACTACTTCTTCACCATCTCCATGCTGGTGAGCATCTTCACGCTCTCGGCCATGTCTGTGGACCGGTACGTGGCCATCGTGCACTCCCGGCGCTCCTCAGCCTTGCGTGTTCCCCGCAACGCAATGTTGGGTGTGGGGCTCATCTGGGCGCTCTCCTTTGCCATGGCCTCGCCTGTGGCTCACCACCAGCGCATCTTCCACCGCGAGACCAGCAACCAGACCTTCTGCTGGGAGTTCTGGCCCAACCCACGCCACAAGAAGGTCTATGTGATTTGCACGTTTGTCTTCGGGTATCTGCTCCCGCTGCTGCTCATCTCCTTCTGCTATGCCAAGGTGGGGCAAGTGTAAAAGGATGGGAGGGACACAGTGGTGGAAAATGTGTCCATGAGCTATAGGGCTGTTTCTGGGCATGTGGAGAGACTTGGCAATGTTGGGAGAAAAAGGAGCAGGGGTGAGTTTGTGCCGCAAAGGGAGAGGGCAGGTTTTATAGCTGAGGGATGTCTGAGGGGTGACATATGTTCACTATCACAGAGAGGTCAAAACAGGGAATGCATGGGGTGAATGGGGAGGGGTGTTCTGGCAATTAGTGGTGTCTCCCTGTCAGATTTCCCTGTTGCAGGATGCTAAGAAGCCCCGGTGCTCTGCTGCTTTCTCCATCACCATAACTCTTAATTTCTTGCAGTGCTGCGTGAGGAGTTTGACTCAATAAAGTGCAACAAAGCAACAAGTTGTTCAGGCTTCAGATGAAGCATTGTGGTTCGTTAAAATGTCCAGTGCACTTGCAAGTGACAAAAATTATCCGTTTGGTGTTAAGAGCAAAATGTACTTCATGCTGCCTGGTCCCTGTGGTGCCATGTCTTGCCCCAGTGTAAGTTGATGAGAGAGTTACCTCTGACTTTGGCAAAGGCAGGTGGTTCCAGGGAGCAGGGCATGAGAGCCCAAGTAGGAAAAAGCAATAGTTAAGGGTGGCCTGAATATGCGTATTTAAGAACTTCTCTGCGTAAGCAAATTGTCACATTTTTCTGGAGTAATAATTGCAGCCTTCAGTTTACAATCCTCTGCATGCTGCCGATCAGGATCTGGAGCACCTGCTGATATCTTGCTGTTTCTGTGCCAACTGCCTTCAGTTGCAGGATATCTCCTTAGGCAGTGATTTACATTGGAGAGGATAGGACTGCTCTTGCAAATACAGACTGCTTAAGTCAGTTCAACTAGCAAGTTCAATAGATGTACCTGAAGTATTTAATTTGAACAAGTAATTTTGTGTTCTGCTCAGTTTCACATATATTACATCAGCTTAATTGCGATGTGCAAATTGTGGCTGTAACGTTGTCCAACTCTGATGAAACCAAGGCATGCAGAACACAAAGGACAACATTTCTAAATGGCTGTTCATAGTGGAACAAATCCAGCCTGGCAAATGAAGAAGAAACACAAGTTTTCATACATAAACCGAATCCTGCTTTCCCTGAATGAATACATTGGTATTTCATCTACTGTGATGAATATGACTGAGCTGTAGTGACAGATCGTCAGTTTGAAGAAACTATTACACATTGCAGAGAGAACACTACAGAATGTGTGCATAGGGAGCTTTCAGCTACTAATTCTTCCCTTTTTCAGAGCCAAAGCATCTTCTGTTTCAGCATAAAGTGCTGGTCTTTGAAGTCTAATTATATGAGAGAAGATTAAAAAGAAATCTTTCAAAATTAGCATAGTCCTGTAACAGTGTAGGCATAAGAAAAGCAAATATGCTTAACCAGAATATATGCATAGTAAATAAAACACACTCTGTCATTACAAAGCACCTCTACAGAAGTAAATCTCTCAATATTAGTATTAATATGTAGTATAAAAAAAAGCAGCAAAAACCCCTCCAAGCCAACAAAAGCAACTCTATGTGAAAAATATGCCCAAGAACAAGTTAATAAAATCAAGGCCACTTGAAATTACAATAAAATCGTGTGCTTAAACTATTGCCAGCCTAGGCTCTCACTCTGGCTTTGTGATGTGTTTTGATCCTCTGTGTGTGAAACTGCATGCCACAGTGTCAGGCTGGAGGAGCTGACCTGAAGGGATGAATTTTAGAAGATAGCTAGGAGGTAGCTGGTATTACCACCAGTTTACAGGCTGGAAAGTGCCATGACTTGTACAGAGCTATCGAAGGTATTTGTACCCTGCAGCTGAAGAGTCACTCCTGCCTTCTTTAGGAGCCACTGACAAACCTACAACTGCAGTATTTTGGGACAGGGAGAGCCTTCTCAGGCTGAGCAGCCCCAGCTCTCTCAGCCTGTAGACATTAGGAGACATTAATCCCTGCATTAGTTTTTTATGGACTTCACTGGTTTTCATGAACTGTGGATCAGTGAGATAACGCAATCTTCTGTTGCAGTAAATTAAGACAAAGGACACTCATTTCTTTATTTGAATATATTGCCTTTTCCAGACTCCTTTAAGGCAGTTCTGTTTCTTTCATAAACAAATTGCAATTGAACTTCCAGTTTTGAAAGTCTCATTTTTTAGGCACTCTAATAGGGAGCCAAGTTCTTTTTCTATCTCACTTCACATTTACATTTATTAGCAGAGCATTTTTCCAATGGATAACAATGCTGTTACAATGTACAGAGGTGCTGAAGTAGTGCCAGGTATTTGAAAGCAGTGTCCTCCCAAAATATCTCATGTGATACATGCTCTTCAGGCAGAGATTTATGAGACCATGCTCTGTCTTGTGTGTATAGCTACCTCTTTTCTCTCTTCCACAAGGAACATTAGTTCCATTTCAATGCAAATTTTTGATAGATGAGTGAAAATATCAGAATTAAGGATACTTCCCTAATTTTGTGAAAACAGCAGACAAGGAAGAAGTGCGGAGTCTCCGTTATCCTCTCTCTTTTAAGGAGTCGGTTTGCATTCAACTATTAAACACCAGACAAGCCATAAGGGAAGAGGTCTTATTAACTTACAGAGAAGACACATCTTTTTTGGGAACGCCATAAAAAAGTCACAAATCCATAGGAAACCAGCTTTTGTTGCCTCAGAGAACTACTCTTGAAAGAAGGTTACTACGTCAGGGGGAGGAGCAGCGATTATGAAGCGATCAGCTGAGTCTCAGCACTGCATACTTACAGACACCTTGTGTCCTGACTCTTTTATTGCTTATCATTTTACTTGCTGTGTTTTTGTAACACTGGCTTTTTGTATGTGTTTTGTAACAGTACTACAACATTTGCTCACTAGTATGTCCTTAAGGAGTGAAGTGATAAATGATTCCCAGTCAGCTTCTAACAGTTGACATCTGCCAGGGTTGTGCAATGTTACAACTAATTTTGGGCACCTCCATTTTTCAAGGATTCAGTCCTTGAAAGTCAGGCCTCTTTCAATCAAACCTTTAATTTAGACACCTATAGTTATTAGCAAACATTTCCTTTTTTAGATGCATAGTATTAAAAGTTTTCTTTAAAACAAGTATGTCTTGCCTTAAGAATGTTTCCATTATTATCTATCATTCTGAACATTCTGAATTCATGTCATGTATGATTTACAGACTTGGTTAAAACTAAGCTATAAAAAGTAACAGCCTCAACATAAAATACAAACTTATCTGGCTTTGGATATTATATCCTAAATTTTGCTGAGCAGCAAGGGAAAAAGTTTATTAAACTTTACTGAAAGAGAAAAATAAAAGCTATGACACATTAGTCACACACTCTTAATTGAAAGAGGATGAAGGATCTCTTGTGACAACAGAAGTAGTGACATTACTTTAAAACATGGATTGCAGGCAATAGCACTTGAATTTCAATGAGGTTCATACTACAAAGGTTGTTCAGAATGCAATGCTTACATTATCTGTAAAACAAGAAGTTCATTCTTACTATACAGTGACCTTGTGCAGGCTTTCCTTCTGCATGATTTTGGCTGATAATGAAGGTGTGGTCAGTGAAATGCCAAACAGCAAACATGGTTTTTAACACTGTCGACTTCAAACTTTCATAAAGTTTGGTAGACTTATATGAAGAGGCACAGGTAGTTGAAGTTATTTTCTTCACTCCTGTATTGCAAAAATCTCTTTTACAACTTTATTTGGTCAAAGTCCTCAGTCAGGGCTCTCAAGCCATCTTGAATGTAGTTTCTGAAATAAATGGGGGAAAAGAATAATTTAAAAATTACTTTAAAAAGAGAAAAAGAGAGAGAGAAAGAGAAAAAGAGAGAGAGAGGAAGGAAGGAGGGAAGGAAGGAGGGAGGAAGGCAAAACCAAGGGCCTACCAGATGTCATGAGTGGTACTCTTGGTCATAGTCTGTACCACACTAGATCTTACAAGTCTCCTTACAGTCTCTTACACAGCAACATAATTTTCTTACCACAGCACCCTAATCTCATCTCCAGAAAAGAGGGAAGCTGATCTCTGAACAGCAGGTACATGAAAGCTGGAGTTGAAAATAGTGAGGGGCACACGGTAGAATAATTGTTTACTCAGGCTGTTAGATTGGTTCCTCGTTGGTTATTCATTGCCCCAGAGAAGAGGAAATTTGAACAGGGTATGGGGAGAGTGTCTTAGATTTGCCATGTAGTGTTTGTGCATAAACATGGCTCTTTTTTAATACTCCATGGCAGTCTCTGTAGGTCTTCGAGAGCTGTCCCACTGCTGTTGATAAGTAATTGCATTTTGCCTATTTCTCTTGCTGTTACTTTTCAACTATGCCAATATGTTTTCACTGCAAATACTTATTTTATGAAATGTGTATGTAATCCAAAAGAGGGGAAGCTAATAAAGTTCACTTGAAGGCTATAATCTAAGTTGACAACAAAACCCTCCTCCACCACCTCCCAACCCTGCTCAAATATCCAATTTACCTGTTTTGTCTCCTGCATCTTTCTTTGAACTGGAGAGGGATACAATGCAAAACTTTGGGCTAAATGTTTCAGAACAGAAGAAAAAAGTGTTTTTAACTTTAAAACCTATTTTTAGTTCTGATCTCTGTGAAGAGCTTATCTGACTTTAGTTTTGGGCTGCTAGGGAGAGCTACAGAGCAGTGCAGTCACTGGGTGGCACATGATGCGATTTACAAAGAAACAGCCCATCACTGTAAGTTATGTGAAGGGGGTATGATAGATGAAGCAGCAGTGATGAGACATGAACTTAATTGCATTCCTCCCATGCTCTTTTTTTAAGTTTTTTGTTTTTCACTGATGGACTAAGCAATTCATCTGGTCTCTACAGGGTGATGGGAGGTGAATAAAAAGTCTGTAAGCCAGACAGTCATCTCCCTGTTCTGCTGGGGTTCTGCCCTTTCCTTTGGGTCTGCTTCATACTGAAGAAGAAAGAAATGGAGTCAAAATAGGGCTTTCTCAGGGAAAACCCATTTATTTTTCTCCTGCTTTTTCTTAGTTTGGGCTAGCTCCCAGAAGTGGTCTGGATAGTGTTTCCAAATAGGAAGTGCATGCAGGGTGAGTCACACAGTAGTACACAGACAGGCACAAATGACCTGCACTTACAATATTAAGTGGCTATAAGTGATTTCCTTTTTTTATTGTTGTTGGTGTTTCTCTGGTATCGAAGAGTAGATACATAAAAAAATAAGTTTGCTGATGAGCTCTGGACATTCACGAGTACCATCTTACTTCTTTTAATTCAATATGTATGTCTATAAAACTCAAGTGCCAAAGTCTCTAGATCATCTTGACTGATGTCTGTCCTGATAGTGGTTAGCTGTGCAACCCAAAGAACACAGAGAAAATGTCACCCGATGATATGAAAGAATCTGAATTTGGACCCTTTTCCCCAACCCAAGATCTCTTTGCATCCTCTATCCAAAACCTTATGTGTAAATGCTCTTGGACAATGAGCCTTTTTGTGACGTATTTTTAAAATTGGCTTGTGAAAGATGGATGGTGAGTATCATCACATTGTTGTGAAAGGTTATGCCTCATGTGTCATGCCTCGTGTGTCATGTCTCATTTTAGTATAAATTATTCTTGAAAGCCTAAGCTTCTTTCAAAGATCAAATAGTGCCAACGTCTTGATTATACTAATCAAGCAATCTGAAGGAAGCAAATTATGCAGGTGACTCAGAAAAGCTGACTCAAAACATACACTTTTCTTATGTTACACACACTAAAGGTCATTCTAAACCAAGTCTTTGACTTTTTATGGAAAATGAGAGATTGCTAATTCTATGTACAAGATAGATTTCCATCCATTTCCTTGTTAATTTGTGATATGTATTTCTTATATAATACATCTGAATATTTTAGTAAGAATTCAGTTGTGGTCTGCTTTGTTTTTGGTGGTTCACATGGACTCACATATGTAATTATTTTGATTTTCCTACTGTGCACGTTTGAAATGTGTAAGCTGGTTCAGTGATATCTGCTAGTGAATCATGCAGTAGTGGAGAGCATAAGAGTACTCTAAGATACCCAGGTTTGAATTTTGTTTGAATAGAAATCGGGGAAATATGATAAAGAGATGCAAATTAATCTTTTCAGGTTCTTAATCATCTGCATAAGAAGTTGAAAAACATGTCAAAGAAGTCAGAAGCATCGAAGAAAAAGGTATGTTGCATTCACTACTAATACTCATTTGTGTGTATTTTAGTTTTATGGCTAAACTAATTTGGTACTTATTGTTAAAGATGTAACAGAGAGAAGAAATTAAAATTAAGTATTTAATGAAATGTTTAGTGTCTCTCTGAACTTAGCAGACTGGAATCTTTTCTGATCCAGGTTTTCCATCACATTGCCATTACCTGAGATCCTCATATTTGGAACTTCAGAGCATCTGAAATTTAGGCACAGGGAGACAACCTGTCTTTTGTGTTAAATTTTTTTTTTCCTCACTGGCATTTTCCCCTGACTTGTAAATCATGAGAATTTTTTTTTTAAACTAGCTGATTTTGTGATGTCTTAATGAATAATTCCTAGGTTGTATGAGGGACCTTTAAAATGAAATTTATTGTGCTTCCCAATAGGAGTCTATTAGGAGACTTCTCACGACTCTCCAATTCTTCTATTGATTTTCCATACAATGTTTTCTTCTCTCACATTCAAGACATGTTATGTATTGGATACAAATAGAATCATGAAAGATCTTTAAAGAAGAATATAAGCTTTATGATTTAGAACAATATTTGAAAGATGCATTTAAACAGAGAATTTGTCAGTTAATATAATGTGGGTGTGATTTTTGAGCAGATTTGACCACAGTGATCATTTGAGTAACTTCTCATTTTATGGATGTGGAGGAAAAACCCCTTGAGCTATAGCACTTCATTTGATCTGATCACTGTTTTCATATGGGCATGGAGAGTGCCTGCAATGTAAATGAGATATACATGGACTCAACAGGGAATAAATACTCTCTCGTTTATGCATTCTCTATTCTTCTGAAAAATATCCTACTCAACACATTTTGATTCCTAGAATTAAAAGCATTGCTGCTCTGACTCACTAAAATATTTAACATGTATAATTTTTGCATTTAATGTTGTAAGGCCAAAGGTATAGCTTTCAAAGACTTTTGTACATTGCCATCTCTCATCTAAATTCTTCTCAAACTGGAAATATCTCTGCATTTCCTCTAACCACTAACTCTCAAAAATTGCAGATCTGACTAGGAATTAACTTTCATAGCTTCAGGATAAAGCATTGCAGATATGATCAAGACTGCTTGAATGCATCAGGGTTCAGTAGCCAGAGAGGAAAAGTAGGCAAAAAGCAGTCCAGATTTTTTTTTTTTTTTTTGCCTTAGAAGATGAGTTTCTAAACCTAAGGCCTAACTCATGTTTTTCAAAATGACTTTGTCTTCATTAGTGTGTTAGTGTTCCATCTGGTTACCATGTCTTTCTTCTTTTCCTTCAACTATCTTGTGAAGAATGCATTTCAGGTGTAATAATACATTTTTAGTTTTATTCAAACCTTTATGAACATTCTAGTAGCAGAATCTTAAAATGAATTTGCTGCCTGTGTGGAAAAAAGATAATGAAAAATATTAATTTGCCTAAGTTCTATTTTCCATGCTTTTTGGTCACAAAGTATCAATATTAATGTCGTATGTTTCAGGTGGGTTTTATATGCCAATAAGAAACCCTAAGCAAGCTCCCAGTAGGTAAAAAAGAGCTGCTCTCTAGTAATACCTTTCTTGCAAGACAAAGTGGTGATTTTGGAAAAGTAAGCTCTGAAGTTAGGCTTAGGAGGAAAAATGGGATAAAACAGATGTTGTGAGATTTTGTAATGCAAAATTGCTTCTTCTGCAGATATGAAACACCTTAAATGAAAGTTATAAGACACATTGCCACTTCTGCTTTCAGGTGCATCAATAGCCTATTGAATGTCAGTGATTTTCCTGGTTGATTTTTTTCAGAATTTTGAACAAACTGAAGTAAAATGCCTCTTTTGAAGTAATTGTGTGTGTGGTATCCTGAAACTTGCTTTTACTTGGAATATTAACCCACTGAACACATCAATCAGAGATTAAACTGCTCTTAATTTATGCAGTCTTGTTAGAACACAATCCTCTGATGAGACCTGAAAAAGTAAATATCTCTGTGGCTGTTTAAGTGGCAACTGATTTAAACTCCATAGGGCCAAGTAGAGGAATGGCTTATGAAAACAGATGCTTGCTTTAGACTAAACATATTATATTAACTGCAGATTTAATGTTCTTTAGTTTCTATTGTGAGATTATACTGACCAACAACAGCATCTGTCATAAGTTATTTTGGCCTGTTGCCACAGAAATCAAAATTTTTTCCCGTAAGTTTTTCTAAGCTAACTCATGTTCTGATTACATAGGTCAATCTTAATTATTACTGAGCATTAATCAGTTCAAGAAGTACAGACCAAGTTCAAGAAACTAGCAAAAAATCTACATATTTTTTATGCTGCAATATTTATCACTCTGTGACCCCTGAGTTAGTTTTGGATGTGAAGAAGTTATCAGAAAA
The DNA here is from genome assembly GCF_017590135.1 of Pyrgilauda ruficollis. NCBI lineage: Eukaryota > Metazoa > Chordata > Aves > Passeriformes > Passeridae > Pyrgilauda > Pyrgilauda ruficollis. Next base: position 524,947 of record NW_024528599.1, on the reverse strand, counting down.
ATTATGTTATAAAGTGTTAATGTAGAAATTATAATGGCTCATGACGTAATATGCTTTGGAATTATTATTAGACTTTTATTTGGAGACTTACTTAGTTGAAAGAGGTACTTGGAAGAGTAATAGATATTAATTACTTACGCCACTGCAAAGCACTATTTCTGAAGTAGGTGAAAGCTAAATAAAATATTGACAGTCAAATTCCACTGTGCCCTGACAGAACACCCGCAGCACCTGAAGGGTCCCTACCAACTGATTCTGGACCTTAGAATGGATCTGGTGAAATTGATGGTCCTCTCATAAATGGTAGAAGTGGAGTGTGGAAGCAGCACTGAGGATATTTTATGTTGCATTTTTTAATTTAGTGTTTGGTGGTGAACTTTAACTTCCAGATTGATTTTTGATAATGTGCAATCATCAGAAATTTCAAGCCCTTACTTTTTTATGTTATTGTATGACTCTGAGGAAATTCTGTGTTTAGAGGAGACACTTCCAAAAAGCTTACTTTAGTAAGCACTTGAGCAAGCTCTAAGCTTTTCCACCAGCTGCCTTCATGCATAATAGATCTTGAAGATCTTGAATACATTCTTGAAATTTTAATCAGAAATTATTGGTGCATGGTCCTAAAATTCATTAGATCTGGATGAGATTTCCCAAAGGCCCCTGTTGTTATTATTTTACAACAGGCTTAGGTGCACTTCAGAAAAGGCTAAGCTTTTGTGTAGGGAGTTAGGAACATCATTCTTCACTTTGAGGAAAGTTGTGCATTTGCTGTTTACTGTGACATTTTCCAAGGCTGGGGTTTTCCTTGCTGTAACTCATTATGCAAAATAAAGCCCATATAAGTAACGGGGTGAAATCAGTAGCAAATATTGCAGTGTATCCTTTCTCTGTATACTTTTTGTTGTGGGTTTTTTTTCCCTCCAAACAGAAGTTTTGAAGTAGGTTTAAAGCTGATTCTTTGAGTGCTCATCAGACATATGTGTTTTCCTTTCCTTGTCTCAGACAGCACAGACTGTGTTGGTGGTGGTAGTGGTTTTTGGCATCTCCTGGCTGCCTCATCATGTGATCCATCTCTGGGCTGAATTTGGAGTTTTCCCACTGACTCAAGCCTCCTTTCTCTTCAGGGTAACTGCACACTGCCTGGCTTACAGCAATTCTTCTGTGAATCCAATCATATATGCATTTCTATCTGAAAATTTTAGGAAGGCCTACAAACAAGTCTTCAAATGCCAGATTGGTAATGAGTCACTTCTGAATGATGCTAAGGAAAATAAAAGTCGGATAGATACACCACCCTCTACCAATTGTACCCACGTGTGAATGTTGAGAACCCTTGTATGTTGGCTCTTCCTTTATGTAAACTAAACACCAAGGGAAAAAAAAAAAAAAAAGCACAATGAGCTTTATCCTGGTTTATCTTGATAAAGCTAATTGGTATTTAATGTACTGAAGTTGCATTTGTAACCAAAGTTTGTGAAACTCATGTGAAAGTAACCTGGGCTGATCCTTTGCATCATAGATACCTTTGTCAAATAAAGCTCTTGGACTTTTACAGATATTTTAGAAAAAAAAATGTTGAGATCATATGTCTGTATTCTTACTCACTAAGCATACAAAGGTACAAGAGGAAGATGCTGATGTGGTCAGGTAATTTTCTGACATCTTACTCCATGAAAGTGAAAAATGGATACATTTCCTGTCCTACAGATAATAAATACTGAACTACTGGGATTTCAAAGAGGAAAGCTTTTGTTCTCTCTTTGGATTGTTTTAACAATGCCTTTTTTCTTTTTAAAGTAAACCTGGGCTCTGATTCGGAGTTGGAATAAGTTGTGTACACCTTGAGGCAATTGTTTTAGAGAGGAAATGCTATTTCTATCTGTTTAGCTGGTTTTAATATGTCTTACTGAGCAAGGATGGATTGGTTTTCCACTTCATTATGGCTGCCTTGCTGTATACACAGAACTTTTGTGTACACTATATAGGGGTTTTTTATGGCCTGTGTGTAATTGTACCAAAAATGAGGATTTGTGTCTAACTGAGGGAAGCTTTTCTTCATGTGCTGCATGTGCATGTATATGTGTGTTTTCTTAATTTCATAGGCTTTGAGATGGAGATACAGTTTTAAACGTGCAATGTATACATAGGTTTTGAATTATTATGTTTCATAAAGAAGCTCTAGATGATGCTTAAAGTTAGCATTCCCTTAAAGAGCTTGATATCATGTAGTTTTAAACAGGAAATACAAAGAATGTTGCATTTAAATTAATGCAAAGTACATAAGGTAAATGGTACAATTCTGCAAATTCTTAGATAAAACTAGTAGTTTCCACAATTTTATAACTTTACTTATAATGTCTTTAGGTGGTAAACCACTAAAGAAATCATGGAAAAGTACTCATTTAAAAACATTCCTTTAGCTGGAGTAAGACATGATTTTACTTTTTTTATTAATGACCCATAGACTCATAGAGCAAATCAAATTAAAGGAACCCCTGGGCATCCTCTCAAGGCAGGGATACGCTCTGAGTTGTATCACTTCCCTGACTAGGCAAAATCTGAACATTTCTAAGGATGGCAATTCAACAATGTATTTGGAGCAACCTGTGCCAATCACCCTCCCACCTGTGGTTTTCCATATCCACAGGTGGGATTTCCCTTGATGTATCTTGTGACCATTGCTTTCTTCCCTTTCACTGTGTACTGAAATCTCTTCTCTAACTGACTAATGTGTAATTTTAAGATGGCCATTGAATTTCCCCTCATCCTTCCCTTCTGGAACCATGTGCTGCTCTCAGCCTCTCTGCAGGTCCCTGGCTGGGTCACTGGCATTCCACTGCCTTTCCTCCAGCTTATCCATCCCTCTCATGACCTGAGGTGTTCAAAACTGAGGAGGGTGTTCTCAGATGATTACTGAGCAGGGTAATTGTTCTCCTGATCCTTTGGCTGTTTCTTGCTAATACAGCCCAATATTATCATAATTTATGGCTGCAAGGGTACATTGTTGACTTATATTTAATTTCTGCTTTACAAGCCCTCGAGTCCTTTTCTGCAGATTTGCATTGAGTCCCAGTACAAGTGTCAGGACTTGGCTTTTGGCTTTCTTGACCTTCATGCATTTGATAGCTGTTTCTTCCATGTTTCCAGCTTCCCAAGGGTCCTTTGAAGGGTATATCTGCTCTTCAGAATACCCACCACTCCCCCAGGTTCAGTATTGTGTGTAAAATTGCTGAGAGAGTCCTGAAACCTTCTCCTGGTCTTTAAAGACGCTGAGTGGTGTTGGCCAGATGCTCTTTCAGATTAATTTGTCTCCACAGACTTGCTTTAAGAAAAATAATATTTCAGAGTGGTGGAACACCAAATATGGAAAGTTAGCTCAAATATGGAGAGTTAGTAAAAATAGCTATGTTTATGTGTCAGTACTGTCTGCTTGGAATCAGTAAAATGATATCAAAGACATGCTATTGCACGCATGGTGTTTGTGTCCATTCTTTCATGTGAAGAGACTATTTGATGATATTTCTAGGAACAAAAAATATAAGCATATACAAATACATTTTTAAAAACGTCTCAGTGGGAAAAGAAGGGTTTATCTATGCAGGAAACCATTTCCTGGGCTGGGATTGAGGTTTGGAAACAGCCTAGAAAGAAGTTCCCTTGAGTTTTGAGATACTCACCTCCTAAACACTCAAATTATTAAAACATTATCAAACTTCAGCTGAATTTACAACATTTTAGGAGATTCCACGATTTTGAAAATTGTATTTTTAATTTTTAAAAGTTTCTATTATATGATATTGAATAAAAATTGGAACATAAACGTATAATAGTATAAAAAATTATAATAACAAGCTGAGTTTGTTGTTTTATCTGGAGAAGAATTTTTTTCCTTAATTGTACATAATTTTAAACCTCAGTGCTTGATAGTAATGCAGCTACATCTGTCTGAAACTTTTAGGATGGGAGAGTGGGAGGGTAGGGACTTCTGTAACAACTAGTTAGACAGGTCCCACCTTGTTCCTGGTGAATATCAGTAAAACTTCCACCTGACTTTTCAGGCAAACCTTAAGAGGCAGCTGACACTCTAAGGCTCAGCTTCCTCCTGGAAGATGCCTTTGTTGGTCTGTGTCTCTAGTGTGACTTTGTCATACTCAGCTGTGACACGAAGGTTATGGATATAGCAGCAGTGATAATGTGTGCTGTGAACTGTGTCCAACTCTTGAGCAGCAAGGTGTCCTGCCACAGAAATGGCTGATTTGGGTAGAAAATCAGGGAATGGGTGCTAAGATCCCCTACAACTGAGTATTTGCTTCCAGGTTCTAGGAAGCTTGTTGGCAGGGACTGTGGTTTCTGGTGGAAAGAAAGGCAAAAGTTTCACATCATTGACTGGCTTTGTATGGTTTGTTATATCTTTTGCTAACCAGAAAGGTTGATTTCAGTGTACATGAAGTAAAAGCAAGAGGAAATAATCCTGCTGAATTCCATCCTGTTGTGTGAATTTGAAAATGTTATGCTGTACAAAACGAGTAACAGGTTTACTCAGATTCCTCTCAAACTAAGGCACTGCAGCAGGTTTCTAACAAAGTTTGCATTTTATATATTACATTTTCTGATTTGCACCACTTTTGCCTTAAAAAATATATAGAAACCTCATTAAAAGAGGTAAAGAAATTATTCCATTAGGGTTCTTAGTGCCATGTTTGCCCTGCCTGATTGTGAGTAGTGTGTTTGAGGTATAATACAAAAGATTACAGCAGTGCTTTTCTTTCTCCAATAAAAACTGAAATGCAATTCCAAGATATGTGTGGAGCCAGATGCCCACTGTGCACAGCTATATATAAATCAGATTTAGGATCCATAGCCAAAAAAACCCCAATTAAATGGCACTTGGCCAACATACTGTTGAATATGTGCAAATATGCAGAAAAATGAAGGAACGTGTGTAACTTTATGCTCGGCCACACTACTTCACAGGTAATTGTGTTGCCCACTTAACTAATTTTGAAGAGAGGAATCTTATTAGTTGTAAGTGAAGCTGACACTTAATTGCTGCTTCTGAGTAATTAAGCTACAGTGTTCTGACACAAGTATGTACTAAATACATGTAGTAATATAATCATTCATAATTGCCTGAAATTCTTGTATCAAAAAATGTAGAATTTCTTCAAAATTTTTGTATGGCTATGGTTGGTAACAAAATTTCATGCTGTAACAGATTACAAAGATATGTTCAAACTGGCTGAAAATATATGTGAAAAACATTAGGACTGTATAAGGAGCAAACTTATATTTTATAGTTGACAATTTTTAAGTTATGGTCCTTTGAGCTTTGTATTGCCTTTTACTTTGTGTGCATGCATCTTTTCCTTCAAACCTTAACTTTATTATTTTCATAATTGATAAGATCTCCATTTTCAAAAAAATTATGTCACTATCTCCAAGAGATAAACATTAAGCTTTATATATTTAACGTTGCAGTGAAATAAATTTTGCTTTAAATCCCACATTGTAGGGAAGGAGAGGGATCTCTTTATAAAATAATTCTGTGAATACATTATTTTATTATGTTATCTTCATGGTTGCTTCACAGTGTGATGTGACACATTGAACCTAATGATATTTGTGGTATTTTGAGAAACGAAGACAGCAGAGAAAAGAACAGCTTGTATCTGACAGAGCTTGTGTTAGTGTTGTTTTCAGTACATGGGCAAATGTCAAAGACCAAAAAATTAAAAATTTGTGTTTGTTTCAATGTATAGTGCATGTAAAGTAGTGTGCATTTGTTGTGAGATCTATTGTACTTTGCATGAATTTTCAAGGGATAGTTCAAATAGGTCTGTACCGTTTCTTCTTGGCTCTGTCATATGAGATGCAAGCTGTTTTCCTTTAAAAATGTTTACATAATAATTAAAAACAAGCAACATCTTCAGGAAAACTTCCAGAAAAAACAGTGTAAACATAAAACTGAATAGAGTATGATGGCTAGATGTCACTAGGTGTTGAAAATTTAACTGATATAACAATTCCTCTGATTTTCAAGTACGTACATGGAGGAGGCATGGTTCTCTGTTCAGGCTGGTAAGAAGTCTATTGAAATTTATGGAATATATTGATATTTCTTAATCAAGTGTAGTTTAAATCTCTGTAATTTATGTACAATTTAAGAGACAGACAAATAGAGCTAGATTCATATATTTGAATCTGAGAAAAAAACTATGAGTCCTTCAGCTGTGTGAAGTCCAAAACTCTTTTATGAAAGCCTGTGTGTGGCTCACTTTTGGAAGAAGAAAGCAGTCAAGTATGTGCATGTTTGTGTGTATACTTGCTTTAACATTGATCAAAGGCTATTTCAATACAGTAAAAATATCTGGTTGAGCGTGAAACCAAAATACAATCAGTTTTTTACCTAATGAAAACCTTTTAAACCAAAAGTAAATGCTACAACATGAATTTGAAATTATGTGCACTTTATCATTTTTACTGTGCAGTACTCAAGAACCCTTTGTGTATGACATCGTTCATCTTGGTGCATCTGGGCCAGATACATTTACTGGATGAAGGCTGAGGTCTCATTTTATAGAAGTATTTCCCTAATGGCAGTGTTCTCTTCTTGGAAAACTTTGTACAGTTTCCTTTGCCGGGTCATTCCATTCCTCTGTAAACATCTAGCCACATCTAAAATTTGCTGAGAAAAATAAAACCTCTCCTCTAGTTATATATCATCTGAGGCACATAGACATTTCTAGCAACACTTGTCAAGAATTTATCAACTTGTTGAAGTTTAATATTAAGAATTTGAAAGAAAATACAAAATTAATGCTAATGTCTTGTAGTTGTGACACTTTCAGTAGAGGTGATGGTGTGGCAGTTCCTTTACACTGAATTTCACAATTTAGCACAAGCAAACACATAGTTTTAAAAGAGTAAAATGAAAAGTTGTACATTAAGGAATTAATAACATGAGGCAAACTTTAAGCATGTATTGTACTGGAAAATTATGAATCTGATATTGCCAGTAAACTAAACATGACCATCAAATCTGTGTAACTGAAATGACCTGCATAGCCCCTGGAATCCTGAATTCAGTGGATATTATCACTGGAGTTGAGCCATGGGAAGCCACTGCAAGGGAGGGGCTTTCACAAAGACATTTCCTAGAACTTCTTTAAAAAAAAAAATAGCCCAGCTAAACTCTATTGGCAGTTCAGCACACCCTCCTAACTAGATACAGTAGAGAAAACATAAGGAAAGGCTCATTGATCAAAGTAAGGAGAGGGAGAGATCACTCACCAGTTACTGTCATGGGCAAAATAGCTTCAACTTGGGGAAATTAGTTTAATTCAGTACCAAATCAAATCAAATGAGAAATAACTCCAAATTTCAAAAATATCCTCTCCCCACCCTTCCCTTCTTCCTGGGCTCAACTTTATTCCTATTTTCTTTACCTCTGCACCCTGACCAGCACAGGGAATGGGGGCTGCAGTCAGTTCATCACACTCTGTCTCTGCCATTCCTTCCTCCTCAGGGGGGAGGCTCCTCACACTCTTCCCTTATTCCAGTGTGGAGTCTCTCCCACCAGTGACAGTCCTCCATGAACCTCTCCAATAGGAATCCTTCCCATGGGCTGCAGTTCTTCACAAACTGCTCCAGTGTAAGTCACTCCCATGGGGTGCAGTCCCTCAGGAACAGGCTGCTCCATCATGGGTGCTCCCATGGGGTCACAAGTCCTGCCAGCAAACCTGCTCCAATGTGGGCTCCTCTCTCGACAAGGCCACAGGTCCTGCCAGGAGCCTGCTCCAGTGTGGGCTTCCCGTGGGATTCCCATGGGCTCCCAGCCTCCTTCAGGCACCCACCTGCTGCAGCTTGAGGTTTTCCAGGGGCTGCAGGTGGATCTCTGCTCCACCACGGCTTTCCACGGGTTGCGGGGGCACAGCTGCCTCTCCACGGTCTGCACCACAGGCTGCAGGGGAATCTCTGCTCCAGCACCTGGAGTGCCTGCTCCCCCGTATTCTGCACTAACCTTGGTGTCTTCAGGGCTGTTTGTCTCACATATCCTCCCTTCCTTCTCCCACTGCAGTTTCCATACCCCATGCCCCCTTAGCGGTGCTGTGCCAGAGGCATTACCTCCGTCACTGGTGCGCTCGGCCTGGGCCAGCAGCGGGACCATGGAGCCATGGAGCTGGCTGGCACTGGCTCTGTCACACAGCTTCTGGCACCTTCTCCCTGCAGCCCCCCCTGCAGCTGCCCTGCTACCAGAGCCAAGTGACATAAACTCAGTGCAGGGGGCTCTTGTTAAGAAGTGCCCTGATAACTTCACATTGCTCTGTATAGAGACAGAGAACCACCTGATGCTCTGCATCTCTGAAACTAGTGGGTGAGTTCACAAGGTCACACACAGTGAAATTAGGCTGTGGTGGTTGAATCTTAATTAAGAGAAAGGCTTAACATTAAGCCATGGGTACAAATAACCTTAGAGTGCCTAATGAGCAAGTGTAATATATTCATCTTGCTTCAAATCACATCTGGTAATTTCTTGACAGATTTTATGTATTTGAGCTTCAAAATACGGACTAGGTGATAGCACTGCTGTGAGGAAGAAAATGCATCTCATGAAACAGAGTATGTAGACCTTATGATCACAGTGGCCCTTCTGGCCTTAGTCAGTTTGCACTCATATTTCTGTAATTAACAGTATGAGAGCTATGCAGATATGAAGGTCAGAAACACAACAAAACTCAGCTATTATTCAGTCAATTAGTGATCATCTAAAGATGCGTAAAGAATGACTCCACAAGTGGGCTAAAGCCTGGAAAGGTCTTATGGTGATTAAGAAACGTGATTGAAAACTGGCATGTGGATTGCCATTGGTAGAGGAAAAAGGAAAATGATGCTGTTTGTTCTTCTCATCTTGCTTAATTACTTTTTGCCATAATTACTCCAAATATAATCACTCTCCATTACTCATGCATAGCAATTTATTGTTTCCATGGGAACTGTGAGCTGATGGTTGCCAGCCCATTACAAACACCTCCATTTCCCTCCATAAATTGATGTCAAGGTTTTTTACCAACCTGTTGTGAAAATATTGAAAATCTTTGCAAGCTAAAGCCCGTGACAGTAAAGTCTTCAATTCCCCCTTGCTTATATGAAACATTATAAAAGCTAATACAAATATAATCTGCCATGGTGTTTCCGATAGAGCAGTCAAAATTTTGGGCACATTTGTACAGGTTGTGTGATAGATAAACCTGTCTAATTATGGGTGTCCTATGTGAGTTTTAGGAATAATAGTTATAAAATTGCTGCTGTCATGAATTCTGCTCACTTGCAATAGTTGTACAACTCTCTGATCATGGCATCCTGTCCCTTTAGAGGGGTGGCCCCCTAACCTGCTGTCAGCAGTCAATTTTTGTGGAAGAGGCTACATGGTCAGACCAGCACCTCATCCTGTTTATAGCTGCTTCCCAGCTTGCCTACATGCCATGCTAGGCTTCCAACAGAGTTGTAGGTGGCAAGACTGATGTGAATGTGGGCCTTGCTGTTTTCAAGACCTGTGCTTTCTCCTTACTGAAATATACACAGGGCAGTGCTACAAATGAGGAGCAGAGAGACTTGTTTGTTCTTCATAGGTAAGCCTAACTGGATCATGAACAGAAGAAAAGAAAGAAAAAATAGAAAGAAAACCTCTTCTGTACTTTCAATCCTGAAATCTGTGATAGTGCAATATCACAGTGGCCACAGGAAACACCTTTGCTTCCTTCTTATCTTCTGTCATTTGCCACCTTAAGTGAAATTCATCTTGCTCTAGTTGTACAAATAAGCTATTGCCACAGCTCTATATCTGTGAAGACAAAATGAATTGCTATGGATTTAAGTATATCCTGATTTAAGGATGGCCTGATGCACTAATTGAAAACCGATTTCTAATTATTTACATCAGAGGAGGAGAAGGAAGGGTAGGAGGAGAGCGAATAAATGTTGGCGACAGTCATGTGTGTGAATGGAATTATTTATGGTCCCAGCTTTCAACCTCTACCTAGGCAATGCTCAGTACTTTGTAGGCAGTTTGTTATTATATGGAACACAGAATCCTCTGCACTTGAGTAATTTTTTTTCATGTATTTTTCTTTGCATGCCTGTAATAAACCTTGCAGGATCATATTTCTATTATGTTGCCCCTTGTTGCTCTACAGTGTTATCCTGAGATGCATTTTCAGATTTCCTCGCATTCATATGGATGAAGATTCAAATATTCTTTTTAACTCCTATGATGATAAAAGGGTTTATTTTACCTCCAGTTCTACAGACACCTGCCCAAAAGGCACAATTTATGTATAAATGACTACTAAATATCCAGAGAAATAACCTAGTGGCAGCTGAAATCATTCTCAGGGCAAAATGAGATGCAACGAGGATGTTCAAATACGGACTTAATTTTCACTGCAGTATTACAGCTGATAATAATGTGTGAAACATGATTGCAAAGAATACTTACATTATGATCCCATGCTGGAAAAAATTATTTGTGTAAAACTAATTCAGAACTGCACCTCATAAGGCTTAAAATACTGTTTATAATAAAAATAAAAAGGGCTCATGATCATTTTGCTATGGATGAAATGATAGGTGGATATTTAGGATTTTTTTAATCACAGACATCTCATTAAAATCAGGGGTTCTGGTGTTTTGCTAATTTTGCCACATCCAGAAGTTTTCTATAATGTTAATTAAACTAGAACCTTATATTTAAATTATTTTTTCAGTAGATTTAGTTAATTTATAAGGGCAAGAGTTTCTTCCTCTTTATGTAAGACAGCACTATTATCAATGGTTTAGTTGAGTATGGAAATGGAAACAAACAGTCTTTCCTACTTCTACTCTATGTCTTGTCATATTTCCCACTCCTCAATACATTATTTGGAGACTTTTCCTACTTTTCGTTGGTGAATACTCATTTTCTTGTAATTTGAAATCAGTGCAAAAGAACTTGGTGATAAAATGGCTGCTTCATGGCTGATAAAAAAAGAAATTATTATAGGAGGAAATATGTTGTGCACTTTGTTTATAAAATTTGACTTAGACCTTGTAATTGGAATCCTTTTCCTATGTATGAATGCTATCTACTGTATTTCATTCTGTCTAACTAAAATGATTGAAACAGATCATATTATCTGCTTGGTGACTCAAATTTCTAAAAACGTGTGTGTACTAATTAAATTAAAGCTCATAGCACTGAATGCCTGTTCATGTCCTGTATTTCTTATCTGTAAAAACCCCTCACTGTTACTGAAAAATATACTGATTTTAAATTACTTTTATCCTTCTGACAATTAGTGCTTGAGAGAGAAAGAAGAGGAAGAATATTTGTAAGACTGTATTTCTAAAGCCAAGAACTGTATTACACATTATTTTAAGAGGCAAAAGGGTAAGTTAGGGAAGGGCAAATAAGGGTGAAACTGATATATTACTGCTCCATTTTTATGTAGATGATGGTGTCGAGTACATCCCTTGTGCATCCATTTGGAGAAACAATGGAAGCTGTTCCTATTGCCCAAAGTCCATTCTGTTATCATTCTCCTTGTATTGTAACTCTCCATACACTCCACCTGAGCAAAAACAAAGTGACTGCTGAATTAATCTGCTGGACTCCACTGAAGGAAAGCAAAAGATAAAACCATCAATATGTAACAGTAAAAGGTCTTGAAAGAAATAATTGGGAGACTGTGGATGCCAGCTGCCATTGGGCATTTGGAAAGTTCTCCAGCACGCAATTTTTGGGGATGGATTACTACATGATTTAGCATGTCAGTTAACCTTCCCACCAACCATTGTTCTGTTATGATCTGTAATTTATTTTGTTTTTATTTTTTAATCTGATTTAACTTCTCAGGAAGTTAGGGAGTCTTTCTAATTATTTTGGTTTAAATCAGATCTGATTTTCTCCCGCTACAAAATAGTGTTCAAATTGCTGTTTCTGCAGTCTTTCTCCATGGTACAGTGTTCTTGTGAAGACAGAAAATGAAGTATTCTCTAAGGAAGATGAAAAATCTCCTGATAAGCCTTTAATGTCATGAAATCTGACCTTTATGTCAGGAAAGCTGCAATGTCTATCAGGGTGACTTGACCCCATTTGCTATTTCTTAAACAATACAAAATCGAGGGCTTAAGTTCATCCCTGGAAACTCTGTGGAACCACTACTGCTGCAGAAAGAAAAATGAAAATAAAAATCTCTTTTTATATATGTCACTGGTTTGTGGAACAATTCAGAAATATCTAGATGATTCATAAATATTCTATATCATTGTTTAATATTGCATTGCATGGAGAATAGTGAATTCCAAAAAACCAGATAAAATTATTGCTCAAAAAAAGCCCACCCTTGGATGTTACCATAAGCCATTCAGTTAAGGAATTATAAAAAAGCCCCTTAGAGTGGCAGCCAAGACATATTAATCAGACTTTTTCGTCTAGCTGCAGAAAGTAGGGGACATATGTTCTCATCTTCCTGTTTTCTGTATTTTATCTTAGTATTGCTTCAGATTTACTTTGTATCTTGTTCTTATTTTGCTTTCCCTGTGTGCATCATAAATTTATTCAAAAAATCAAAATCACAATTCTACAGAACTAGTCATTTACAGGCCTGATAATATAATTTTGTATTAGAAGTATACTCTTACATGTAGCATTACTAGCAATAGCCACAATTTCTTGCACCTGCTCCTATATTCTGTCAAAGTGGTCATGAGCTCTGTGGTCCAGCACTGTGTAAGCAAGAGAAACTATCAGTTTACCCAAATTTAAGTGACCAGCCTAAAGCAAATAAAGTTTCCACAGAGACATCAAACAGATGTTGCCAGAACATCTCATTGTGCAAGCGTTATCATCCCATTAGGAGCTCTGAGATAATCTGTTCCATTAAAGCAGGGGCAGGCAGGCTGGACTAGGTGTCTAAAACATGATGTAGCTCTGTGCATCTGTTTACTGTGCTTGGTCATGCCTAACCCTCACTGCTTCTAATGAGGTTTTTCGTGAAGTTAATTGTATTACAAGGTTTTGCCTCTAAGAGCTCTGTGACTGCAGCTGCAAGTCTGCTTTGGTTAAATCACTGAAAGCAGGTGCCTGTTGCATTCTGAAAGCTTATTTTGGTATAGATTTCTTCAGAGGTTTTTCTTTTGTTATTGTTTTGTATTTTAGCTCTTTATTGTTTGTCAAAATCTGCTTTCATTGATGTTAAGGAGAGTATTCTTTCTAATGGTGGGTGTTCCTGGAAACATTCAAGGTAGGGCTGGGTGGATCTTTATTGCAACCTGACCAAGCTGAAGATGCCCATTGCAGGGTGCCCCACCTAGATAACCTCTAAAGCTCCCTTCCATCCCAAACCATTCTGTAATTGCTCTCAGTAGGATTCAAACCATTCTGGATTGCTTTCAGTAGGATTAATAACAGCAAGAGAATAGAGGTGTAAGTAATGTAATGGACCAGCACCGCTGGACCAGGACCTTCACGCCCTTGGATATGACACTCCCTGACATCATCCAACACTTGTAATTGAGACATGGGGCTGCTGTCCTCTGAGAGACTCATGAGGAGTGTCTCGCCTTCTTCCCAGGCTCCTGGAGGTGGAGCTCTGACAATACCAGCTGTCATTCAGGTCCTGCACAATCTCACCTGCCTGGTGCTGGAATGGTGTCTTCTGCACCATTCTGAATGCAACAGCTTTTGGGGGACTTTTGTGAGCAACTGATCACAATTACCTGATGCAGGCCAGTCCCATTATTTTTTACATACCTTGATTTTTTTTCTTCTGTACAAGTTTAGTTCATAGTCCATCCTAAACAATGCGCCTAGTATATTTTGTTAATTTTACTGGAGTGGTGCTCCTGAAATCCAAAAGCAGCTTTCCACAGTCCTTAATGCTGTCCTTACAGAGAGAAACAACGTGTTCTCCCATACACTTCTTAAATAAGGGCCATCAAACTAAAGAATGTTGGGTAAGAAGTAATGGAAAGGATTAGCAGTACAACTGTTATTTCATACACCAGCAAGTCATTTGGTATTTTCAACAAATGCAAAGTTATTTATTAGCTTGCTAAGCTAGCTGCTAATGTTTATGAGCTTAGCAAGTAAGTTACAGGGTCAGATGACTAAAAATATGTTTTGGAGGGAAATATTCTGGGGACTTGTAAAGAAAAAACACAAAATGAGATCAGGATTGATTAGATTAGGGTAGGGAGAAGAATGCTTGAAGAGTACAGTATCTCTGTACCGAAAATATCAAGTGAGGAAAATATAACCATGGCTTTCTAACAATCCTGTGGGCCAAAAACTTATTTTATGATAATTTCTGCAAAACCCTTAACAGTTAAATTACAGAGCCCCATTCCTTCCTGAATCTAATTGACTTGTATCTTTTGCTTTCCCAAATATCATATATTTAATCTTAATTCACCGTTCCTTTCCTCTGCCAAATGCAAGCATACAAAGTCTCCTATGACCCAAATTGTAGTAGCTCTAAAATCAGAGAAGACAATTAAAATAATAGCCTGTAAATCGTGGAAAATAAATATTAGAGCAGTCCCGAACAATACTGGGGTCAGATGTATCTCAAAATGTCTCTCTTTTTTCACTTTTTCCTTTAAACACGACCTCTGCTGAAGCCATTCCCTGGGTCACCTGTGAAGGCACCTCATTTCTCCCATGGAGGAAAGTGCTGCTCCTCCGAAGTCCTCAGATTAGTAGAAACATGATAGCAGTGTGGGAGACCCCAAGGAAACCTGTTTGGTGTCACCTGCCAGGAACAGACCCCTCCTGTGCAGCTGCTCTGGCCCTCAGCCATGGCCAGGCAGGACTGTAGGGATGGGGCCGAGCTGAGTCTGGCTGATCCTGGCTCAGGGTCCATGGCCAGGCAGGATCAGGCTATGGGAAGGTGAAGACTGACCCTGGTGCAGCATCCCTGGGGCAGGGGCTGACAGCCCTGGGGGGTGAGAGGGCGTCCTGGGCAATGGGCAGGTGAGGGCAGCCCCCCGGCTTGGGCAGGGAGAGGCAGGACTGTGGATGCTCTTGGGAGCCTGAGGTAAATAATCAGCTTTTTCCTTTGCAAACTCATCAACACTTTAACCAGAAGATGGAGCCTGAAATTAACTTGTGCTAATGATACAGAGCTGACTGGAAAACTGGAGGAATGGTGTATAAACCCCATGCACTGGTGAAGGAGCAGGTAAGTCCCGTGCATTCAGACAGATATAATTGTGCATTTTTTCCATGTAAAACTTCCAAATATTCATTGTTTATTAGGAGCTGAGAAATATTTTTTAGGGATTGAGTACACCTGAGAAAAATATTTCACAGAGCTGTAGCATATAATAGACAAATCATATGCTATAACATAAAAGGTTGTATTTTCCACATAGCACATAAATATAGGAGCACTGTAAAATTATGCCTGTTTTTGCACAATGTACCAGACTAATAATTATTCCCTAGATCAGTCTAAGGGCATGGTTCTGAAGAAAGTATTTGCCTAACCATCTTTGCAAGGTTTTTGTTTGTTTCTTAGCAGGAGCATAGGAAGCAATAGACGTTAAATCAGGTTAATGTGAGAGCATTAGAATCATTCATATTTTATCATTCTGGACAGAAAATAATAAAATTATTAGTAGAGCTAGAACTCTAAAGAGTCAATAGATTGCTAAGTATCTACTTTTTCTACTCTGGTGCAGATAATAATAAGAATTTGGGTTTCGTAATACGTTCTATTTGTCTGCAATGATGACTTACACATCATGTGAAAACACTTTTACAAATGTGCTTGATTAACAGCAGTGATTTGAGTTTCTGTTGCTCTACATATATATATTTTATCTTGGGAATTTTGGTAGCAATTGGAATGAGCTGTTTGGAATGTTGCATGTTACTGTAAGCAAAAAGTAAATATAAATGAGGCCAGTTGATGAGATAGCTGTGGGTTCCAATGACCAAATCTGTTGCTAGGCTCATAGTCCCAAAATCAGAAAGTCCCCAGCCTCAGAGTGCAAATCACTGATATGTTATGAACACATTTTTCAGCTCTGCTTCAAAAAAAGCTGACTGTTAACTTGTTGCCAGAAAGGTTTGTGCTGGACAACATTCTGCAAACTGTGTAAAAGACACACAAAAATACAAGGTGACACCCACTCCATATTGTGTACTCCAACAGACTGCAGTAGTATATTCACATCTAACAGGGGTCAAACTGTGGCGCTGAGTGACTGAGTGGTGCCCAGAGGTAAGGGATAAGAGTCACATATCCAAGGAGTGCCTTAAAAGAAAGCAAAACCCAGAAACATTGCCTCTTCAAAACAGAAAAACTCACACCAATAAAATTCTTTGCAAATTCTACTGATGACAGTGATAACTAATAAAGAAAACAAAGCAAAAGAGTGGCTAAGCTCTTATGGTTTGCACACTAAAACTATTAAAATTTTGCTGTAGTAGTTGATGGACATGGCAATTCATTAAAAAAATCTAAATTATGTGAGAATTAAATCTTCCATAAATTGCATAAGTAATGCCTGTGATGACCTAAGCTTGTGTTATTTTATATTTAATTAATGTTAATGCTAATCCAAGTGGCTTCAAATGTTGTGTGGGTAACCTATGAAGGGACAAAATCTTGCATCCTCAATTAAATAATTGGCCTGCATACCATGCTTTTTTTGCATTGCCTGTTTGCGTGTCTCTCTCCAGGATTACAGATACTACCTTGCAACATGACAGTTAATATGCAGGAAAAGAAAAAAAACACTATTAGAGATCTAATTTTAAAAATAAATAACAGAAAATTCTAGCCAGATATGTCAAGTTTTTTAATCAACTTAGTGAAAAAACATGAGAATCTGGTACATTCCCAAGCTGCTGATATTGAAGTTTTGGTATTTGAAATTTTTTTGTTTTGACAGAGCTCCTTGTTTTCTCTCTTTCCCTGCCAGGATGCTGTTACAACCAAACATTCTTCATTATTCTATTGTGTGAGAATGACAGGTTCTTGAAAGGAAATGAGCAGCTTTGTTTACTACTAAACTGTTAATATCAATTTACAGTTATTTATAGGAAGAAGGAAGGTACCAGTATTTTAATAATTACTGAAATCGTGCATTTGTTATTAGATACAGCATTGTTAGGTAATATGGTTTTGACTTAATACAATATTTGTTATTGTGTACAGTTTAAAAAGCTAATGCTAATTATAGTTGGATACATTTTGAGCTCAGAGGTGAACTATCATTTTCTTTTGATGGATCTCCCTAATTAAACCACTCAGAAAATTTCATCTGCCTCAGCTACAGGTTTCTCACGGAAAGAGCAGGAACTTTCTACAGGCACATATACATTTCATTTTAGTATTTGCTTTCCAGGTTCTCTCCCAGCCAAAACTGTAATGGGAGTTTCATGGCCACCCTAAACGAGCATATCCTTAATCAGGTTCTCTGTGAGCTTCAGGATATAGCTCCCTGAATGCAACTTGTGCCAGCAGAAATATGGGGTGATAGAGGCAGAGGGTGAGCACTTGCAAGCAGGAGATAGACTGGGTTTTTGACGGCTGTGCCTGCTTTTTGTCATTGTGAAGCAGTTGTGAAATTACAGCTTGTCATTAGATTTCAGAGATATCTTGGAAATGTCCACTAGCAAAGGTGATAATGATTAACACTAAATCTCCCTAGCTCATGATGATTTTTTCTTACATTCCTTGTCTGTATTAAGTATGTTTATCCCTTATTTAACCCAAGAGACTGCTTTGCTTATAACCTCAGGCCTTAAAATTCTAAATGAAAATTGCCCATCTCAGTCCTGTTCCACTGCAGCACCAATCAGTTCTATGCCATCTCATTACTCTCTCCTCTGGCACAGAAAGAACAATTTCCATCCATTTCCAATCTATTTCCCTACTGACATTTCTCTGTATTCAGACCAAGTGTTCCTTAGCCTTCAGCAAGAGCATTTCTGGCCTTTTTTTTTTTTTTTTTTTTTTTTTTTTTTTTTTTTTTTTTTGCATTTATATATCTCTGCCAAAGGATGGAAGGGTCTAATCAAACTTTTCTTCTTACCTGGGGGCAAGCTGCCAATATAGCAATGAGCTCAGTGCAGAGTTTGGTTTGTCAAGTTTCTCTGACAGACTGTATTCACACCTTGCTCCTAGATCAGTTGGGAAGAAAGTGCTGGCATCAAGTGTACTGCAAATCCAATAACTAGTATTCTGCTTTTATGGATATTTGAAGGTAATCACAGCTGATAGAAAGTGCTTCATGCAGGTGCATTTTCTGATGGGCATGTAGTATTTTTCCATTATTTAATATTCTGTTGGAAAAGGCCTTAATTCATGTCTTCTTTCTGCCTGCTTTTTATTTGACCTTAAAAAAACAAAGCAGCTTAGCTATTGAGTTATTTGGCTAGCGGAATAGCTAATTTTGACAAACCTGGAACCACCTGTGGTAAAGAATGGCTTTTATATTATCTTCAAAGGGGCATCTGAAACATGAAAAACACACTGAAAATGTGGGCAGGTGTAAAGATGGATTACACCTAGGGGCTGGAGCTGTTGCAGAGACCTGCCAGGGATAGCTGGTTGATGCATGGTGGGAATGCAATTTGAGAGAGAATGCAATTAGCTGGCTGCCATGTCTTGTCTTAGAGTGCACCACGAGTGTTTAAACACCTTTCCACTTACCATGGAAAATTTGCTAAAATAATCTTATGTTACTCCCAAATCCTGTTCAGATCCTGTCACAACTGATATTTTAGGACCAAACAAGAATGTAGGTACAATTCATGTACTAAGTAGTCTCCTAACTTCGGATACCTTCTAGAGCATATTAGAAAAGCAACTTTCCTTGCCCATATTTCCAAAGACACGGCCATTTCACCACTCTACCTCTTGCCAGTCAGTCTTAATTTTGAGCAATATGCATACAATGAAATAAAGAAAATATATGCATTTACACAGGAATTTAATTGCTTTTAGAGCTTATTGAACATTAAAATGGAAATGGTGGTTTATTGAGTGGTTTGCAGTTAAGCTAAAATAAGCTAAAATTCCTGGTAATTTTAAAGACATTTCTTCATGATAGATGATTAACACTAAAGTTTTAAAGAAAGCCTAACCTCTGAACTAGAGCCTGCCTCTCTCTGTTTAGAATGCTGAAAGAAAATTTTAATAAAGTTTTACAGTATTTCTGAGTAGCAACTATGACTAGATTTAAAAATCCTAAACTTGTATTAATTGCATCTAATTAAATAAATCAGTTTATGCTAAAATACATACTACTGATAGTTTATATTTTTCTTGATGTGTTATATATTAGGTAGGTTTATATTACTAATTAAGAACTTTAAATGATTAATATGACTTAATGTGACTTCTAGTTTCTATACACATTCAACATTTTATAAATATTAAAGAATGGTATCAACTCTGCGAAGAAAATGCTTTAATTTGTCACTTATTGAAATTTGCATTACGAATTCATGCCTTTATATCATTAGCTGATATTTTACTAGAAGTTTAGCATGATACTTAGGTTGTTCAAAGCATAATTTTATATAATCTAATTATATTCAGTAGGGCCAAGCACAAGGTCCTGCCTCTGTTCAAGGCCACATTGAATGGGGCTTCAAGAAACCTGAGCTAGTGGGAGGTGTCTCTGATCATGACAGGAAGGTTGGACTACATGGTATTTAGATGTCCTTTCCAACCTGGGCCCTTCTCTGAAGCTATATAATTTTAGGGATTTTTTTAGGGAGTTTCATATAGGATATTCATATTTGTGGGTTTTGCTGTTTATAGATTTAAATAGCCATGTGAATTTATCTGCCTTTTCATGCATATTTTGTGTATTTTATTGGTTTCCATCCTCTGCTGCCAGAAGCTAAGATATTATCATCCCACTGCTGGATTCTGAGGTTGCTGTGGTTTTCTGATTTTCAGAGAGGAAAGGGGTTAATACCATCACATTGTTATAGGCAGCTTGAGTCTGCCTATTTCTACTAGAAAAGGAGACATGCAGTGCCTTTTTACCTACTTATGGACTGCAGGCTTTTAGCTTGAAATCTTTTTTCACAGCTCAGATTTTTCACTCAGGCAGGCAGTCAGTCAGTCACTCACTCAGGTACTCTTTTCCCTTCCCCAGGTCACTTTCACACTCTTTTTATTTGCATAATCTGAAAGGATTTTTTTGTCATCCACTGGAATATTTAGAACTGAAATACTTTCTTGTGACTGACACTGTGTTTGGATAGTTGGATATTTTACAATCTCATGTTTAACTAGATTATATCACACTGCAATCATCTTGGAGCATATTAGAGATGGACTAAATGGAAAGACATATGTACATTCTTAATGTATTTTAAACATATAGATGATATCTTTTTTAATCCATCTGTCTCTTTATTTCAGCACACTGAAGGCATATTAAAGATTATTAAGCATTCAGGGATGGCTGAAGTGCCATAGTAATTGCAGAAGTGGTGCAAGAAGCAGAGAGATACTCAAAGCAGTTAACAAACACTCGTGGCAAGTATATTGTAATGATCAGGCTCTGCCTTTATCGGGGTTTCAGAAACAACTGGGGATAAATAAATCACATAAATGTATTCAAGACCACAAATGTAGAGTAAGGGTCAAAGAAATTGTAAGCTGCAGAACCTTCAAAATTAACAACTAGTACAAAAAAGCATGTGTCAGATGCTTGGAGGACCAGTTGATTGCTTTTCAGATATAGATCTGGGGGAAGGAAAGTGGATCTTTAAATGTCACTAGGGGAAGGGCAGAATGGGAAGGAAAAACTAAGAAAAGGCATCCATGAAGCAGAAAAGCTTTAGTGTACTTTGAGATCTTGACAGATGTACTTATGATTAAGCTTGGCTGTGAAAAATATAGATGTCATTGCTGTTTTACTAGTATGAGACAATAAAATGTCAGCAACTCACAAGTAACTGCAACTCATATAAAACAGCCACAAGGATAACATAGTCTTGCCAAGTTCCACTAGTAATTATATGTGTACAGGCAGCAATTTTAACTTGCTCCTGCAGAATGCAATAAAAACATAAATCTGAAGTTTAATCCTGTAAATTTACTGTTACTAAATGCTTGCTTATAACATATTTATTAAAATTTAGGTCTGTGCTTTTACAGTTTGTTGCATAGCGACAGAACAGTCTACAGTATAAATTACAAAGCTCTGGAATAACGGCAAAATTGGTTTCAAATGAGATAGTCCTACAAAACAGAGGCAGCATAAACATCTGGACTGTTTGTATGGCTTAAACAAGGCTGAAGAATGTACTGTCCTGTATAGGCATAAAGCAGGGAATTTAAATTAATTGTTCTAGTACAGGTACGAACCACTGCTTTTTATTGTTACCACTGACCACTGAGTGTTTCCATTAACTCAGCGAGGCTAAAGGAAATACTGAAGACCTAGTAAACATTGTTTGTAAGCTCAATGTTTCCTGAAAGAGGGGAAAATATTTCTGTAGTAGTATGTATTGCCTATTACTATGAACATATAAATAGATCTAGAGTTCCTGAACAGCAATAAATGGGTGGTATTGTGCAGAGATAAATTGGAACCTGTCAGTTTCCTGTCTTCCTACAAAATAGTTCTATAAGATGCATTTGAAGAAGATGTTGTCCACAGAGATAAATGTTGCTTTTGTGATAGCAGAGGGAGTGGAAAAGGTATTGAGTTTATCAATTTGTCTGACATCCATGATAACGAAAACCTAGGAAACAGAAGAAGGAAGAAAAATATATGCTGTCACTTCTTTCATACTTCTTTCATAGCTAAGGAAAAAACCTACTTTTTAGAAATGTAACTACTTAGATTTTCACTATTGATTAAATAAAGCAAAAGATCTAGACAATGATAAGTTTTATATATGAAGAATCTGTGACTCTAAAAGAAAACACTTAGTTGAATTCCTGATTGCATTATTTTTTTCCTTTGATGCACTGTGAAAAGCAGCTGAATTACTAGCAACTGTGGGAGCTGGAGAGAAGCTAACAAAATTTTCTGAGCCCTACCTTACCATCTGTAAGCTTTTTAATTAGCCACAGCAACTATCAAACTGTTGCCTTCCATAATAGTTGAAAGATTTCCTTAGTAAGACCTTGATCAGTACAAATGTACTGGGTTTGGAGAAATGTTTGCTTCTGTGGGCTGGCCTAAAAAAAAGAAAAAATGCCCCAGTAGCAGCAGCAGCGAGAGTGGGCATGGAAAACTGACTGTCCTTTGTGAGATCAAAGGCAACATTTTCAACAGTGTTGAAAAGTGAAGGCTTAATAAATAATAAAACCATCAGGACAGGTTGTTCCTTCTGATGATATGGTAGTTCCTTCTTATAGCCTTGCATCTTTGTCCTATTTTCAGTTTGGGGATGCAAGAGTTTGATGGGATTTCCAAACACTTTGTAGTGCACAATGACTTTTTCTTCTGCGTATTCACTGGATTGCAAAGGCTACTGAATCTTCAGTTCAGTCTTTGGCCCTCTGGAGGTCTCCAAATTTTGGCTACCCGAAACAGGGACAATAAACCAGGAGTGCATTGATGTCTTATTCTCCAAGACAGCGGGGCAAGTGCAAAGCTCAGTGTGCTGTAGCAGTGCTGACTTGGTAAAGTTCAAAAGGAGCTCAAAAGAAGAAGGGGTGGTCCCGTGTCTCAGAGCTGTGTGCTGCAGGCTTTCTTCATCTTGAAATAATACAGTGCATGACTGGAGATGACAAATAAAGCAGAAAGCCCTTAGTTTAGTTTTCGCCAAAGACACGATGCCAGAGGCTGCTGTCAGTGAGCTCTGAGGAGTGTCAGTGGGAAGAAGCTGCCCTGTTCTTGTTTCAGAGGTCTGTGAAGCAGGAGCTGTGTGAATGCACTGTGCTGTGAGAAAGGAAAAGACAATGACTTTTGAGGAAAAGGTTGTGTATGGTTCATAGCATCTTCCCCAGTGTCACTGTCTTTTCTATACACTCCTGAATCATAAAAAATTTGCTGCTACTGAAACCCCACAAAGTGTCAGCTTGTGATCTTTCTGGCCTTAAAATTTACCAAGTTTACCTCCTTTTCTGAGTCATATCCCCTGCTTCTTCTGACTTCTGCTGTGTTCCAAAAAAAAAAAAAAAAAAAAAAACACCAAAAAAGAAAAAACCCAAAAAAATACTCTTTTCTGTATTTTTTAACCCATTCCACTTCACCACCACTGAAATCACAGGGACAGTTTAACAGTTTTCTATTAAAAGACTGACTCAAGTGCAATTCCAGCTGAAGTAAAAAAACCCCAAAAACCAAAAAAGTACATTTATTAATATTTCCGTTTCCATGGCACTGAAGAATACAGACTTCAGACTTTTTCTCTCATGTTTTGACAAACCAGCTTTGTACTGAGACACCATAGAAATCACAAGTGGGTTTTATGCTGAATTCTTTTGTGATATCAGCTGTTTATTAATCAGGAAATGGCAAGGACATGGATAGCAGGGTTGCCAGACTTAAGGGTCTGGTAGTCTGTCACTCTTCTTCATACCACAGAAGTGGTCTCAGAGAAATTTTGGCTGTATGAATGACAGGAAGATGCAGAGCTGAAGACAGGCAGATAATTACTCTGAGATTTTTTTGCCCTTGAACAAGCTGACCTGGAAGTGAGCACTTGGTTAATGCTAATAGGAGTGCTGCAAAGTAATAATTTATATCATTCTTTAAAAAGTGTCTCCCTTGAGCTTTACTGAGTACCTAAGTGCCCGTGCCAGATGGACCAAGAGAGCTCTATTAGATAGGAATTGTTTTACATCTCCTGCCAAGGTACAGCTGCGGTGTGTTTCACATAGGCTGCATAGCCCTCTCTCTCCCCCACCTTATTTACTGTCTATCTGCACTGTATATCCAAAATATTCTATTAACTGCTGAACTTCTATTAGCTTTTGATGGGAAAAAAACTCGCTAAATTTAATTCTTTGTAATATTTTTTATTCAGTTATTAAATGCTACAGAATATACATTCAGTATTGCATCTACTTCAGAGAGTTAGGTAGTATGTGATTAGTACAATTAAAACTTTTTCAGACTCTGAGACACATAATTTAGTTGTATTACTACAATCAGGAAATTTTATTTGAGTCTTGGACATGGTAAAGTAATGGAAGTTAGTTATTTTGAAAAGCTGATGGCCTAACTACATTCCCTTGGAGAGTGATCATGCTGAGATTGCAAATGGGAATAAAAGAAGAAACCCTTGTGGTAGGTGTTAAATCCATCAGCTGTTAGTCTGTCAAAGTTTGCATACATCATCACCCCTCTAGGGCAGTCACAGGACAACCAGATTGCAGCTGAAGACAAAGGTGTGGTTTTTCAAGTACTTGTGAGGCAACCTCCCTTTTCCCTACCCCTTTGTACTGCTGGTTTCAAGTGAAGTCTGGATAGGATGCTTACATCTGACCTACACAGAAGCACTGAAAACAGGGAGATCCGTAGCAGTGCATGTAGTGGAGTTTAAGGTAAAACCAAAAGTATTCCAAAGCAGTCGTTTGCTCTCCACGCTGCGGTTGTCAGGTGTTCATCAATCTCTTATCTTCTGCCTTTGGGAATAGTCTCTCTGCTTGTCTCAGTGATTTGTCTGACTCTGTCTCTTTGAGAAATTTCACTGTGGAGAAAGTCAGATTTTTCAGCTTTTGTTTTTCACCCAGAAACAGAAGCATTTTTCAGGATGTATTTAAAAGCAGTATTTCAAAGGATGGACAGCAACAATTTTTTTCCTTCTTGTTTATCTAATCAGATTTTGAAAAGGAAAACACAGCTATTAATTCAATAGAATGCTTGCTTTTATGAAACTGATCTTTGCCACAGCAAATGACCAAAGGATACTATTACCTTAGGTATTTATGGATGTATTTCCTCAGCTGGAAATATATTTCCTTAGACAATAAGGTATTTTATCAGAGAAACAGACTTCTTCTCTGTTTCAATATTGCTGCTCATACTAGCATTGCATTTTATTTCTTAGGGTGGTTACATAAAGCCTGAAAAGAAAGAATATACTGCTTTGTTTCACCGAGGCTGTTACTGCTTAATTAGCATTTCTTTGATTTTATATATGTATGTTGTCATTGATAGGAGGTAACAAAATTAAAATAGTGACAATTTTGAGACACTTCTGTTTGGCATCTCCATAATCTGAGGATTATTTGAATATTCAAAGTCTCTTCAGTAAATGTCAGAACTGATCTTGTAGTCCTTCTTCTTCCCCCTTTCCCCTTCCACCTTCCCCTTCCCATTCCCCTTTCCTTTTTTATTTTGTTTTAATAAAACATGGACATATATTAAAAAATAAATGAATGAAACAATTCAAACTCTTTTTCTGCTCAGAGTAGGTATAAGGCAGATTATAGGGTTTTTTCCATTGTCTTTCAGTTTGGAAATTAACCCTCACTGTCTGTAAGAATGGATTTCATTGTGTACAAACTTACGTGATTATTTGAGGGAGCTATGAATGTACAGGTTAATAATGAACAGATATATCTGATTCCTTCTAGTTCTAGGTGTAAATTACAGTAAAGCTTACCCCTTTTCAAGAGGTAGAATACTCTTCTGCAGTTCATTTTTGCTTTTGAATTCAATGTTTAGAGCTTTGGCCTTATTCAACATTTAGAGCTGCACACGTATGCTTCTACGTGGATAAGAACCAGGCAGTACTCAATGATAAAATAATAATGATAATAAAAAAAAAAAACAACAACAGCAGCAGCAGCTCAGTGGAGCAAAGATATGAGGCTGCTATCAAAGAGCTCACAGCAATGAGTTACAGGTGTTGTTTCCTGATGCTGTTCCTGAGACATCACATTTCTACCACAGCAGAAGTGCTGGGATTTTCTTATATTGGCACAAATAATTTCTGATTCCCATATGTTGGTATAAAAAAGATAATTTTTTTGGCATGGTACAATTTATTCTGAAATTGCTGGTCATGGATTATTTCAGTTACTTTTTCCAGAGATGAACTGAAAGTGTTAAAGGAAGAAAAGGAACAAGGACATAAGAAGAAAAAGGTGGGGTAGAAGAAGTTGCTATAATTAGTTCCGAAAGGAAGAATTTGTTACATTTCCAGCTCAGCGTGCTCATCAACACCACTGGAGAATGTGCAGTAAATGTTAAACAACTCCTTTCTGTTCTGTAAACATAGGCATGGCTCCCTGCAGTGCACAAGAAAAGCAATTCCTCTACCAATAAACTACAGAAGCACTTCTACCAGCCATCTCTCTTTTATGAAAAATTCCATCTGTCTAACACTTCTGACTTTCTAGAACCTGATACATCTTTTTTATCAGTTTCTTTTTTTTTTTTTTAAGTTGATCAAGACCAAAGAGCATTCTCAGTCATAAACTTCTAAATATTTTTTAGGTTTTGTTCAATTACTTTCTTCAGAATTCACAGAATGATTAGGCTGGAAGGGACCTTAAAGATTATCGAGTCCCACCCGTGCCCTAACATCTCAACTAAACCCTGGCCTTCCTAACCCTTCCTAGAAACATTGTCTATATAAACGTCGTAATTTGTAATTTTACATCTATACAATATCTGCATCTCTCTATATGTTTTATTTATATTGATACAGTAATGTCTATATGATTGAATGTTGGAATATTCTTTCTGATAAAAACAAATCTACAAGTTTGCAATTAATATCCTTTCCTTTCTTACCTATTTCAACATTTTATTTGTAAAGCTCTTTCTTGTTCCAGCAGTAATGTAAAAGACCCTCATGGATGAAAGGCAGATGTAGCTGTGCAGAAAGAATGCCAGCCCCTGTTGTTCTAGTCATACAGGTAGATGGTACAAGCCAGTGTGAAGGCAGGCAGGGTATACTGCACCCTAGGACTGCTGAAAATGGTATCTTTGGGGAGATTGTGGAGCTTGAGATAGTGAATGAAACTACATTTCGAAATGTAACAAAAAAACCTGCTGACATAGGAGTGCATCACTGCAAAACAGAAAGTGAAAACTACAGATCTAGAACTCAAAGACATGGTTTGCTCTTTCTTGGCTTTTCGAGATTCTCCTTCCCTTGTGAATGTTATTGTGCTTTGGCAGATACTGAACTTTTGCTGTGGGAGCACCAGATGATCCCAAAAAATGAAACCATGTTGTGAGAGGCATAAAAGTCTCTGAAGAGAAGACCTTCTCTGCCAAGGACTGAATACATATATTTAACTTGCAAGCTGAACTCATTTCAGAGAACTGAGATATACTCAGGCTTTCTCAGAAGACTAATCCTCATGGTTTATTTAGCAACAAGAATGGCTTATGTCCATCACTCCTTTCTAAAAAGCATGGTAACGCTGAAATATTTGCCCTTGCCTCCTTCTACACAAAAGGTAGTTTCACTGAGGAAAAAAAAATATAAAATTGGGACAGATGGCATTGCTGAAGAAGAATAGCTGTGAATCTCTCCAGAGTCTGTCGAAATGACTCCTGTAGAAGGCAGGTATTTATCATCAGAAGTGGTACAAATAGCCCCTTTGCTCCTAAGTAAGGCAAGGTATTATAATATTTGAGGTAATTTCCTCCTCTCCTTTAGCACTGCTGCTGCCGGCAGCAAGCATTCTGCTTCCATTAGAGTTATTCAGTCAGCCTCTTTGGGAGCATGTTTGTCAGGCACTGACCCATTCTTTGGTGCTCCTCCAGGGAAGGGGCCTGGCATCTGTCAAGATACAACGTAAGGAGGCTTAAGAAAGTCTTGCTCTGCACAAATAAGTGTTTTGCAGCAAGTACCACATTTCAACACCCCATTCTCCAGTTCAATGTGTAGGATACAGCATCACACAGATAAGACAATGCTCAATGAATATTCACTCTTCTGTTCTTCCTGGCTGTTGCAATTACTTAATTTTTTCTCTCAGGGGGAAGTTATTGTTCAGCAAACAAAGGATAATTTGCATAATCTTCAAGATTTTCCGTTATTTCTTTTTATCTGAGCTACATCTCTAGAAGAGATTATAAGTGTATTTTTATCATTAAGAGTATCTTACTGTCTGAGATGCATGTTACCCCTTCTTTTCTATTGTACAGTTAAAGTAGGCAGAGAGGGAGCAAGGTTGCTGAACCTCACTCTGAAAGAGGAACAGAACTGAGATCATGCCCTCCACACATTAATTCAAGTTCTGGATTAAGGTTTAAGCACTGTCTTTGTAATCTTGGATTTACTTATTGATACATTTCTCTTTAAAAGGATAATGTATTTGATGTGAGCACTCTGTCTGTCCATAAGTACTGATTTCTTTTGGTAAATTCACTCAAAGGTCTTGAATTTTGTGTCATCTGTAACTATTTATTTCATATTTATTGTATTTTACAATAGCACAAAACATACTTCCACTTAGTTTGATTCATTGTACTGCTTAAGACAATGTGATGATGGTCACTGAAAAAAAACTTCTCTAAAGTGTAGGGAGAAAAAATGCATGTAGATTTTTCAGGCATGACATTTCAATAAACTGACCTTTGCAATACTGTTTGAGTGACAAGAACACAAAAACCTCATTGCAAACATGACATTTACTTTCAAATATTTCCATTTATCCAGCCAGTGGGGTTTTTAGCCAGTGGGGTTTTTTTATGGGATTGTATTTCAAAGATTATTTTCTATTAGTTAGTCTTTACATTTCTGCTTGAACTTGTGCATTTATTTGAGTTTGCTGTAGGTAGGCAAATGGAGTTTCTAATGAAAACTTGTGCTTCTTGCACAAGCTGAAAAACTGAGCTTCTAACATTTTGTTTTTCTTCACAGCCAAGCTAACACCTTTTATATTTTTTTTGGATCATCTTTCAAATGCAAGTGCTGTTATGGATTTTGAACACTGAATACACTGAATTACATCTTAGCCTAGGAGAACATTATCACAAGGATCAATACCTCAAGAACTAGTGGTTACCTTAAATTCCATTTTTGTAAGTATATAAGCTCTGCAGTCCCAATATTAATATCGTTATAAATCTGCAAAACATTGTTTTAATTAACTGCTTAGCTAATCTTGTTCTTAACAAAATTTAATTGTTGGAACAATTAAGACTAATTTTTGTTCTGATTTTCATGAACAATGTTAAAAGCTGGATTATTGGATTGACTTAGTAGGAGGATGTTCTCTGTACTGAAAAAGGGTATTCTTGTCAGCAAGCACAGTGCTTTCGTGTATATAGATTATGCTCTGACGTCATAAATATAAAATAATATGAAGATTTAAATTTCAAAGTATTAAAAGCCT
The DNA here is from genome assembly GCF_017590135.1 of Pyrgilauda ruficollis. Classification (NCBI taxonomy): domain Eukaryota; kingdom Metazoa; phylum Chordata; class Aves; order Passeriformes; family Passeridae; genus Pyrgilauda; species Pyrgilauda ruficollis. The sequence goes on along the minus strand of NW_024528599.1, from coordinate 495,665 downwards.
AAGTTATTAATTAGATGTGTTATGTTCAGTTTACAATGTGAATAACTCGTTCATGAATATATATTCCCTTATCAAGTATTTTGGGAAACTAATTTGAATGTAACCTTTGCAATATGAAAATGCATTAAAGCATTTTATTCTATTATCCTATCCCACTTTCTCTATTATTCTATTTTAGTCTTTTGTATTCACATTAGCTTGCTTTTCCAGGTTCTGTTGAAATTTAATTAATTATCATTTTCTATACACTTTTTCACCTTACTTCCTACTTTTGTTCAATATGCTTAGTACAAAACAACAATCTTTCCAATTACTGAGATAGAATTATTCTTTCCATCTGCTTTTTAAGGCCTTAGAGGGAATTTCCCTTCACATCTACCTCTTTTTAAAGCATTATATTCTTCTGTGGGTTCCATTCTGTGTGAAAGAAGAAACTACACTTCATGAGGCCAACATTTTTTTCCCACTTAAGATTTGTAGTAGTCATTCATAACACTGCAAGTAGAATCTGGCCACAAGTAACTACTGCAACTGTAAAAAATTTTTATAGAAGGGAATCCTTCATAAAAGAAGTACTTTATTCGACTTTTCATTGAACAGTTGGTGGATTTTTTATAACTCTTACAAAACTGTGTATTTATAGTATTATTTCTAAAAACAGTTTGCACATTAAAATATTTTGTTTATTTAAATTTTCATCTTTTCAAGATTTAGTCAGATTTTTATTGAATTATTTCATTACCTTCAATATGAATGTTCAAATAATCAGAAGAAACAATTTACTGAAAGCTATCTGCAAAGAACATCAAGTGGAGATAAGTTTGCCTTGGTATGATGAATCTTTCACACGTAGTAAAGACAGATTTCTGGCACATCAGGGGCTTTCTCAGAGCAGGAACTGCACCACTCTGCCTCTGATGTATTCCAAACTTTGATAGGTTAGCACTTGGCAGAACAATTTCCTTATTCTTTTATCTATAATGACCTAAAACCAGCCCTGACAGAACTCTTTTGAATCTAGCATGCTGAGCTTGTTTTTCTTAAGAAAACCTTTTTAATTTAAAAGGTTTTAGCTATAGACAAATTCTTCCTAGCTGTATCTACATTATTCTTAAGACAGTGTCAATATGGAGGATAAAGTAGCAGTACAAAATCTATTTAATTACTATCCTTTCTATATAATTTTGTTCTATAGTGAAATTTCAAGTAATTCAATGGAAATTGTATTCAACTGGGACTAATGTTTTTTTTCCGATACACTTTGTCTTCCATTGGACATGGAGAAAAGTACTACAAACAGGGGACAAGAAGAATCCAGACCAAATCTCTATTTATCCAATAGAAGTGGAAAGTTTTAATGTCACTGATGTTATACTTGTTAAATAGGAATTGCATCAATGAGATTAAAATTTTCAAATGTTAAAAAAATGCACTTTTTTTCAGAATAATTGGTGTATTTCAGAAAGAGGCTACTCAGATTTATATGTTTATTTTACCTTCCAAAAATTTCACAATATTAGGGACAGTTTATTCATTTCAATTTTTATTTTTTTTTAAATTTTGTTTTTAATTTAATTTTATCTTTTCTAGACAATGCTGTTAAGTATTTACTAAAAATAATTTTTTCAGCCTGAAAAAGTCAATTCATTTTTGTTCTGAAAAACAGTTTAAGTTGTGGCTTAAATTTTCCTTCTCCTAATTTATGTAGAAACCCAAAGTGCTGGCTGGTACCAGTCCTGTGCAAAGCAATTCAAGTTTCTTTGCTATAATTGCTACAAAACCACCATGCATATTGTTTTCCCAATAAACTAGAATGACAGAGTGGTAGATTCTCATACGATTTTCTAAGATTTTTTTATTTCTTTCCTAGTCCACCATGATTAATTTCAATAGATAGAAGAAATTTAATAATCTGGTAGGAGCACATGGGAACTACTGAAATATTTGCAAAATATAAGGAAGGTATGTATTTCAGATGCCATCATTACAACACAAACTGCTCTAAAAGGTTCTGAAGCATTTAAAAAACTTTATCTTTTGACAAATTGACTGATAAACTTTTACCTGAGGAAAAATTCTTGCTCATACGTGTAATACTTATAATAATGGCATCATATTGTTGATGTATCTTTCATACTTTGTTTGATTGTTTAGTAAAAGAAGTTTTGCATTCAATCACACTTTTTTGAAAATCGGTTTTAAATACCCTGCAGGGTAGTTTTCCCAAACTACTTTATGCATAGATTAAAATTTCAGACCTGAAGACCACAGGCTATATCAATGGCATTGAATTCACTTGCTTCAAAGGGAGCTTTCTTTTGAATACAAATGGCAAAATCTTTCTCACTTCAAATGTTATTTCTGCTTGAGTAGCAACAGAATAAAATCCACGTAAAAACCTGGTGACTTTGTCTGCATTGCCTTAAATATAGTCTAAAATGTGTAAAATTGACATGATTTTGGTGCCGCCATTTTTATTTGCTCAAGCTGAGATATTTCAATGAAGTGTTGCACCCAATTTCTTTCCTGAAGACACCTCACTGAAATATTTTTGCACCTCTGTGCCTATATAAGGGTGTGTTTTCAGTACTTTTACATCAGCAAAGTTAATCTGGGGAGCATTCAAGTGCCAGTGTGATACATAGGAATATTTTTGCAAAATTACTATGAAAATAGCTGTTAGAACCTTTTTGGAATGGTAAGTTTAATTTTACTACTGTAAATATCGAAGACTGCAGCAGAGATAAGTTGAAGCCTCAGGATCTCCTGAGTAATTGACTTTGCAAATCATGTTTATCTTCCACATCACTGGAAGTCTGCTCATTGTTTTGTGTACTTTGTACTACTGCATCTAATTCTGCCAGGTATTTACAAAATGTCAGCAGAGTGCTGGACTCTTTATGGGAGAGCAAATAAAAGCAGCTTAGTGAAACCCACTTTTCTCTCAGTTTCTGGGAATAAGGCTATGAAACTGGCTATTCACTTGATTAATGAAGACGTTTGAGTTATTAGATTAATTGTTATTTTAAATTTCACCTCAAAATTTCAAAATGCCTGGAATGCAAGATAATACTTAAGATTTTAAGGTGGTGGCTTTCTTCACAAGCCACGTGAAAACAACTGAGGTTGCTAACTGACAACCTGGTTGCCATTCAGTATCAAAATGGCATGAAAGAAAAAGTCACACAAGTTCTACACATATGATAAACAAACAAGGTGATGTCAATTATCATGCAGAAAGTTGCAGCAAGGCTTAGTGTGAGATTTAATGTGGTTTAATGTGGTTTTAAGTGGCTCCTACCAGAGGAGGTACAGGTGGCTGGTTAAACACCACCAGTTGATCTGGCATTTGACCTAGAATGGAGCAGTGTTTTAAAAGCAGGTTTACACATGATATGATTAATTCACCAGAAACTGTCCTTCACTTTGTCTTGCCTTCTAAATTTTTGTTCATGTCTGTTTTGCCATCACATTTCTCAAGTGATTACCCGCAGAAGGAAATAAACCTCACTGAAAATGAAGTCTGACTATAATAAACATTTTGACCTTATTGATCTAATTATGAAAAGGTCTTTCTACTGAAACATTTTCTCTCTGTTGCTGAGTTAAATATGGGGAAATTGTAAACTTCTCCTACAGTTACTGAAAACACATTTTGAATTATTAGCCTTGCTGTTTACTTCTTTTATTATTTCATTATGGTTTTTCCCCTGTTTTGGTCTCTGAAAAAGTAGCATTGCATGTTTCTGTCTATTGGCCTTGAAACTCTTTGGTCAGTGGTTCAGAAAAAAGTGGATTAATGGAATTTGTTTTTCTTTTCCATATTCAGCAAATGACCAGTAATGATCCTAATAATGTTTTCTGGGTCTGACAGATGAAGAAACATTGATTTTTTAAATTACAGTGTGAACTAGGTATAGATAACATCAGAAGCAGGACCTCCAAAAGACCTTTTGGTTTGTTATTACCTTGAATCATAAAATTGTGACTGTTCATCTAGAAACAATCTCCTTGCATGTGGGGTTCAGTACAGTTAATCTTCCCATGGTCTTTTTTAATCCAGGTAAACATTTATCTTCACAGTTTCCATTCTGCCCAGGTAAAGTATTAAAGTATCAGAATTTTGTTTTTCACATTCAAGATGTGATATAACTACAGTTTAAAAGGCACTTGGTAGGATTTGAGGCAATTAAACTTCAGCCAAAGAATTTGACTGAATGTGTTGCAATATGTATTTTTGAATCACCCATGGTCCTCCTTCCAGTTATATATATATATATATATATAATATGACTAATTAACAAATAAATTTGATTTATTATTTATTTATTATATTATATATATATTCCAGTGTTTCTTGAATACATGGAAATACCTAAGCTTCTTGGCTGTTGTCACAAACAAACACTGTACCTAACCAGAAGTATATTCACATTTAGAAAAGTGATATTGATGGTGTGGCAGGTCATAGAAATATATGTAAATGGAGATAGGAGCTAAAGAGAAAAACTAGGGTTCCACATTGATTCTGAAATTCTTTGTCCACTGAATAGGTATTCAATTAGAGCCCTGAGCATAAAGGGATCTGTCTCTGAAATGATATTACAGTACTAGATTTCTTTAACACCAGATGCATTCATGCAAAAATGCAACACAGCACACAGCAGTAAAGTATTGGGAGGCTTTATTAAATTCAGCACTCCCTCCCTCTGCCTTCCTGGACAACTGTATGTAATTTATTTCCCTTAATAGCATTAGACTGCAAATGTTAGCTTAATGGGCACTGGAAAGTTCTTGCTTTTTCCTACAGGGCAATCAATGCTTACTGCCAAAATGAATTCAGCAAATGTCCTTTGCAACATACAGAATATTAATCATTTTTGCAGGTAAATCCAGTATTTATGGTTAATTTACTGTATTTGCCATCAGCACAAATAAATTTTTGAAGTTCACCATCCAGTCTTACCCCATTCAAAAGAGTATGACCATTCAAGGAGGGTAGTTTATGGCTTTCTTTCAGACATATGAATTGCATACTTATTGAGAAATTAAGGACGAGAAAGGCACAGTTTAGTTTACCCCCAAAGCAGGTAGTTATGTTCCAGAACAGTGACTTTTGTTATATAACAACTTTGAGCAGAGAAAATTGCCATAGTGTTTCTGACCGTGGCCACAGCCACAGGCAAAGAAGAATTCTTTGCATTTAACCACAAAATCTAGACACTAATGGAATGTTGAAATGGATCAGTGTTTGTCTCTCCTAGTATATGAGACAGCAAAATTATCACTTTTCAATCATTAACAGCCACTGGTAAATTGCTGACAAATGAAATCACTGTATCAGACCCAGCCATTGGTATTATATATTATTATGATAATTTTTATTGAAAAGGAAAGGAAAATGCAGCTACAAATTCTTTTAAATATTTTGGATTGTTCAGTATTTTCTAACCATGTACACATACTTATCCCCAGGGTTGATGGGCGATAAATAAAAGTCTAAGAGGATGGTTTGTTGTTTTTCTTTTTCTTGTAGCTTTACTGTGTTATGCAAAGTCAGGCTTGAAACTGTTCTGGGAGTAAAAAATTGAGAAACATGCAGAGCAAGAAAGTAGCTATGAAGCAAGTGATTTCTTTCAAAGTAGGCTATGACAAAAACTATTACTCCAAAATAATTAATTTGCAAATTACAAAGGTGTTTCAATGAGTAAATATGCTCTCCATTTCTTATGTTCAACTCTGTATAATACAATGAAATAATCTATTCTCAGCCACCTTGTCTTGTTATAAACATCAGGAAAAGTTATGTAAAGTATCCAGCAATGCAGGTTTGCTTAGCAAAGCAGTAATACAATCTTCTCTACAGAATTTCAAAATAATATTTCAACTAATCTATTTATAGTTGAAATTGTTTGTGGTGTTATTTGGCAGAGAAAGTAATACATAAGCAGTCAATTAAAAAATCTGATAAAATCTGTTATTTTTCTATATACTCCCATTAATTCCAAGTTTCAATCTACCTACAGTGTGTCCGACAGCAGTGGAAAAATAATTTCAAGTTTGTGTAGAGGAAAGAATACTATTTTTACTTAATGTAATGCTCATACATTTCCAAAAAGTGAAACTCCTCTGTTTGGGGAAACCAAAGAAAAAAAAGTAGGAGGGTTTTGGCTTGTTAAAAGCTTGTCCCTTGAAGAGAGAAACTCATCAAGCCATGTCCAGCAAAATTTGTTATTCCTCTGATATGACTACAGGAAATCCTGTCTCCCTGAGATAATCACAACTCAAGGCTCAAGGTAATAGAAGACCTTAAATAAGCATTAAATTATTTCACAGTTATAAATATGTATTGAAAGAAAAAGCCAGAAATGGCATTAAATATTTTAAAAACTGTGGAACATTGCAGAAGTGGTAATCCAAAATCAAGTACCCTTCTCCTGAAAGCTTGTAGCTTTCAGATGCATAGGATATGAATTTTTATCTTTATCAGGTAAAAAAAGGTACTGCACAACTACTCAGCCAGCTTTAGGACAGAAAATTGTGTTGTTCTGGCAGTGCCCCCACCTTGGACTGTGTGCAGGAACATTTGTTTGCTGACCAAGGCTAAGGCAATGCTATCATGTAGGTAAGACCCTGGTGGTTTTTGCTGCTGTAATGATATCCATTTTTATTCTGCTGTTCATTATAAAATGATGTTAATGGACTAAACAAACAACATTGTTTTAATGACTAAAGCTGATGTTTTAATTGTTTGCGTTCCATGGAATATATGTTTGACATGTCATTGTGGTAATTTTTGCAATTAAATTGTTGTTTGTCCATCTATTGGAGAGCAGCACTTTGCAAACACTACTGGATTGAGACATGACAAACATTTGCTTAAATAGTTAATCATTGGAAGTGTACTGAGCTCATAATAATGGAAAAAAATCAGAATCTTGCAGCATAGTTTTGTTAAGAGGTAAAGAGAAACCTTTAAAAAAATCTGTTGTGCTTTGTTTAGATGGAAATAAGAAGTCAACCCCTTGTCATGACTTTAAATGAAACTGGAGTCTGCAGACTGCCAATAGATACTTTATATAGATAAATCTAAAGCAAGACTTCTCATTTTTGACATTTCTTCACTTTGGGAAGAAATAGAGAAAGGACACTGTCTCCAGGTTGTGAACTTACACCTTTACCTGAATTCTGTTGATGCAAGTGTGATTTTCCAGTTTCAGGATGATTGGTACTTAATCTTGCAACAAATTGAAATTCTGAATGACAGCATTCTTAAACTGAGGAAAATAGGGTCATTATTGGCATATCTAGTTTATTTTTTAAGAAGCTTTTTATGGAGTTAGTGTTTGATACATGTTGAAATAAAACAAAGGAAACTGTTTTTTCCACAGGGTTCAGTCCAATCGACTTAACACTTAAATATTCCAAATCACTTTAAGGGGGGGAGTGATGGGAAATATTTGAATTGAACATCAGATTCTTCCTGTAAAGACATGCAGTCAAGGGAGTACTCTTCCTGCTAATACTCTGTGGTCCACTGTGTAAAAAACCAGCACATTTAAAAAACAACAACAGAAAAAAATGGATACAGTATGGCAAAGTGAGAAGCTATGGGAGAGGTTAAACCCACTTCTTTTTTTTTTCTTTTCATCAGTGTTTGCCTCTTAAGTCTAAGAAAGCATAAAACCACTTTAAAATTTAAAAAAAGAAAACAACAACAAAAAAACCCACAAAAAACCCCAAAAAACCAAACCAACGACTGTCCCAAATACCCTCCCTTCTGCTAGTATGTTTGACAGTTTTCCATAAAAAGCGGTATGTATCTTAGGATTTTATGAGCTTGCAGTTATTTGGGAACATGACTGAATAAATCAAGTGGTAAATCTTCTGGCATAGCCTTCATGAGAGTTCATGCTGATGTTCCTAGACCCAGTGTTACTGCTGTGAAGCTTTCTGGGCATGCTGAGAATAGTTCCTTTAAACTATTATGGCAATATTTTAAGATGTTGTCATATCATGCTGGCCCTTCAAACAGTCAGCAATAATGAAGAGCTGTATTTAAATACATTTTTTCTTTATGCCTGAGCTGCTTATTGAGGCCAGGAGGGAAGAAGGGTGCCTAATCTAAGAGCAAGAGTTGCTTCACTCTAACAAAATTTAGTACTGAAAAAAAAAAAAAAATAACCACCAAAACAATGCACAAGCTATTTGCAATTAGCCAGGCAGAGTTTCAGGTGTTTTTGTATCTCACAGTTCAAATTCATCTTGAGCCAAATAATTCAAGTCAAACTCATTCTTGCCCTTTGTTGTCTTGGAGATGTCCTTATTTAAACAGAATTTTAAATATTTCTTACGTAAGTGCAGTCCAAAAAAAAGTTTGGCTGATACAGTATCTTGTCCCATATAGTTGCCAAAAGCAGATGGCCAGGGAAATGTATGTGTTATAGCCTTAATATTCACCTGGCTCTGAGCCACATTTGGGCCAGGGTTTATGAGCTGATTGGTGTCTGTGCATTTATAGCAGTGTTGGCTCTTTGTTTCCAGACCATCCATTGGTAAGAAGGTACAAAGCCTGAGAGCAAACTCACACAAACTGATAGCTGATCGAGAGCACAGGGAGGGTGAAGTTTCAGAGAAATAGCTCAGAAAAGGCATAAGAAAAGTCCAATTTCTTAAATATCACACCATGAAAAATAGCTCAGAAAAAGCCTTAAAAAAGACAGATTTCTTAAATATCGCACCATGAACTGTGGAGAATTTTCCTGTTTTGTACAATTTTCCACCGTGTTGCAGAATTTTTGCAGTATGTGATACTTGCTGTGTTATTTATGCAGCTGTTTTCTGTGCATCAAAGCATGTGTCATGAAATGGAGAGCAATTCCTCTACAAAGCTGGTTCCAGGCAGCTCTTGAATAATGGGTCGCAACAAAATCCTGATCTTGAAAGCAGCCTAGTGTAGTCCTTACACAGTTAAACATCCAGATTTGTTTTTCAGGCCCTGGAAAGCCTTAGAGATAACAAAGATTTACGTCTATCCTCTATATTAACACTATAGAGTTACCAGAACATTTTCTGTTTGGCTCATGCTCTGCTGGGGACCAGCTCCTCCATAAATGTTGCAATTGTCTAATGAATTCCAGATGTTTTAATGCCTTAGGCTCAAAGGCTGCTCTGGTAGCTTAAGAAGTCAGTCCCCAACTACAGTTGATGGAATATTACTAATGCCTATATTTCAACTGAAAATAAATTCAGTCCTAGATGAAGTATTGCGACTATAAATTTGCAAATCTTTTCATGCAGTTCTTTAATCAGCTACTGGCATTTTTAACTGACTAATGAACTGAAAATGCGAACTGAGATTTAAATAAACTATCCTATAAAGGCAATAAAGAGATATCCACTGACAGCACAGTCCAAAAAAAATCTCCGGCCAGAACAAAAACAGCTCAGAAGTTTACATTAGATACTTGATATTCATCATTTTTAGAACTCCTTGTGAAAGCAAAATGTGACATTTCATTAAAAAGAAAAGAAGATTTTCTTTCATGGGAGATAACCTAAGTTTTATTATGCCTGAGAAATGTGATCTGTTGTTTTGGGCAACAATGGCATTTGTGTTCCTGCTCATTAAGTGTGTAGTCTATAACCATATTTTCCTTTATTTTTTTTAAAAATAAATATTATAGGTACTAGGTCTGTATTATGTATTATAGCACATGGCAGAAATTGTTTAGTCTTTACGTAACATGAAATTATTTCAGCAATAATTTGTTTGGCAAGTTCTGTTGCATTATGTGTCTCTAAAAAGTAAAACTATTCTCATATTTCACTTCTAAATTAGTTTAAAAATTAGATTTTAGGCATCATTTGTTCTAATGAAAAGACAAGATTTTATTTTTTAATACATTGAAGTGCAAAATCAAAAGTAATTGGTGTATATTTTTTGCATATAATCTGATACAGATCCTTAAGGGTTTCTCTTTCAGAGCTCAGTCCATTTACAGCAGCCTTCCAACATCTAAAGGGGGCCTGTGAGAGATCTGGAGAGGGACTTTTCACAAGAGCATGCAGTGATAAGAGGAGGGGGAATGACTTTAACCTGAAAGAGGATGCTTTTAGATTAGATATTAGGGAGAAATTTTTTTATGTTGACGATGGCCAGGCACTGGAACAAGTAGCCCAGAGAAGCTGGGCTGGGATGCCCCACCCCTGCAAGTGTTCAAGGCTAGGCTGGATGGGGCTTTGAGCAACCTCTAGCTGGAATGTGTCCCTGCCCATGGCAGGGAAGCTGGAACTGGTTGATTTCTAAGGTCCCTTCTAACCCAAACCGTTCCATGAATAAATGACTCCACAATTTTCACTTCTTATTTCAACCTTAGTATCTCAATTAATCCAAAGAAGAATGCTGCTGAGAATACATTCTGGATTCAAATGCTGCATCAAACAAGATTTACTACGTGCTATTTCTGAATGCAGGACTACACCCCTGCAATCTGGATTTGTAACTGCTGTCATTTTTTAGGATTTGTTGTATTCTTGGCAACCAATGGTGTTGAAGAAAAGTGCTAGCATCCTCTGAGTAACCATGGAAACTAAATAATGTTTATGGGTTATTGGATAAACTCAACTACCTTCATGGCATAAGAGATGCTTCATATTTAATACTGTTGTGATGTTAATCTTTGTAACAAGTGATGTCTTATCTCTATAAAGCATGAAGCAAAAAGCTACATAGAAGGAGTACAGCAAATAATAAGATCTCTCTTCTCTGTAATAAATAAATTTAATGAGATTTTTATTAGCATTTGTTTGGGGGTATTTTTTTACTTATTATTGATAGCCAGAGATAGTTCATTTGAGTAATACGGTGAACTGAATTATTCTTTGTATTTTGTGATATCAATATTTGGTCATAATATTGAGCAGCTGGAACTGAAGGTAGGGTGCTCAGTTGTAAATGAAACCTCTCACAATTCCAGCATTTAACATTAGACCATTGTGGTGCACACTCAAGAACCAAAAAACCTCACCTTCTTTTTATTCTAATTCCCTCTTTTTATTCTAAACTCTCTTTTTCTAATTCTAAACCCTCTTTTTATTCTAATTGATGTAATGTTTCTGTAAAATTTTTTACTAAACATTTGAGAGATTTACTGAATTTCAGTGTGGTATTTCTCTGGCTTAGTAATAGACTATTTTTTTCTTTGAAACAAATTGTTCCATCCTATGTCATCCAAGGAAAACATTCCTGAAGGAGCAAGGGTTATCAAATCACATAAAGTACTTCCAAAATCAGTTGTGGTTTTGGGAAAGCAACTTCTCCATTGCTTCATTTCAGCACTGTCCCAAAAGATCACAAAGCTGAGAACTGTCTCAGGCTTAATAAATCCTTCTTCAGAGTGCTGAGGAAGAGTCATTAAATATGTTTGGTTTTGTAAACGTCTTCCTGCAGCATACTCTGCAGAAAATATCTTTCCTTTGTTGGGTAGTGAGACACTGTGCATCGCCTCAATCCTACATAACTCATCCGGTGCTCATATGTTCCTCCCTCTGGAGTCTGGGCATGCTGTTTGTCTGCCTGGGGAGGTTCTGTACACAGACAGGGAAGGGCAATTTTGGGATGTAATTTAATACACTAGCAATGGTAAATCATTTATGAAAACAGGCAATATTTTAGAAAAATAGATGCAGTTTTCTGTTTCAGTATCTACTGAAAAGTCTGAAATAAGTGGAGTTCTTGTCCATACCACCAGCATTTTTCTCCTTTTCCAGTTCTTATGCAAAGAAGAACTTCTTTTTATTGTTACACCTGTGAATTACATCAAAGAGAGGCTGCATATAACAGTCTCTTCTTCCTCGTCCCTTGTCATATGAAAAGGCTTTAAAAGATCTTGAAGGAACCATGTCAAATATTAAACAAAATTTATTTACAGTTCATTAAATTCAAGTTATATTGTATCATATAAAGTGTGTGCACAGGCTATGATAAAAGTATTAGATAATAAAATGTAAAGAAAATTTCAACTGCACTGTGGGAACTGCCACAGGAAAAAACAGAGTGAAGTCTCATTAAAGCAAACCAGATAAAAGTACCCTGTAAAAAATGAAGTAAAATGGGAACAAAACCCCATTGTTTAGGGACAAATATGTTTTGGAAGAGAGGAGATCTAAAACTTTGTGTGGGTGGCTTGATCCTTTGTTTCTTCGCCTGACATCCTCAAGCTGCATCTTTGTACGGATCTAACATCCTTCCTGCTGACCCTGGTGAGAGAACATGTCAAAGGCAAAGCAGAGGGGACTAGCATTACCTCAGGGAGATAATTAAACCTGCAAATGAAGATTTCTATAAAGACAACTGCCTTTGTTTTATGTTTCCAGAGCTTCTGCAACCAAACAGGAAGCGCATCGCTCATTTGCATGAGCCTGGGATGTTATCAAGCAGTCTACAGAGGGTGTCTGATGTAATATTTGTCTTTAATCAGGGCAATGAAAAGATTGCTGATGGCAGATATTCACTGAGGAGATGCTTGAATGCAGTTGCAAGGAAGGGAGAAGGTGTTGGAATAAATGTCAACTGTACATAATGTCATCAAGCTTACTGCAGGAAAAATCACCATTAGAGATTTAGAGTATAAACATATCTGCTTTAAGACAAAGGATAGAAAGATAATTGCAGACAGGGATTTTACAGCAAAAAGTCAAATACCTGAAGTCCAATTAACTCCAAAAAAAAGGTATTTGTTGACATGGAAGACATATCAGAAAGCAGAAGAGAAAGTGTCCAGTGGGTTGATGTGAGCTGAGGGTCAGCTGACCACCAAAGCTGTTCAATCACTCCCTTCCTCAGCTGGACAGGGAAAATATAATGAAAGGCTCCTGACTTGAGATAAAGCAGGGAGAGATCCCTCACCAGTTCCTGTCACCGACAAAACAGACTGGATTTGGGGAAATGACTTTAATTTATTGCAAAAGAAATCAGAGTAGGTCAGTTCAGCATATGTTATCTCTGTCCCCATTCCTTCCCAGAAGGAGGACTCATCACTCACGCTCTTCCCCTGCTACAGCGTGGGTTCCCTCCCACTGGAGACAGTCCTCCATGCACTGCCCCAGTGCAGGTCCCTCCCACATGGTGCAGTCCATCAAGAACAGGCTGCTCCAGCACGGGTCATCCACGGGTCCAGAGGTCCAGCGAGCAACCCTGTTCCAGTGTGGGCTCCTCTCTCCATGGGTCACAGGTCCTGCCAGGAGCCAACATGGGATCACAACCTCCTTCTCTCTGGGCATCCACCTGCTCTGGCATGGGTCTCCTCCCTGGGCTGCAGGTGGATCTCTGCTCCACTGTGGATATCCATGGGCTGCAAGGGCACAACTGCCTCTCCATTCTCTGCACAAGGGCTGCAGGGGAATCTCTGCTCCAGCACCTGCAGCACCTCCTGCCCCTCCTTCTCCACTGACATTGGTGTCTGCAGAGATGTTTCTCTCACATATTCACACACCTCTCTCTATCCACAATTGTGGTATGCAGTAGATTCCCTTCTTTTCAACTATGTGATCCCACAGGCCCTACTACTGCCACTGGTGAGCTCAGCCTTGGGCAGCAGTGGGTCCAGCTGGGAACTGGCTGACGTTGGCTCTGTTGGACATGGGGAACCTTCTGGCAGCTTCTCACAAAAGCCACCCTAGTAGCCTCCCCTCTGCCAAAACCTTGCCATGCAAACCCGATCCTAACATCATTATCAAGCTGAAAGAAATGTCTGAAGAGTGAAAGATAAGAGAACAATATAGTTTCTCTGAGTTATAATTCACAGGAGACAAAGAACAGTTTAATTATCGCCTTTGGATGAAGGTGAGTTTTACAGAATGTTTCAGGAAAGAAATGTAGAAACATTAAGGAATACATCAGAGAAAACATTTGAAAACTGGAAAAGCTTAGTCATGTGGAAAGATGGCTCTTGAAAGAGGAATTGATTGGTAGGATAAACAAAATATGTCAGTAGTGAAAGGAACAGAGGAAATAATGCAAGGATGATGATCTAATGGAATTATCACATCACAGAAGATTGAAATCTGACCTGCTGAGCTATTTAGAAGATATTATCTGAAGCTGATGTGAGCAAAACTGTGGTACATAAACTGATTACTAATAGAAAAGCATGACAGTAAACAGCTGCTCTACCATAAGGGTTTATCTGCAATCTTGTAAATTGAGGAAAACATAAGGTACACCACCTGTCCTTTTTTGCAACCTTCTTTAATTAGTTATATGATAAATTGCACCAAAAGTTATTTTGTGAAATATCTAATTCCTATTTCACTAGAGATGACATGAGAGATTTTCTAATATAACACTTCAGGTGAATAAAGAGACCTTGAAGTACATTAAAAAACCCCTAGAATGCTAAATATTGTCTTTCAGAAAGAGTGAAAAGTAAAAATCTAAAACAACTACCAGATTTCTCTTTTAATGTCAAAGAACCTAAAACCATTTTTAAATACATTGCAGAAGTAACTATGGATTTGTGGGCTGTTTTCCTTCTGTAGCTTTTGTATCATTACTGGCAAATGGAAACACTTATTTTTAAGGCTGGCAATCACTCTCACCTGTAAGAGATTTGTGATTTTGGCAGACTTTGAACATTTGAATTGTTGGGGTTTTTTTCTGAGCTCTTTCCAAGCTAAGTTACTTTGTAAAACAAATTTTAAGATGGGTCAATTGTTGCTAAGACCCTCTGGTCTTATGTTGTTTTCATTTAATTTGATGGAATTTGGAAGATAAATGTAACTAAACTAACTTTAGCTGCTCCAATTACCCCTCTCACATACTGCTAGCTGTAAGCCTTTGAAAAAACTTTAATGGCTTATTGCTTCACCTTCTCTGGTGAGTTAGTTCTGTGTACTTACATGGACTTTTCCACTGTCTTTTCAGTGGCAGCCTTTAAATGATGCAGGCTGTTATACATTGAATACTTTTTTTAAGAATAATTTTGTTTTAATTAGAATCATAGAAGGGTTTGGTTGGAAGGAACCTTAAAATCCTTTATGTCCAACTCCATACAAGGGACAGGAACACCTTCCACCAGACCATGCCATTCAATGCCCCATCTAACCTGGCCTTGAACACTGCCAGGGATGGGATATTCACAACCTCTCTGGGCAACCTGTTGCAGTGTCTCACTGTTTAATCTATCTAAATTTCCCCTCTTTCAGTTTGAACCCATTACTCCTTGCTCTATCACTACAGCTCCTGATGGAGAGTCCCTCTCCAGCTTCCCTGCAGGTCCCCTTCAGGTACTGAAAGGTTGCTGTGAGGTATTCAGGCAACCTTCTCTTCTCCAGGCTGAACAGCCCCAACTTTCTCAGCCTGTCTTCGTGGGAAGGGACTTTAGTCACCTTATCAATTTTGTGGCCCTCCTCTGGACTTGCTTCAACACTTCCATGTCCTTACGCTGGAGGCACCTGAACTGTACCCAGTGTTCCAGGTGGGGTCTGACAGGAGCAGAGTGGAGAAGCAGAATCACCTCCCTCGACCTTGTGGTCATGTTTTTTTCCATGCAGCCCAGGATACAGGTGGTTTTCTGGGCTGTGAGTGAACACTGCTGTCTCATGTTGAGCGAGCCATTTGTGTCCTCTGCTCTCATTTGGGTGTAGAGCACCAGCCAACTCAGGAGAGAGAAAAAAGAGACTCAGGAAAAGCCTAGGAAACTTGGCATAAATAAATACCAGGCATAACCACCAGCCATTGTTGTACCTGCATGCTACCCATGTAAAGAGCTTCTGAATCCATTTGTGTTTGCAGCGAGATTTTAAAATCTGGCACCATGTAACCACTAAAAATTAACAGCAATGGAAATAGCATCAGCTCCTGTGGTGTGAGGATGCTTTGGCAGAGTGAGAAGGGAAAGCCAGCCAAGTGATTAGAAAGGGGTATAGGAATAGGGTAACTGTGGTCTGCTGTGGTTGTGTGGTGAAAGTTACAATTAATCAAGCAGAATACTCTGAAACAGTAGTGAAAATACCTGCACTGCTAAAAAGAAAAAGAGGAGTTGATATGGATGTCAACAGGGCTAAAAGAATGTTACTCACTATTCCTTCAGCAAAAGGCATTATTCCCCCACTCTGTTACATCATCAAAGAAGAAAATATTGAGTGTTGTATTTGACAAAGAACTTCCCTACCTCCTACAATTGTGTATCAAAAGATAATGGAAACAAATAATTTGGAAACAGTGGATGGACTGCATTAAGTGCTTGAAATGCATTTATAGTACCATGTACAGGCTAATAATTTATTCCAACATCAGGATAGATCAGCAGCAGCTATGAGAAAAATAATGTAGCCTAAATCAGTAAGCTCTATTAGTCATCTGTAACAAATGCTCTGGGGAAATCAAATAAGGGTGGGAAGAATTCCTTTCCTGCAACTTCCCAGCTTGTGATACTAAGCTTACTAAAATAACTTTTATAGAAATATCCTGAAAACTGGGGATGAACTGCTGCAGAGGAGAAAGAGACAATAATTACATGTGGTTATGACTAGGAGATCTCACTGCACTTATATATTCAAAGCAGAGAATGGGAACAAGTTTTTTCCTTTATTCCCCCAAATATCTTCTCTATTATTCACATTGTTATTACCTTTTAGCTTAGAACTGTACATCACTCTGTTTTTAACCATTGCATTCTGAAATTTTAAGTAGTCAGGGAAGATTCTGGAAGCAAGTAAATGCTTAACTGGTGTACACAGACACATAAGGGCATTTATGCTTGAATTCAGAGCATGAAGAGAACAAAAATCTGCTTTGATATGAATTATTCATGAAATGGTTTTGCTTTTTTTGCTACTTTTAAATAGACAGGGAGTGCCAAAAGGAAAAATATGTTCTGTCTAAAATCCTCTCTTTTATTTCATTTTCTATAGGCAAAGGTTGAAATTTGCATGTGCTATTGCCTAAAAGTTTTACTCTTAGGTCTACTTGTCAGGAATGTGAAGAAGAAAGGGAATATATTGCTTTGTTTGACACAGGCTAAACAATGTAGAAAAATAGATCTTTTTAACACCAACCTGAAAAAGAAACTTGTGTACTATAACGTTTTTACTCCCCAGTTAAGAGTTAACTGTTTAACCTTCATTCTGACATACTAGAAATTTGTTAAATATGATTTTTCTCTTCAGGTAATCATAAGAGTCATAAGCATTCTCAAAATGCTGAAGAAAACAGTGCAAAGTTTGAAACATTTTCTTCCGTATGCAGTTTCAGTGAAAGAAAATCAATTTTATGTACTTATTTATATTAACCTGTTACCATGGAAAGCTCTGCATTGCATGAGAGTGAGACTAGAAACTGTGTCATACACTTCTGAATGGAGATCAAAAACGCAAATACTGATACTTCCTCAGAAAGGTAGATCTAATCCTAAATATGTTAGCCTGAACTACGTTCCTCCCAGAAGCAGCAAATCTTGTTCTTTTTCTTTTATTGGCCTGAAGTAAAAAAGAGGGGGGAAGGCTTGCTGCTGCTTTGGGCATGAAGAAAGCATTCTGTCAAAGAAAAGCTGTGTGTTCACGTAGCTGTTTGTTCAGAAAGCTATTTGTTCACAAAGCTATTAGAAATCGATGTGTTATTCTATTGCAAGGCAAAAATAAATCTAATGTCTTGTTTACATGGGAAATTATCCCAGCTGTTCACATGGAAATCTGTTCTTCCCTGGCCAAAGCTCACAGCAAACATGGATCATCTGAGGTGGCTTCTCACTGGTGGGGAACTTATTTGAACTCCTCAGACTCCTTGGTCCTTTCTCAGCATCACAGCATCTGGCAGAGATTTTCTTTACTCAGTGTCCAAGCCTGAGCTGCCACACAAGCTCCTTCCTCATGGCAGAAACTCATGAAGCACAGGCTAAATAGCTACTGCCACCAGCTCTAGATGGACCCCACAAAATGTTCTTTTTTGCAATATGTTAGGGGTGATTTTCCAGTGATGAATTCTTAGTCCTGGAAGGCAGACAGTGTGGGGCTTCTGATTCCAAAACAAGTTGAAAAAATTATGTTAACTGAAATATGGTTGTCATTTCCATAGCCAAAGTTATTAATTATCGCTTTTTGCCAGAGACGCTGTAAATGGCAGAAAGCTGGATGACCACTAGGCTGTAATTTATAAAATATTTTGGGATTTTTCAGTATGAAAAGCTCTACAAAAATGCAATATATTAATAATGAATTTGACAGTCCTAGACTGCTCATATTTAAAGACAAATTCCCATTAAAGGCAAAAATGAGTTTCAAATCTACTCTATTTTTCATGCCAACATAATTCAAATAACTGATCTTTAAACAAAATTACGCTTTATCTACTGTCGGGGTCAAACAGACTTAACTTGGGAAATTTAACTTAATTCCTTGCCTATAAATTTAATTACTGATTTACTGATTTGGGTATTAAGAAAGAAAAATGACAAATATTGAAGTACTTGAGGAGATCATCTGCAGAGACAGCACAAGCTCCCCTCAGCTCCTGCACTGGGTTCCTTGGAGCCAGCTGGAATCAGCACTTCAGCACCTGCATCCAGTACATCTGTTTGGTCTATTTTCCTGGTTTTCACACTCAGAGTTTGTTTTTGTACCATATATATAGGCCAACACTAATTTTTTTTCTGGGAATTTATGAATTCCCAGCTTAACTAACAATTCAGACCTCTGCTCTTCTCCCCTGAAGCACCCATATTGTGTCAAAACAGAGTTCATATTTTGTGGGATGAAACTTTTACCTAAAACAAAGTGATCAAGGGTGGTTTGCTAATGAGTGATATTAAGTCCTCAAGCTGTTTTTTTTTTTTGCAAGATTAAAAGATTGTACCCTATTTATGCTCTCTGGTGGTTTTGTAATTCTGGAAGCACAGGTGTAAATCCCACTTACTGCAGGAATTTTCCCAATTTTCTGTTTTCTGCTACCTATAAAAGACCTGAAACTTGTCAACTGTGACTTTTCTTTTGATTTACTATGTGGGGAACTCTCCTAACATAGCCTGTGTCAGTCACTTCAGGTGAATCTGTGTAAGTTATGGTTATACAATCACAGAACAGCACAAATTGAAAGAGATCTGATCCAAACTTGCACAAGAATGGGAGCCTATGGAAGATCATCTAGCACCCTGTCCCATCTGAAAAACCCCCAGCAATGAAGATTATACCAGATCTCTGGGGAGGTTGTTCTAGTGAATGGTTTTACTCACTATAAAAGAATTATTTCTTATGTCAAGGTGAAACCACTCCTGGTACAACTTTATATGTTGCTCCTAGACTTTTCCATGTGACTCTTCATGAGGAGAGAGGTTCCATCTCCTGTGTAGTCACACTTTAAATACTTCAATACTGCGATGAGATCCCCTCTGAGCCATCTTTTCTGAAATTCAAAGACTTAACTCCTCTCATCTTTCCTCACAGGGCAGGTTCTACAGCCTTTTGTTTTATCTTCATGGCCCTCCTTTTGACCCCCTCCCATCAGTCCATGTATTTTTTGAATTTTGGGACCAAAGCTGGACATAGTACTAGAGACATGGCCTGACAAGCAGTATGTAGAACTGGATAATCAGATTTCTACCTCTCTGCTAGCAATGTCACTGTAGATGCAGCCCAGGATCAAAAAGAAATCCTGTGCTTGCAGTCAGGTACAGGATGGAAGAAGAAACCTGATGTTTCCCAGAAAGAAACCAGTCTAAATAATCAGCTTGGTATTTGGGTTGAATGCATTTAGATGTGACATCAGTATTTGTCAATAATTTTGTGGGACAAATGAAGCGGTGGGACTGCACATTGTAATTATGTGAGTACCTTACTGACATATGCAATTTCCAAACATTATATCTAATACGAACATTTGGAAAATATGACATAATTTCTTTTAAACAAGACCAACCAAAATCTGTGTAAAGGAAAACCTGCTTTAAAGGGTGTGTAAAAGTAAGCTTTGAAGGATGAAAATCTTTCTTTTAAACCAAACCAATGGCAGTATCTAAGAGGCATCTAAGTACCATCTTTTACCTAACTCATTGTTTTCCTAATTTCATATGTAAATATGGAAGATCACTTTTTTTTTTTCTGTTTTACAGAATAAATGTTATTTTGAAAGTTTGGCTTTTCTTGTCCAAAGATAAAATCTGGAAGTGAATTGAAATATGTTCCAGAAAACTCAAATGGCAAAATAAATTATCTTGGATTAAACCAGAATGGAGATTTTTTGAGGGAGATACATACCCTCACAGTAATATCCAGTATCTAATTTGTAAATGAAATATTTGAAAGTATGGACTAAAATAGGAATCGGTGGAGACAAGATAAAATCTGGAAGTGAATTGAAATATGTTCCAGAAAACCCAAATGGTAAAATTTAAATAAACTTCTGTCTTCCACAGTAAATAAATTATCTTGGATTAAACCCGAGTGAAGATTCTTTGAGGGAGATACATACCCTCACAGTAATATCCAGTATCTAATTTGTAACTGAAATATTTGAAAGTATGGACTAAAATAGGAATCGGTGGAGACAAAAAAAAAAAAAAAGTCTGTCAAATTTTGTCCTTGGGGATGGAAAAGAAAATGCTTCAGAATCAGTGGAGACAAAAAAAAAAAAACAAAAGTCTGTCAAATTTTGTCCTTGGAGATGGAAAAGAAAATGCTTCTGTTTACATTTCTCACATTCTCTTAAAAGGCTTGCTTTGTATGTGATTCCATTTGTTGGAACATTGTTCTTCTTCCTTGCTGTTCCTTTCCGCCTGACAATGTCCAGAAGTGTTTGAGTCTCCAGAGTCTTGTGTCAAAGGTGTAGTACAGACAGATGCCATACCAAAAGCAGATGATCCCTTTTCTCTTCATGGATCCTGACAGCTTACACAGTACACAGGTTTGTTCCAGCAGCCCTACAATTAATCTCTGTCCTTCCTCTTGTGGTACAGTGTTCCAGCAGGGATGTTTTTCTCCTTCACCTTTCAATCAATGTTTAAAAATTTGGCAATCATACCATTGGTGTCACAGGTAGAAAGGAGGTTTTTCAGAGGGCTTCTGATTACTTATGGCTTTGTGGAATATTGAATGGCATTTTCCCCAGAAGAGAGCAATTTCCCTCTCAGATTTAAATTTTCTGAAGCTTTTCTTCAAGATATTGGAGTACTTCAGTAATTGTTATCATTTCTTATAATGACAATATTTAGTTGCTCTCACTAAAATGTCTAAAATGATAGTGTTAAGACTTGCCAGAGACCTTTTCTGAGTGTAGATAACAAAGCTGGTGTCCCGTACCTGGTCTTCAAAGGCCAGGTGATGAAGAACAAGGAAATTATGAACATAATAAGGGAAACAATTAAGCAACAATAAATACTGTTGACAAAGCCAAGCATCAGTTCTGGTTTTGGCTGGAGAAAAATTAATTTTCCTCTCCTGCAGGTGTCTGATTACCTGCCTGCCTACTGGAAACAGCAAATTAATTCCTTATTTCATTTTGCGTGTGTGGTTTTTGCTTTTCCTATTAGATTGTCGTCTCAATCCTTGGGTATTTTTCCAGCCTTTACTCTCTGATTTTCTCCTTGATCCTGGTGGTGGAGGAGTGAGCTGTGTGGTGTGTAGCTGCTGGCTGGGTTTAAAACCATGACAGCATCTGACTATAAGCAGTGTACAAAATCTTTAAAAGCTATCTTTTTTGACTTTTTAAACATCCTCAGTCATACTTAGATTTGTGTGGATATGTATGCATAACCCGCTTGACATCCAGTTCCAGACACTTCTTTCAACACAGTCAGTCCCTTTGTGTCCAGTTGTACAGATTCCTATGTTTTGTTTTAAAATATCCTTGGTTAAAAGTCAAGAGCTTAGTATGAAGATTTTTCTTCAAATTCAACCTTTTTGAAACTTACACAAGAGTGTTAGAGCATGGTGATTCTTTTCACAGTATGTTTATTCATGTTTAGCTGGCATTATATTTTTCTTTATGCCTTGCTGGCATAAATAAATATGACAAATATGTTAGCATAAAGAGCCAAGGTCTTTGCTATAGAACTAATTTATTAGTGCAGATCTTAAAGGATTATGTTATAGCAGGTTCTGAGACAAGCATTGTGCACATGCTAATCTGGTGCCTAGGTTTTTTTCCCTCCTAACAACACGATTGAGCCCATGTAGTCTGGAAATACTTTTTGGTCTGGAATCATGAGCAATGATCATTTGGCAAGAGAACTCTTCAGTGAAATACAATAAAAATAATTTAGTGCAGAACTATCTAAGCAACAATCCTCTACATCCAATCAGTAGAATATGACATTTTTTATCAGTTTAGCAGCAAAGCCATGATAATTTAAATTCACAAATAGATGTTAAATAGAAATAGATTATAATTTACTTTTAACTTGTCAAGTCACTAGGAGCTTGTGTAGTGACTGAAAAGATAATGAGGGGGGTTTTTTTTCCCCTTTGAAACGGTCTGGTATTGGTAACAATGTGACATCCATGGCAAGGGCAGTTGCTCAGAGTTCCATCAGAATTTAGCTCTTCTCTCAGTGCATACCAGCCCTACCCCATAGATACTGCAGTATCTGAAGTACTTGTCTTTACTCTGTAAAGGGTACTCTAAATTAAGGTATATTAATCTAGATTAAAGGAATTCTGTATTCAGAAGTGGTTTTTTTTTCCCTTCTGTACCCCCCCCCCAGGTTTTTTAAAGTCTTTAACCATTTCTTTGTTCTTACCACCTTACAAAATTCACTCTTAGTGTTAAACACTTAGTTCATTGCTTTTATTTTTTCTCTAGATGCATAGAATGGAGAAATTTTACAAATCATAAATGGAAAGTTTCAGAACTTTTAGTTCTGAATTTTTAAGCAGAGTGAAACTAACCTAGTTAAATCTGTGTATGCAATTTAATTCTTTTTAGTGGCCTTAAATAGTAAAAAGGAATTATGAAATTCCAGCTGACAAAATGAATTTGATGCAAATTTATGTCCTGCCATAGAAAATTAGATAATTTTTATCTCTCCCTCTCCCATTCATCTCAAAGAAAATTTGAGAAGCATTCTATTATATTTAGCATATATATACCTTGGGACATAAGTGCCACAACAGCACTCTAATGATTTATATAGCTAGTGGTGTTATGTATAAGAGAAAACAAGCTGAAGAATTTTTTAGCTGTTTGTTTATATTTCTTGATTTTTTTGAAGAGAAGCAATAAAAATGTCAGCATAATTAATTTATTTCCTTGTAGCTGAAAAAGAAAACTAGGAAGAAGAAAATTAATTTCCATGCCAGTCCTTGCCTTTGGAACCAGTGAATGTTTGCTGCCCATTGAGTTTTTTCTGTAATGTTTTAAAACTGACATGTCTCTTACTTCTCTCTATGTCATAGTAAATAAAGAATATATTTACTTCTTGTAAGGCAAAGATATTGATTATACACAGAAGTAATGCTCCCTACCAGCTCATAAGTTTTACTGGGAAAATGTTGTGCTGGACACAAGATAAAAATTAATTTCCTTACTAAAACTTGTAAGAGGTAGATTGTTGAAAAGAAAATATTATATTTCCTGCTTTCTGGTGTTATGTATTCACCATCACATTTCTTTTCTTGTGCATTCATTGTTAGGTGCACAAAACTACAAATGAGCAACTATGTTTGTGAGAGCTATGATATGTATATTGTGGACCATGAATCCCTGCAGAAATCTGTGGGCATTTAACAATAACAACAACAACAAAAATATTAAATAGCAGCTTAGTAGAAAATTAAATGCACATTAACACCATTCAATATTGTTATTCAAAATGAAGAAGAAAAAAATTTATGGGGAATATCATCAAGAGATAATGCAAATCTGACACTGATGGACTATGAATTGCTGTGAAATAATTGAGTGATCTTCTTTCATCACTCTCTTTTATCCACTTCAAAAAGTTATTTGTGTATCTGTCATGCTTTTATAAGCGTTTTCTATTTCCCCACAATATCCCTTGTGCCTAGAGTGGTTTACTTACCTAAAAGTAGGCAAACCCTTACTGGTATTTCCCAATGCTGAAGTAGATTTTCCATTTCATAGAAGCAGTACAATCTATTAGAGCAGTTGAGAAAACTTTGCAATAAATCCACCTGCACCTTCAAGCATTAAAATTAATAATATCTGTCCCTATAAGCTCATTTATCCTATAATAAAGTATTGTCTAAACCAGATGAGGTGTAGAAACGGTTCCCAAGATTTTGCCTTTTAACAGAGAGCAGTCACCTATGTAAAGTAGCCTGTGATCTCAGGCTGCGGGCTGTTCTCCATGAAGGTGTTGAGCTGAGTGTGGTGGCAGGTACATTGTCTCAGCTGACCTCATCTGGGAGCTGTGGTGGGTCAGGACTTGCCAGAGACCCTCTCAAGATGTGGGAGAGGACTCAGCCACAGAGCCAATAACCCCTCAGCCAACAACCCCATCATGACTCAGAGTCCCCTCCCGAGGCGTGGGCTCTTGGGGCAGACTCCCACGAGGTCACAGGAAACAGCCACGCTCTTCTGTCTGTTTGCACAAGAGAGTAGGGATGGGACTACGGTGGCAGCAGCACAGATGGACACTCTGCCTGACTTTAATGCTGCTCAAAAAAGGTGTTGAGGTCTGGTGCATCACCAGCCACAGTCTGGCAGCAGAAACGAAAAGAGAAAAGCAAAACCCCAGCACTGATTACAAGAATGGAGTTTAAATTTTCTTCGACATTCATTTCTCCCGGAAGAAAGATCACAACTGGAAGACATTCAAATTTCTCTTTATGCTGTGTCTGAAACCAGAGTGCCAGCAGAAAAATGAAGAAGGGGTGACTGCATTCTCTTGATTTCTTCTGACCTGAGCAGCTGAGACTTGCTGCTGAGGCACAGCTTCACAGGCTAAGGGACATACAAAGACAGGAACTAAAGGGAGCAGTGATAAAGTCAATCCATATCAGCCTTCTGTAAATCATTCTATTACACTTTAGTGCTTCCATCTTTTCCCATTCTGACATCATTAAAAATGAATTCACTGAGACATGGCATTTGATTTATGATGCTTTTTATTTTCACAAAGAGGTGAAATGAATACTGTAACACCATTATATTTCAACCCAGCATCATAGCTGTGTGCATCTTTAAATCTAATAACTAATTGAGCCTTATTGATTTTTTTGAAATGCAATCATTTATGCTAAAATGAGGTAATCTTTTCTGAAGTTAAATATTGATTTTTACAATAGCATGTCCTATATAATATTTTTAAATATTATTACTACAACAATCTTTTTTTTTTTTTTCAAAAGTAATACACCAGATGTTGCAAAATGAGCATTGTCATTCATAGGAAACACAGTAGCCTAGAAGATGTGACAATAGAAGTTATACCACTTAATTTTATCACCTCTTACATATTTTTCTCCATTAAGAAGACTCTCTGAAGAACAAGAACCCTCATTTTAGGTCATTTTAGGATGTATTTATCTTTTTTTTATTTTTTTGGCCTTAAATAACAGACTTTTCTCATTTGAGTGATTCTGTTGGAGTTTCATAGGAAGGCAAGGTCTGGCTATGTCTTCACATTGTATTGGAGTCACTATGGTTGAAGAGAACGGGGCATCACCTGGAGATAGGATGAGAACTTCTACATTCATTCATTTACAAAAAAATTATCTTTGACCCAAGATTCGCCCTTGAGGGTAATGACTTTTCCAGTGGCATGTACTTATTGTGAGGTGAGAAAACTGTCCATAGAATAAATGAGGAAAAATTCTGTGAAGACGTTGAAGATAAAGACTGGAAGTTTGAATGCACTTGAGAATCATTTGGGGAATGAGGAAAGCAAGAGAAACATAGAGCTGGGATTTCTAATTAGGATTTCTGGTCAGATGAGCTGTATTTATCCCTCATCAGTCCTGCATTCTTTAGAAATGAAAAGACAAATCAGGCAGGCAAATTTGGACTTCAAACTATATGTATTTGGTCATGCCTTATTAGAATAAAATAGATCAATAATTTTTAATACTCTTAGTGTTAACTGATTATCTACTCCAACCAAATGGAGACATGAAACAGACACCAATCAACTCCAAATTGGCCTTATAACATGCAATGTGATGTGCTTTCATGCAATTTAACATGCAACATAAATTACACTACTTTGGTGTTACAAGCACCACCTACAGAATAGATTTTATGCTTTTCAGAGAAACATTTCATCACTGACTTTATTTATCTAATTGGAAATGCAGAAAAAGATGGTTATGTTTGAAGTATTTTATTATTCAAAGTGGCATTAATTAAAATAAAAAAGGATAACCAGTCAAACCCTGCCGAAGTAATCACAAAAGATGTCTCGAAAGTATGTTGATTTATTCAATATACTTTTATATATGGTTACACATGATTTTTTAAATTAGTTTTTATTTTCTCAATATTCAGGCAAATACACATTGATCTAATGCTTCTTTTCTTCACAGTGCTTTACTAACAGGAACAATAATAATGAATTATAAATCAGCTATAAACCATTATTGGTGTCATAAAGTCATAATCTTGATTTAACAACTTCAGTTGTAATCAGTCTCCAATACTGATTCTGATTTACAGATTCCATTGGTCCTGCCAAGGCAGAAAGGAAGGTGTGAAATATAAATTTAAGATTCAGGAACACTGGACAATTTGATGATTTGGAGCCAAATAAAACCAGAAATCTGGTGAAACATCTAAACCATAAAGATAAGGTGAAAAGAACAGGAGAGATGCACATGCTCTTAATGTAGCTTAAAGTGACACTCTAAACTGAACAGACACACCCTGTATGTGCACATATGTACATATATGTGTAGAAATACCCACAGTATTCTGTGTGTTCTGATCAGTGGGGCAGGTTTGCTGATAACCTGCCCTCAGAATATTTGTATTAATGCGTTACGTAATTCCTTAGCATGAAATTTTGACAATAAAATTTCTTACAGCATTTATCATTCTCCCTACTATTAATTTTCCCAAAGACTGGACATTGCACAGACGGAAATCTTTCTGACACACTTGGATAGAAGGTCTGTGAAGAAAAGGTAAAAAACCCTTTCCTTGTGTGTATTTCACTGGAAACATTCAAGGTCACGTGTGATGTGGCTCTGAGCAACCTGATCTAGTTGAATTTATTTCTGCTGTTGTGGGGGGATTGGACTGAATGACTTTTAAATGTCCTTTTCCAACCCAAACCACTCTGTGCTTCTATGATTCTATTTTTGTCTACAAGTTTGATCTTTCCCATTGCCATTCTGTATAAAACCTGTGTAGAGTAGGAAGAATCGGAGGGATTGGTTGCACCCAGAACGGTATTTGAAGCTTCTGTCAAAACCAAGACTGCAAACTGCAACCAGTCTTGTGGGAAATGAACAGAAGGGACTTAAGTTTGGGATAGTCATTTCTTATCTGAACTGATTTTGCTGTCACTATTCCTATTTCTGTAAGATTTTTAACTTGCAGGATTATGTTAGGTAAGTCACAGCTATAAAAAATAAAATGTGTCACTTTGTTCAATCTCATTTTTACATAGAGGCAGTGTTCATTACTTGTCAAAGAGTGAATGTTGAGAGTGGTTGGCTTAGAGTTGCTCAGTCTGGATAGGCAACTGCTTGTGATCTTCATTTAATTGATCCTTTCATAGTTTTACCAGAAGGATTTGGGCCAGCTGTGACGTTACATTCGCATGGGTTTATGCAGGGATCAGCCAATCAGGTAAAATGTCACTAGGCTTAGCAATTGCCTCGTGGTTTTCATATGCTTTTTGGCATGTGGGATTCTCATCAGGGATTTCAGAGATTCCAGAGCAGATGTTTCTTATATCAGTGGGAAAATACTGTATTGTCACTTGCAAGTTTTATTATTTTTTAAAACAAAATATAGTGAGGAAGAAATGAGGAAGATGGTCATGAGGAAGATGCTATGAGCAAATATTCAGACCAAAGCTTTCCAAAGCCCAGCCATATTAAATCAGGGCTTGGACTGAAGCTGTTTTTGCTCTAACTTCTCTCTCCTAACAAACCAGCAAGGTTTTCCATTATCATCTAAGTTTGCTGCAAAGAAACAGAGCCTCTTTCTTCAAGCTTCACCTCTGCAACTTCTTCCCTTGCAGGTGCCAAGAATTATCACCTTTTCAGCACTGTTTCTCTATAAAAGTATAACAGTATCTTTCTCATTTCCCAGAAACCAAAGAAAATCCTAACCCAAAAATACATCTCTCCAAGATAATCCATCCCAGCTGAAGATCTGCTAATACCTGAGGAGTCTTTTGGGAAATGTGCAGGACAAAGCTACCAGAAGTTCAGTTTGTGATTATTTGTTCTGTTAAAAAACAAATATTTATATCAATGATAGTTGTTTGTTTGTTTGTTTGTTTGTTTGTTTGTTTGTTTTTAATGAACACAACAGTGACTGTAAGATTGGGCCTTGCATTGCCTTTGTAACCTAAAAGAATCCCTTCAGGAGGTTCTGTTTTCTCAAAAACCTAAATAATGCCCTATTTTTAGGGATGTTCTTTACTAAGTGCGGTCTGCAGCTTTGTAAATGATTTCTGAACCACTTGTCCAACAGCCCCTTCATGCCCTTTCTCTGATGGTACAGACGTGCCCTTTCTTGGTAGTGGCTTCAGGCCACTCACCACAAGAGTTAATGCACAAACACTAAGCAGTTCATGTAAGAGTAATTTAACATAAATCCTGATGGCTAAAAGCACTGGGCCACATCTCACAACTTTACTTAACAAGGGGCTATTTATAAAAAAAAAGAATTATGTGCTGCAATTCAAAACACCATGACAGAGGAATTTTAGGCACGGAGGTCTGAAAATAGTAGAGAGCTTCACATGACCTAATTCTGAAAACCTGGAAGATCAGAAGGTATCTGCACAGGATGTTCCTGCATGGCTGATGTTCCAGCCATCAGTGAACTTCTGTCTTGTTGGATGTGTCACCAGGGCCCTCTCCTCTCTGACTCAGCCCTCTTGCAGGCTGAGCTGCTACGCCAGAATCCACTCACAGCTGCCTGCAGGCACTGAATTTTGACGTGATTTGAACACAGAGGCTTAATATTGTCTAGGAGTTCATTATAAGTTGTAATAAAGTGTAGTTGGCAAGGCTTTCTACAGTTAAAGAAATCTGGGTGACTTCAGACATAACCAACATAAGCAGAGTTCTCCGATTTATGGTGCTTTTAGAATAAGGTTATCTCATATTCTCTGAACTGAAAATAAATACCTGATGAGCTTTTATTTTGTTAGCTTTCTTGCTTCTTCATCTAGATTACAAAGGACAGGTCTGCATGGTAGGCCTAAGTAGAAAGTTGCTCTTAAGCAGTGCTAGAGAATTGTTTTCTATCTCCATCAAAATGGTGATGAAAACACGTTACTGATTTTTTTTCCCAAGGCTTTCAGTAGCTCAGCTGTACTGCAATGATTCCAATTAGCTTATTGATTCTTATCTAATAGTGCCTGTTACATGTTATTTTGGGTTATCGTTTCTTTAGTTTGTCTTCTATTTTTTCATCAGTTACTAGTTGCAGATCTCCATACAACAGTTATTGGGGGAAAACGAAATTCTCTTTTTTACTGAAACTCTCTAAGCACTTCAGCGTAAGATAGAATATACCATTAACATCTGGGCATCTTCCAATTTGGCTTCATAATATCTTTCAAAACTTATTTCTCAGTTCAGTAGTAGAGATGAATTGGTTGAAGCAAAACTTATTTGACATATACCACTTGAAAGATAAATCAAATAAACAACTAATCCAATGCTAGTAATAGTCTTGTTATTTGAAACTCTTTTTTCATATGACAGCATCTATCAAGATGTGTTAAAAGCCTAAAGCCACAAATCCTGATAGCATTTATGTGCAGCAGCAGCAGCAGCAAAAAAAAAAAAAAAAGATCCTGTTCAAGACTTTGTAATCTTACCCCTATGCAAATTAAAAGGGCTTCTCTGCATCTAAACTGAGCTTGAATGTGAAGGAAAAATACAGGAAATCAACTACAGAACTGACAAAGAGAAGAGACTAGAACAAACACTACCCTATTATTTTCAGAACCGTAATTATTTCCAAGAGATTGATGATGCACATGAGAAAGAACATTGCACCGTTTGCAATACAATACTTTTTATTACTGGATCATCTTTGTGCTGAAACAGAGATAAGAACACTAATAATATTGTACATTAATAGTGTATCAATACATAGCATGAATACATAACATCAATACAGTATGAACATTGTGCAATTTAACTGTTCCAATAAAACAGTTCTACAGCAAGACTGCTAACACTGACACAACTCTTTCCTAGGTCTGAGGGGATAGTTTGTAGACTGAAATCAACAAAATAGAATAAGATATCATGGAGGCTCACTACTTACTCTAATCACAATCCTGAAGTGCCAGCCTTGCAATCCCCAGGAGCTAAATATTTCAGCAAATGTAGAGGATTCGTTGTAACTTTTTATTTTCACCATTCATTTTCATTTTCTTTGTTATGTGTTAAAAATAGCACTAGTCTACAATTTTGGGGACAGGTCTCTGCTGCATCAGGGGAAAAAAATGAACATAAAAGGATACTGAGTCATTGAGATAACTCCTTCTGCTCTTCTTGAAATGATGGCAGTAATTATTAGATGTTCCACCTTCATTTTTCCAACCAGGTGTGAGAGACTGAAATGTTAAA
Source organism: Pyrgilauda ruficollis (assembly GCF_017590135.1). Classification (NCBI taxonomy): domain Eukaryota; kingdom Metazoa; phylum Chordata; class Aves; order Passeriformes; family Passeridae; genus Pyrgilauda; species Pyrgilauda ruficollis. The sequence continues at coordinate 464,948 of NW_024528599.1, read as the reverse complement.
TGTTAATGACTCAAAAAATCAGCCATTTGCAAAAGCAGCAGGTGCTCTGCTGAGGCCAGTGTTGCACACCCCAGCTGAAAGGGAGAAGGAGAGTTTGTGTGCATTTGCGTTGGTGAAATCTCTCATCCACAAAGGACAGAGAGGGAGCACACCCATCACCAGGGCATGACCAACATAGACCAACCTTTGTGTAGCAACAGGTTTGTATTTACTGGGAAAATACATAAACAGGTGCAATACATCTGCGAAGACTTTTGCACAGTTACCATTTTGTAACATTTAATATTGAATTTTAATGCAACAGATACAGATGGTAAAATTAAATAAAAACATAAAAGGATGGTCTATGATTTGCTCAAATTACTTGTGAACATTTCCATTTGAGTCTTGTTATACTGGTGCCAAGAAAATATCACAATGGCATTAAGTACTGAAATAACAGTGACATTTTGGGCAAGTCATGAATGATGTTTTACAGAGCACTTCGAGCAGGCAGGGAAGCAGCTCCCCGTACGTATCATTATCTCCTATTAGTAATCTGCCAATTTTGAAGGAGGAATACTCATTGCCATAGCAATAACTTGATGACAGTTTTCAAAAACATCCCACTAGGAAAGAAGGTGATGGAGGACTGGCCTGATATCACCTATGTACATTTAAAACCAAACCTCTCCAGTTAAATCAACGTAATGCAGCACACAGCAACCACGAGTGTGGCTTTTCAGTTTTGAATGTATCTTGTCAGCCTGACTTTATCTTGCTTTTATCACAGTGGCTCATGATGAGACAGGAAGCGGGGAGAAAGAAATTGTAACAAAGGTGGACAGTTGAACCTTATACAGAAGAGAAATCTGAGAAGAGAGGAAAATGGAGAGGGGATTGTTTGTCTCAGAGAAAGAAGGAAGGACCTAAATGTACTGGCAGCTGTGGATAAAAGGAGAAGAATGGGGCAGGATGATGAGCAGTGCATACCCAGCAAAGCTGTGATGAGGCAATGAGGAGCACAAGCAGCGGCAGTGCAGATCAGGATTATAAATGGGGTGGGGAGGTATTTGCACAGAAGTGGTCTCGTTTTTTCATCTTGGCAATCTGTAGGCTCTTCCCTGAGGCCAAATTCGCACTTATACTTGACATGTGAGAAAGTCACAGACACAAGACAAGAAAAATATGGTAGATGGAACCATATTTTGTATGAAAGGCAGTGCCTAACAGCAGAAAGGCAGCAGCCTCTCCATCAGTAATGAACTGCAGTAGTGCTCTTATACCTCTTCACAAAGAATGCAGCTGATGGGACACCAGGACCTGCAGATGTGGCTTAAGTGTCACCTTGCACATTCCTCCAAGACTGTTGGCCTAAGTAAATTGATGTATTTTATCTGTTAGAATATTTATTTAAAAATAGTCATAGAGATTTCCTCCTTATCAGGACAGTACTATTAAAAAAAATCAAAAAAAGCTCATGTTGAGTTTTCTCCTCAAGCCCAAGCTGTGATGTAAAGTTGGCAGTTTGACTCCGCACTGAAAACATTGAGAAGCCCTCATAGTCCAAAGAGTGTCACCCAGACGTATACCCAGGGAGGTAACACATTATACAGAATCAATTCTTTCTGACTTTTCATTCCAAGTTCCCTCTCTTATAAGTGAAATTGCAAGGTCTTTTCTGTTGTGGTTTTTTGGGGGGGGTTTTTTGGGTTTTTTTGTTTTTTGTGGGTTTTTTTGTTGTTTTTTTTTTTTTGTTGTTGTTGTTGGTTTTTTTTTTGTTTTGTTTTGTTTTGGGTTTTTTTGTTTCGGGTTTTTTTGTTTCGTTTTTGGATTTTTTTGAGAGGAGATGGAGGGTTACTGATTCTGTGGCTACTTTGAATCCTGAAGCCAAAGCTCAAAATCTTTTACTTCAGTTCTATCAGCTGAATCAGCAATAGTTGAACCAGAGAAACAGAATGTGTTTTCTGAATGAAGCTGCTTTTGTGCCCCTTCCCTTCAGGTTCACCACATAAAATGTATTTTTATTTTTATCTGATGTAATTTCTCTCATACATGTGAAGGGTATGCAAAGTGCAATCTAGTTTGGCAATGTGGAAAATACATTAATTATAGAGAATACAATGAGTGATATATATGTTGAGATACATATATCTTAGTTCCTTTGTCCAAATTCCTGCTATTTGCCCAGTAGCATGGACATTTTTCTGATATTTTTGTGAAGGGTTTCCTGGGAAGTTTATCACATTTTTTCTAGAGCTCTTCAATCCAGGATATGCTGAGAATGTACCTTGCCCTGCTCTGTCCCCCTAAGCCCTCTGGGTACATTCAGCAGAGTATTGCAGCATCTGGACCCATGGAGAGTTTTCCCCTGATAGCCTTTGCTTTATCCTCTAAAAGGTTGCTATGGGAACACAGTGAGGCACATCTGATAAGCCCTTACAGCATCACCCAAACGTTTTTAGGTCTAATAACTTCCGAAAGGCTTCAAAGGGTTGTTTGGAGATTTGTTTTGGTTGGAAAATAAAAGAAAAACAAATCTATGTATCAAGTACAAGTTATGTTCCTTTAGAACAAGGTACATAACCAGATGGCAACTTATATCTGTCAACATAACCTGTGGGGGAGACTTAAGCAAAGGAGAACTTAATAAAATATTTATCAGTCAGAAAGCTCACTTGATTCAGACAAATTGTGCTCAGAAAGGGCTCACTTCAAGCAGAAAACTGAGCTTTATGGGAACTGACCTGCAGCATCACTGCAAATGACCAGTTCTGTCACACCTTGGCACAGACAGGGCTCTAGTAACACTATGAAAAGTAGGCAGATTTTGTATCCTCAAAAAAATGCCTTTACATGCCAGATAAAGTTTTTCAGGCATTTTGGTTGGGCTTTTGTTATGGGGAGGATGTAGAGAAATGTCATGTGGAACACACTCCTAGATTTGACCATTTCCTTCTCAGCAAGGCTTTTGGCTGTGTTGACATAGCTGATAAAGCTAGCACCGTTAAATCCACACTTTTTTGCTTATGATGACACAATCTGTTTATGATGTAGAGTCGTGTTGTTATCTCCATTTTTATTTGTCCTGATTTTCTGTATTTTTAGTAGTTTAAAAATTTTTTTATATTCAAAAGACACACAGTAATGGAGTTCTCTTACAGTATATCCCATTCCAACCTGCTCTGGGAACAGAAGCAGCATCGAACACTGAGAACATAAAGAGTTCAAACACATAAATAATTTTTACCCAAAAAGCCAAGAAAAATACAACTAAACCAAATTTGCTACATGGCAGCAAAGATTAGCTAATTGAGGATGTAATTTGTAATATTATTACTGTGAGTACAGTTCACATCCTTGTAGTTTCATTGCATCAGTTTAAGGGGTTGTTGTTGTTGTGACATAAAATTAACCATTCAAATTTGCTCTGGGCTGAAACAAGGCTTACAGAACACCACTTAGTGCCAACTGCATTTCTTTCCCTACGTCAATAGCAAAACATTCCTTTTCTCCTGGGTATTGCGCTGCGTGATTGGAGTATAGCGAGGAGACAATAGTTTAATTTGAAGCTCATGCTGATAAGAACCAGCCATTCCAGAATTTCAAACATGCCTCAAAACATGGACTCAAGTTGGGGCAAATGCTGGGAAAAGTCTGGAGTAGAGCCCAGTCCTGCTGTTTTCCAGTTATTCTCAATTAAGGAAAGGTTAACAAGGGCTATGTTGCAAAGGAACATAAATTAGAACGGATTAAGGTTCCCCTGACTCCTCTGATAAGAGTCAGGGCCGGATCTGTGATGTAGGAAGCACATAGCTATCCAAACATGAGCTTTGTTCCCTCCTGCGTCTGATGGTGAACACATCTTGGAGGTAAGGACACTGTAGCAAAGTCTAAATAAACATCAGACATAACTGCTCAGGCACCTACTTGCACACTGCTCCATGCAATTGTCACATAATTTCCCTCACACATCTACTGCTCCACGTCATCAACACTAGCTTGAATTGAAAGCCTTTTTCTGAAACTGTAAGTTTTAGTCTTTAGAAAATACTACAGGCTAAATCAAGGTATTTGTCAGAATGCTCCTGAAACTGCTTAAGCCAACTAATTATCCTTCTTTTACAAAATCATCTGCTCCTTTTCAGTATTGTAGCCCATCTGGAGGTTTCTCTTTCTTCCATAGGTATCTGTGAGATATTTATGATATCTCACAAATATCACAAAGTTTCAAGAGTTTGGTCTTGTTGAGTCAAGAGCAAAGAAACAAGTAAGCTAAGCCGTTCATAACTCATTTCCTCTGCTCTTAGAGAAATACATATTCATGCTCTTGCTTTATTTAATGGAGAAATCATTCAGAGCAAAATAAAAAGCCCAGGCTCACTAAGCATGACCATTTTTCCAGAGCTACCCTTATAACTTCCACTCTGGAGAAAGGATGATGCCATCTACATGTAGTTAGATATTGCAGTTATAGAGATCCCAGTAAATTAGCAATCAGCAAGCCTTTTCTATTAATAAATTTGGCAGCTTTCATACTACTAATACAAAAAAGTGCCTGAAAAATTGCAATGACTTCCTCAACAAAGTTACATAGAAAAAAAATAAAGCCTGACCAAAGGACTTCTGTTGACAGACCTTGTGAATTTGGAGGGATACCAGACACCACTCAGCATGAAGGCTTCCACAAAAAACAGAGGCCAGACAAAGGTACCCTAACCATGGTGTCATGCACTTTTGTGTCACATGCTCTTTCTCTTACAATCTATAAGCAGCACATGGAATTCACACAGATGAATTTTTGGCAAAAGACTAAGTTGACTACATGCCAATCAACAGATTTATCCAGACAGGCAGGGTGTCAGGACTACAGCATATTTTGTCACATAGTCAAAGAGCTGTTTCAAAGGTAAAGGAAGAATATGCAGCAATAGCATGATGGAGAAATCAGCAAGCAATTGGTAAGTCTGAGAAAAAAAAATTTAAATTAGCTTGGAAGAAAGGAAAGGATGATGAAGGACAGGATCTGGCATTGCTGTGTGAGATCAGGCAGCTGACAGAGGCAGGAGTGGAGTGAGGCTCACTGTTCAGCTGTCTGCTTCCATGTGCAGCTGTGGCAATCCCACTGTCCTCCTGTTCCTCTTGGGTGATTTAAGAGCATCTAGGAGGCTTTCCTCTGGGGAGAAGAACAATTCCCAAGCAATTAAAAGCAAAAAAACAGTACTTTTTTTCTGGGGATCCATAAACCAGTCTTGCCAGATTGTTCTACTTGTACCTGCTGTGAAAGCTGTCACTTGTCTCTGTATCTGTTTGATGCTTGGCCAGATTTCTCTCTGCCTTCAAATTATCTTTTCACAAAATCATTTCTGCAGATTCTAATAGTCCTCTGCAAGAGTATATAAACTACATACAAAGCACATATATTTGGTGTGCACTGTACCTAGCTGTGGGACTGATGTCTACTCAGTCCCAAAATCTCTCACTGGGTTATTTAGCTTTGACATTGGTTGGGCTCTGAATACCTTAATACTTAAATAATGGGTCAGAAATTATTTTGGCAAATGCCAATTTGCTGGTAACCTTACCACAATGAAGACAAGAATTTCCAAGTCTAAGCAGTCTGCCTGCATGCCTTTTAATTGTTTAATTGTTTCATTTGAATTGTTCACTGTGATCTGTGGGACTTGTAGTAAAATAAGAGCAATCATTTTCCAGGTTTATGCCAAGCACACAAATCCTTGGAATTTTGAGGATGTTCTAGTATAATTAGAACCAATCTAATTATAATAGCTAGCAGACATTACAACAGGGTAGGATAGTGCTTATGTATTGATTTCTGGCAGTGGAGAAATGGATGGAGGGACTGCACTTTTCAGCATGTACCAGAGTCTAGGGATCTGGAGATTTTAAAAGCCCAGTACAGGGATTTGTAGAAATGAAAAAGTCTGAGGTGTTGATGTGGGAAAAGATTTGGTCACAATAAAATCTAGACAGTGACAGGCATGATAATATGGAGACTGACAGGTTCGTTCACAAGAGGCAAAATATGAGAAGTGAAAGAACAGTACAAACTCTGAATGAAGCTTAAGAGGAAAGGAGAGCAGCAGCTTTAATTGTGTATATGCAGGTATTGCACCTGACCTTTAGTGAAAACTAAAGATACAATTCTCAGAATTTCAGGATCTATATTATCTCTATACTCCTACACTCATAAGCTGCCTTGATAATATCTTAGGGTCAGATGGAAACACTCAGAAAATATTTTTGTTGGATGCTACTTGTTGAACCTAACTGAATAGAGACCACTATTTACCCTAAATGGAAAAAAAAAAAAAAGTGTCCAACTATAGGGATATGCATTCTCTTGCTACTCATTAGGAAAAAACAGTAAAGAGAGGGAGAATTTAATCAGAGGAAGTCTGCATCCCTCCATGGTAATTTGAAATTATTTTTCATGGTGAAATTCTCATCTAGTGGGACTTCTCTCCTGTGAGAATAAACCTGATGCTTGTGGTTGAAATGGAATGACAAAAGTCAGAGGGTTCACAAAAACTTAGCTATTTTTATTAGTAGATTGTACACATGGCATGGAAATTGGTATGCAAATAGCAATATAGCATAAAATTATAGCATAAAGGAAGGAAGGAAGGAAGGAAGGGTCACCAGTCCTGGCTCCAGTATTTATCCAGCTGAAGAGGTGTCCAGAGTCCTGTGGGCACTACCCAGGCTCTGTGTGGGGGCACCTTTTTATAGATTAGTTTTCTCCACCCTGGAGCTGAATTTCTCGCTTTCTATATAAGTTAATTATCATGTGCAGTTTATTCTTCTGAACCTTTCTGGAAACGGGGCAGAGGTCCTCAAGGGTCTTTGGTGGCCTTGATTTCCTCCCCCCTGTCCCTGCTGTGGTGACCTTTAGTTGTCAGTCCATGGTGCCTTCTCTAAGCCGTATCCTTGTGCTGCAGAGGGTTGTGATTATCTCCAGGAGCCAGAACAAGGACCTTCGTCCCAGGACAGTGCTGCCCTGCCTCTGTAAGGCCCCTTCTCCAGCCACATTCTATTCTTTTCCACAGCTTGTTCTGGAAAATAAGTCTTGGATGTCTCCAGAAATATCCGTGCTTGAGACACACATTTTAGCCCCTTATCTTCTGGGGTTCTACATAAACCAATGTCTTTAAAGTTAGTTTTACTAACTTTACTTACTTGTCCCTCTTATGACGTTCATAGCTCACTCATTTGGTGGTTACTCCTGCTAAAAAATCAATTCTTTTCTTTTATAAGATGATGTATAGTAGTGTATAGATGATATAGTGATGTATAGATGATGTGTACCTGTGCATCTGAAAGCCTTGATGCTCAAATCACCTCTTGGACAAAATGACCTACAGGTGGGAAGCAAGGTAAGCACTGTGATTCAGATCATGTGTTGTGGCAAGAGACAACCTGCCTGAGATTAATAGGGCAGCACATAGCATTGGCAAACTATACTCTCACTATTGGATTGCTTCCTGAATTTTCACTGTGTTTCATAGAAAATGCATAACACCTTTTCAGAAAACACTTTGACAGAAGCATCTGAATTCACCTTTTTTGTTTGTTTGTTTGTTTGTTTTTTCTTTTTTGTTTTTGTAAATGAGGGTAAGCTGGTCTTTCCTGCACTTTGTAATTCTGTAACTCAAGTTACCTCTGTCTAATACCTTTTCACCAATTTAACCTATTATTCTCCTTTGTTTACAGGAAGTCCACAAGTGAAGGATGTTTGAAAACTTAAAAACTGATTTTTGTCACACCAACCCAACTATAAAAGAGCTTTCAAGATACTTCATCATCTACAGAAGGAAAGCAAGAACTAGGTGTGCTCTTAAAAGTAGGGAAACCTTTGCAGCTTGCCAGCTGTTTTGCTCACTGTAGGGTGAGGTACTGTCATTCCCTAAATTTAGCCTAACTTCATAATAGCCTGATATAGTGGGAAAACTTTCATCAGATACCAAAATATTCTCAGAATATTGCAGCTTGTTACTCTCCCTGTGACAACATTTATCAAATTGATTGTGTTAGGCCATTTCATATAGTCAAAAGCAAAACGTGCATAATTGTGTCATTCCAAAGTTACTATGTCCATCTTATGATGATAAATTGAAAGTATGATGACAAGGAGCAGTAAATTCTGTCAATTTCTGCTTAAAATTTCTACTCATTGTCTTGGTTGTTATTTCATTTTGCAACAAAATCTTTTTTTGTTCTGCCAAAGCCAACAGTTATAACCTGTAAGTGTCAAATGTATTCTGTACATTGTAAAAGAGATTTTATATCTTGAAAATAAAAAATAATAATATATGTAAAATGCATGATCAGTAACTTCTTTTACATGTATTCCTTAAAAATATGTTTTTCAAAGAATTGTATGAGCACAGTCAATTAATCAGAACCTTTTTGCTAAACACTGCCCATGATACTTTCATTGTAAATGACATTTGCTTGGAATAGAAACATATATAATGGGATACATATATTCTATTAAACATTCAACTGACTATTCAGAGTGAAATGAAGAACTTATTTCCTTCATTCTGCTAGTGAACACTAACCACCTTTTTGATGGTATATTCTTATTTATTAAGTGCCACTCTATATCCCTGTGGAACAATAACAGACTTTCTGACAAAGTAAAAAAAAATTCCTTAAATTAATGGGGAGTGACAATACATACACCCCAAGGATTTCAGCTTCAAGTCACACAAAGTGTAAATCTCTATGTGTGTGTGTATTCATACTCTTTCTGTCTATTCTGTGATTATGTTCAGATCCCAAGATGTCAAATTTTTATTTTCCTTGAATAATAAAACCATGGCTTGAGTTATAACAGTTGCAAGCAAAACCCTTAAAATGTATAAATTCTATCTTCATTTTGCATTATTTTCTGTAGTTAAAAATACGTAGATTAGGAAAAAACAGTATTATGCACATCAATCTAATAATCTAATTTCAATATTTTCCCATGCCCTTATAAATGCATTGTGGGTATAAAAATGAGAACAACAAAACTGGAAGGTGATTTTCAATACAGTACTCTCTAAACTACTAGAGCAGGAAAACAGAGCAAGGAAATTCTGCCTAGAAGTGCACATGTAACACCGTCAGTCTCTCTTGAGGACCAGATTCAGTACAAATAAAATCCTGTAATTATTTTCCTGCAGAGTGATATCAAGTACTTTACAGAAGGCATCAGTGCTGCTGGTAATAACAAGCATGTAGTAAACACCATGGCAAGGAACATTTTTCAGGGACAAGCTCCTACCTCTGCACAGTCAGGTGTAATGGATTCCTGGAATGCTGAAATGAAGGGAGTATACAGGCTGCTTTCTGCACTGAGTCAGTCTGATGAATTAGCAAGATGGTTCTACTTCCATTTTCTTTGGAAAAATTACAAATTTGCTTTATTCTTTAGGAAACTAGATCTGGTGACTCCCAGGACTCTTAAAATTATCTCAATAATGTGGCATTATATGAACAGCCACTAACCCCCCCCCCCCCCCCAGAGTAATAGGAAAGGGCTTCTGCTACTTTCAACTGAGGAAAATAATCTTTTCCCATTTGCACTGTAGCAGTAAACTTATGAAGCAGAAAAAAAGAAAATTATATGGTAACTGCTGTCAGAGCTGAAAGGGATGAAAAAGAGTCATAAATTCTCAGGAATGAATGTCCTTTGTGCCCCTGGCCTTTCCTAAGACCTGGTTTTGGTTTCTAAGGCAGGATCTACTCAAGTAGCACTGATGGTGCAGAGGGAGGCAGCAACAGCTTTCAGACTCCGGCTTAAGAAATCAATTCTTCACTTCATCCTCCTGCTTCTCCACCTTAAGCCCATCAGTGAAATGTATGACCCATATTTGTTCTGCCTTTTTTGAGTCAGAACTCCACATCAGGTCTTCGTGATTCTGTCTCTAGATGTGTTTACTCTTGGCCATCCATCCAAACGTTGCAAGGCATTTGGTTTTGCCTGCCAAATAAGCCAGTACTCCTTTGGATGTGATTTTATACAGACACACTAAAAATCCTTGATTCCTTTTTCTTACTCTTTCAGGAAGATTACAGGCTACAAACTTAAAAATATCTCATTCCTTGAATGGCTTCAAAACTTGTAAACATTTTCAGCAATGGAGTATTTACCACCATCTGTTTCTCATTGTTTAATTATTCTTGATTTAAGGGCAGTCATACTCTCTGTTTTTCTTACACCCAAAGTCCAGTTCACCTGCTGTTACAGCACTAGATTTTGGGTGGCTGCAGCAGTTCAGATTTATCTTAATTCAGTGTTTTCATTTGTCCTGTTTCAAATCGAAAATTGAACTATTTTATTGACTGAAATATAATTCCTTTAAATTGTTTTCTTCTAATTAACATAAATGGCAAGTAAGTAATTCAATAATTAATTCTGGTTTTCAGGATTTCCTTGTTTTCACTTTTTGCTGTGAACTCATGCTAAGAAATTTTAATTTTAAAAACAAAGAAAACCCCAAATTCCTGTTCAGATTTAACTTTTTAATCTGACTGGAAATATAACTATTACAAAATCTCAGCTCATTAATGGAAACAGTCTACATTTGTTATTATTACTTGGGTTTTCTTTAGTTTTTAGGTAAGATTAATTCGATTAACCCTGACTCTGGTGGTTTGTATCTTTCTTTACAGGCAGCCTAAACTCATCCAAGGGTAATTTAATGATTGAAATGAAGTTATGACAGCGATTAATGAAGTTCAGTACCTCTCACAAGAGATTATCTTTTTACTGCTGACAGATTTTCAATAACATCTTGGCTATCAGATTTTCCTGCCTTTTAAAAAAATCCTCAATTTGCCTTCTGATGCTACACAGGCTGTTTTATTTCTTAGGCAGTGGGAACAAGCTGGATTGTTTGATGAAAATCATCAGCTGCATTGAACAGTAGTCCTGCTGCCTCACTCTTGAATGTATTCCTTCAGGCACTAAAAGATGTTGGAATAGTGATTCCTTACAGCGTGCTAATTTGATTTTGTAACCTTCATCATGTCAAATCTGTCTTTCCTACACTTGTCAGCCATGCACACACATTAATTCCTGCAATGTTTTGAGGTTCACATTTCCATAAGTGCCCCTGATATTTAAGCATGACAATCATACAATAGGTGTGTCTTCTAGTCACTAAATATGTTTCATTCTGTGGGATTTAGGCAGCAAGTTTTTTCCTCAGTGGGATTTAGAGTCCAAAGGTTCTGAGAAGTATTTACAAATACAGAAAGATACACATCATTTAGCCTTTGGGTGTTTAATCAGTGATCACTGTGATGGCTACTAATTATTTCATAGATCCTGTAGTCTGACTAAATAATTCTGACACATACTTTTCTTGAAAATCTTGCATTCAATTTCTTCATAAAAACATATGTATGTGCATATGTATACATATATGTGTGTGCATTTACTTTATACATACACATAAATAAAAGTATTGTGTTAAATGAAGACAAAAGCATGAGTTGGGGTCAAGCTGAGAACTGAAATTCACTTCTAGTAGTAGTCACCCCTCATAAGAAGTGTCTACCACCTTAGTATTCAGAATCAAGTGGATGTCTTCCAATATCTAACACTTATATGATGTGTTTCATAAGCATTTTGGTCCTCAAAGTCTGAAAAGAAAAACATTTATTTAACATAAGAAACACATGAGGAATGCTGAAATAGGTGCTACACTCAAACTAGTCAGAGGTATGAATATGTCGGTAGTTGTGCCAAAGAAAATCTGCTCCTATCTATGGATTCACATTGCTTATATGAAAAATAAAAATTATAAACTGCTGGATATTTTGTCATCTCAAATATTATATTTATTAATGCTTTCATCTATGACAGTGATTTTGAAATTTTAAGAGAAATGTAAGTAAAGTGAATTTTGAAACTTGGCCAAAAGTTCTTTCTTATACGACAAAGATGAGAAGCTTTTATTTTTCTTTCTTGAGGAATACGTAGATGTGGTAAATCTTAAAATATGTTAATACATGAAATGGAAAGCTGAGGAGTTATTATTGTCTCATTAGTATACTTTGAAACTCCCAGCTTTTTAAAAAATTATATTCATATTAGATTATAAGCACCTCAGATATTTATATCATATTGAACAAGTGATACTAAATGCAAGGATTATATTTAAATAGGCTTACTTTCAGGATTAAAGAGATTTTCTTCTGTATCTATTTTCCCTGGAGTGTTTTCTATTAAATGCAACAGTGTTAAAGAGTGAGGTTGAAATGGTAAAATATCACCCAGAAAGGAGATTCACAAATTCTCACAAACTTCTCTGGCAATACTCTAATCTTCTCAAAGTGCACTTTTTCTAATCTTCTTTCATAACTCCATGCCAGTAAATTTAAAAATATTTTTAAAGTTTAAGAGTAATTTTAAAAACACCTTTAATAATAGCATAATTAGATAATAATGGCACAATTATGTTGTCTATACCAGCAAATAGCAATTAATAACATAGTTATTATTATTGTCAGAGAAATTATTAGGCAAACTTAGGTAAAAGTGAAAAGTAATTCAGTTCATTTTATCCATAGAAATCAAACAATTCTACTACAAGGGAAATTCAACATCATGTATATAATGCATTTTAGAGAAGTGAAATATGAACAAAGGGTACAGCAACTCTGCTGTAGAAAACTCTTCACAAAGTGAAACTTATGATTTATTAGATTCAAATGACGGTATCTCTAAAAATAAGGTCAGCTATTAACAAAAATAATAGTTATCTTGTACATGGACCTCGCTTACTTCTATACCGTGATAAAATTACAACGATAATTATATTCCTACATATTGTGCCTACACAAATGAAAGCTGTAAGAAAGTGACTTTAAAACTGTGTCTGCAACTAATCCTGTGCACTTCCCAGCGCTCAGTGGCAGCTCAGAGGTGCACTTTGCCTCTCTTTGTGAAGAAACCTCAAAGGCAGAGAAATGGCTGCTAAGCTGTATTCTGCTGTTTGACAGCTGCTTATCTTCACCAGCCACTCTCACAATCCCCTTAAAGTATCCCATCAAACTAATAATTTTGCAGCTTCTTCTGCAATCAAAATCAAGCAAAACCTGCTTTACCATCCCCTATCCTGAAGACATTCCACACATTATTTGTATAAATACTCCACAGCTGTGTATGCCGGTGGTCCAGGAGCACCTTTGCAAAGGAAATCTTAAAGGGTATTTAAAGTGTGGTTGTGGCGTAATTTTGTGGTGAGGTGTGATTTTCTCACTAGGGATGGCTGGATAGTGGCTTCACTGGAAAAAAAATTCAACTTATAGTCAAAAAACTTTATGGTGGCCCACTAGAATTGTAAAATACTTGGCTAACATGAAATTTGCAAAGATTGTAATGTAAAGATTACAGTGATATTTTCAGAGGCTCTCTGAAAATTTCTCTCTCACCCATTTTCTGGTGATCCAGATAGTTTCTTGTCAGAATTAGCAGTCTGACTTCAGTCTTTGATATTGTTATGTCAAGCTTCATCATCCACAGCCCCAGTCAGGGGAAGCTGGGGAAATAAGGCAAGGATTTTTCTCAGGGGTCACACCACCTACCGATGGAGTCAAAGATCCACCCAGTGCTGTTGCACAGCTGCCAGCATACCAGGATTCATTAGAGGAACTTTCTGTACCTCTTCAACAATCAGCAATTGCAGGAACAGATGTCTGCTGGGAACCTAGGAATCATGGTTTAGTGGTCAGGAGCCCACGAGCTCTGCTTGAGAGGCATGTGGGGAGTGGTAGAGCCGTATGGAAAGTCCTAGGCACACCCTCTTTCCCTCCTCCTGCTCTGTCCCTCTCCCAGAGAGATGTGGGAATCTCATCCTGTCACAAATGTGGTCAGATATGCTCTGTAGGCACAGTAGCAGCCAGGTATGTCAGGCTAGAAACTCAGCAGGACAGCAAAGCACATCCCAGTGTGGACTGGTGCAGCCCAAGCACAGCCTGTGGGAGCTCCTCTCTGTGCTGCCTCCCCAATTTTCTCTTGAAATTACTCTTGGCAGATTATCTGACACAAGACACCTTTCCCAGCCAGAGTCATGAAGATCAGCTCCTGATGGCTGTGGTAGAATAAGAGTTTCATTTGAGAACAAATGGAAGAGGGACTGACCTGGGTCTGATATCTGGCTGGTAAAGTATGACTAGGGATACGATTTTTTTTAATTTGTGGGTTTGGGTCAGGTTTTTTTGATGTTACAGGACTGCAGTAGGGATCAAGGAAATGCACGGTCTAGTTGAGCTAATCACCTCATGGAGGAAGTATCTAGAGCCTTGGCATCTCAGTATTTGCAGACATCACGTCTGGACGTGGGTCACAGCTAAAGCTGAGAAAAAACAAGTATTGAGGAGCCTGGCTGCTTAAAGAAGACCGCGGCCAAAAGAGTACACTAGGAGCTTGTGGAGCAAGGATCCCAGGCTGGATGTGTGGGACAGTCAGGGTGGTGGTCAACCCAAACCATCCCAGGCAGCAGGCACTGCTGCCTGGAGACAGGGGTGTGTCTCTGGCTGGGCACCCAGAGAATGCCTCCATATGCTGGGGGTGTAACTACAGAGGTGCTCAGGAATATTAGGTTTCCCACAGTAGAGTCTTAGGTGGTGGATATATAAAAGTAAATAAGGAAATAATTTAATAGGGAGGTCCAGCACTAGGTCAGCTTCAGCTGGATGCCCCTGGAGAGGGATCCAGAACAAAGAATTCCCCAGATTTTTGTACCCTCACAGTCTACGTACCCATTCTTCAGGTGCTCTTCATGTGCCTTACATTCAGTTTTTGGTCCAATGATGATTTCTGGTCTGGTGTCTTATAAATCCTTGTAGGATTTTTTCTCCAGGTGTCGACTCAAGTGGGCTGTTTACTGTTCTTACCTTGCCAAGTTGCCAGTTCTGATGGCTGTAGCCTCCTTGTCTTGTGGTGTATGCTTCTTGTGCACTAGCTCAGTCAGCAGAGCATGGGAAACTAAGAATCCCTTGATTTAGAATAAGGACTACACAGCAACAACTAAAACATCAGTGTGTTGTCAACAATATTCTTGTACTAAATTCAAAACACAGCACTATACCAGCTAGTAGGAAAATTACCAAGAAAATTAAGTCCATTCCAGAGAAAATCATATCTAGGTGAAAGTTGACAGATTGCAGCCTAAGGCTTCAGCAAACCTGGCTACCCATGCTAAGCACATCTAAGCAAACAGGGTACTAAAGCACACCATGTTATAAATGCATATGACTTTTTCTTCTTTAAAGATTTCTTATTAGAGTAAAGCACTAGTATCTCTCAACAATATCTTCAGAATCAATTGTTGCTCAGTAGATGCAGGCAATTTTGCATCATTTTCCTGTCAGCTTAATCTTTAGCAACATGGTTGCAATTCACTATGCTTAAAATGCAGGTTAACATATGAGTTTTATACATATATATATAATTATACATATAAAACTTGTGACATTTGATCCAAGTATGCTTTTTAACATAAAAGTTGAAGAGTATGAAAAATTTGCTAGACTTTAAAGGTCAGAGTTGTAATTACACAGCAATAATTTAATTACTCAAATTTAATCTTTTAGACCCGCATCTTATCATGTATTAGTCTGTGTGACTCATGAACTCCAAGCATGCTACAACACTGAAAAAACTATGCCATGTACTCTAAGTGGAAGGAAATTAAATTTTTTGCAATTATTTGAAAGTAAATGATGTGTGGGTGTGCAGAAGTAACTCATTACCCTGATAGCCTGTTATCCCTTAACTGTGTTACATAGGAAATGTTTTACATTCCCTAAGTAAAATTATTTCAATTTATATATTTAAAAATAAACTTTTCATTGTGTTGTATGTTTCATGTAGGTGAGGAGGGTTTTTGTCCCTTAGGTTCTTTTCCCCTTCTAATTTCTTACATCACTCTTACTTCCACTTCCTAAGTATTCTTGCTCTATTTTGTTTCTCCTTTAATTTGCTATAAAGTCTGTGACTTTATATGGAAAGACTTAAATTCACGTGAAAGAGGGTGTAGTTTTAAGATGAGCTGTTGGCAAAATGGTCAAAACCCATCGTTCTGTCACAAACCCTAACCTTTTCTTTCCATCTCTTCCAATCCTTGAGAAGGTTGATGCTGAAAACCAACAGAGCAGACTGCACACCCTGCCCAAAACAGAAATATCCTCATCCAGCAAGTTCTTGGGAAGCTGATCTGAACTAGCACTAAAAGACTTCACAGGATTACTGAAGAAGAAAAGGAGTCTGAGCAGACCTGGGTGCTGCCTGAGCTCAGCATGGAACAACAGCCTCATTAAGGTGCCAAAGATGCAGGCAGATTTTGGGTTGCATGCTCCTATGTGCTGGTTTTGGCCAGGATGGAGTTAATTTTATTCACAGCAGCTTGTATGGGGCTGTGTTTGGATCTGTGCTGGGTGCAGTGTTGGTAAGGCAGGGATGTTCTTATTACTGCTGAGCAGCGCTAGGACAGAGTCGGAGCTTCTCCTGCTCCTCATCCCACCCCACCAAGGAAGCTGGAGGTGCACAAGGAGTTGGGAGGGGACACGGCTGGAATAACTGACCCCAACTGACCCAAGGAACATTCCATACCATTTGGTGCCATGCTCAGCAGATAGAGCTGGGGAAAACAAAAGGAAGAGAGGGACATTTGGAGTGATGGCATTTGACTTCCCAAGTCACTGTGACACATGATGGAGCCCTGATTTCCTGGGCATGGCTGAACACCTACCTGGACATGGGAAGTGATGATTAAATTCCTTGTTTTGCTCTGCATGAGTTTTCACATTTTTAGTCTTCCAATCCTCTCCCCCCCCCAACAGGAGTGTAGCGAGCGTGAGGCTGCATGGAGCTGAGTTGCCATCTGGGCTTAAACTGTGATCTTAATGCCCTCCAAACCTGTTTGTTTACTAAAACATGTAAATGAAGACAGAGAAGGTAGAAAAAAACCTATTTAATATACTTAATATAATGACAAAAGAATTTCGATAGTTATCAAAACAACATATAATGTTTTCAATCAAAACATTCCCTTTTAAAAATAATTTAACTTAGAATGAATATTTTTTTACCATTGTCTGATCTTCTGAATTAATCTTTCCAGAAGCAAATTAAGGTACTTTATTCTGACATTTGTCTTCCTCTGGAATTACCACTGTGTATCAATTTTAAGACTTTTTTTATTACCTTTTTTTGAGGGACATTTTATGAAAATCAGGCCACTGGTAATGGAGAAAAGTTGACTTAGACTTTTTTGAGAAGGGTCTAGATTGAATCCAGGTGTATCCCATGACCTTCCTCAGCACCCCAGGGGATTTCATGTCATTATTCTGTTACTCATTTTGAAGTTAACTTAATAATGTAACATAAGGACACTCCAGAGATATTACAAAGCCACAGTGTATTATATCTAATTTATTCAAGTTAATCCACTATGGAGATATTCTGCTGAATCTCTCGGTGACTTTCATCAAGGAGACCATTGAAGTTTCCAGGTCTGTAAGTATGCCAGTAAATCATTTGCACATATGACTATTGAGTCCTTCTTATCCCAGACTAACAGCATCCTCACTCCTATGGCTGAGACCATATGGCTAATGTCAGAACTTTCTTAATGTTTTCAGATTAAAGGCATCTCTCTTCTGGTCCTTTCAGTGGATGTCATTTTTCAAGGAAGTTACTTCTGGTTTCAAAGTAGTTGTGTCTTTTCAAGGCCCTCAGCACTGGTTTGGTATTGATCTATCTTTCTTTTTACAAAATCATATTTGATTACTTTGGCTGTAATTAGAAAAAAATAAATTAGCATAAATTTTAAAGATGTTGGAACAGTAGATGACATGCAGCAGTATGCAAATTTTACCTGTTATGCATCTTCCAAGCCACCCTGACCAATCATGTTAGAAGTTTGAAAATGCTTTTATAAGAGGTAAAACATAATAAGCTTTCATATTATTTAAGAAGGGAATATTGATTTTTTTGGTATTAGATAAGATTTGCTGGATTATTTTCTTATTAATTACAAAGCTTACTTAGAAAATCACATCCAAAGGAGTGCTTTAAACATGTGGGCAATGATGTTTTAGGCACCATGGCAATTATCATTTGGAATTTTAATGTGTTTTACAAGAGAAGAAGACAGACCAATTAATTTTTCCCTTCAGTAGCGATTGTTATCAAGGATTTGAATTTTTCCCATACTTTCTTCCAGATATTTCTATGAATCTCTGTGTATCTGAACACCCCAAAAAAATTTGTCTTGCATTTAGTGTACAAACACCTTGCTAATCTTTTTCTTAGAGGCAATATTTATTTTCCTTATAAGAATTCATCCTGTACCTAAAAAAAAAAAAAAAATTAATATTATATTTATACAGCCATTTTAACCTTCAGTAACCATTCCTTGAATCCTTCCTAGAGAATGTGGTCTAATGTGACATCCCTTGACAAAACACTGGGCAACCACCCAACTCCAGTGCCCCTTGCTTTTCTAAAATTGTAGCTCAGTGTATATGAAAGAGAGACTATAAAGTTTGTGTTATTAAAGAAACAGCAATGCTTTTAACATGGAGAAAGGTAACCCTCGAAAGTTAGGCACGGGTAATACAGGAGTATCTATGTCATAGTGAACTGAGGATTTATTCTTTTTCCATTTCCCAGTGAAAAGCTCTAAGTAACTTCAAGTTTAACATTAAATGTAATAATAGTTATATGTGTCAGACTTGGATGACACAATAATCCTTCATTCTGAAGGTGCTGAAATTTTGTTCCACAACTAAAGTCAGAAGTCAATTAAGGAAGCGTGACACCACAATGTACCTGTGTACAACAACACTTCCCCATATATACTTTGTAGCACACAGGAAACATGAGAACAGTGACATTTAGGATGACTTTCTATCTTGTAACTGACTTACACTAAGGAAAGTTAAATAATGGCATTGGTTTGGTTTTTTTTTTTCTTTTGTTCAAGAAGCATATTTTTTCAGGGGCTTATTGCTTTTCTGAACTGTGATTCACAAAAAAAAAAATTAATTTTTATGCCATGGCATTTACTCACTGAAGTGATTATTAAAAAGTAATTGTAATAGTAAAAGATCCCTTTATACTCTTTATATTTGCTGCAAGAGCAAATTATGTCTTTAGTTGTATATCACTCTTGAATATAATTCATAAGAAGATAGCAATTTAAAGGGAGGATTTCCCAAAACAAACATTTGCTTTTCCTTCTCTAAATGACATTGAAAGTAAACAGGAAATACTGTCTGTAATGCCCTCTGTGGTTTGGTTAATCACTCAACAGGAGGCAATGCACATTTTGGGTGGCAGATGCTCTGCCTACCAATAGACTTCATGTTCTGAAACTTTTTGCATATTCATGCTCACTTGCTTTTTGAAGCATGCTGCAATAGAAAGAAAATTTCTATCCTTTTTTGTGGTGTTTGTAATCTTTTCTTTGTGTAATGTTTTAGGAAATTTAACTAACTTGTAAACCTTTTCTAAATATTCAGAAATAACATAAAAATTGCTGATTGGCACATACTTCTCTCCTTATAATGTTGGGCAAGTGTTCTTTTGTTAAATGATACCAAAAAACATTAGTAATAGTGTTCATTTAAACTATTGTTCAACAATTAAATGTAATTTTGTGTCTGCAAAGTGAAATAGATAGCTTTTCAATGAATCACAAAGCTGACCTGATGTATCCCCAGGTGTATGAGCACATGCATTGCCATGAGGGAAACTGTTTCAGAATCAACAATGTGCTATGCATGTTTTCCTCAGATACAAACAAAATATTAGAAATATTTATTTTTACATTAACATGAGAAATGCTTCTAAAATTTTTTCCCTTCATCAGCTTCTCCTCATAGTTAGAGTATACTCTCCATAATTACGGTATTCTATCATCTTTCTCGGTGCTCAGTGATCAAAAGCCACAGGTACCTACTAGTAGTGAGTGCTGTAACTCAACTTCATGTCCTTAAGTGTTAAGTTTCACTTGCAGGTTGTGTCAGCACTGTTAGGATAAATGGTGTGCCCATTTCTTACAAGAAGAGTTATTAATTTTCTCTCAGTTTTCCCTAAAACTTAGACTCACAGAAGCTGATCTTTGTACAAAGCTATTGCTCTGGCAGACTGTAAGTCACCATTTGCAAGACTGATTTTTGATCATGCTTTATATTATCATGCTTTTTATAATCATTAAAATTGACTGGAAATAAAGGAGTGTAACAGAATGTAGTTTGTCCTAAGCAGAAATACTGTACAGTAACAGCACTCACTGACAACTTAAATGCAAATGATAGCAACTTAAATTACTTGAAATTTGCCAAGTTTACAAAGTCCACCTATGACAAATGAGACTACTGAGCAATCACAAAGTCTTTTTAACCATCAGACAGCAATTTCATAAGCAATTTCTGTGGTAATTAAAAATTTAAGATATTAGGCTGTCAAAGGAGCTACTTGCTAATTAATAGCCATGGTTGTACAACAGTTTGCGACACTTGCCAACATTTCAGTGTTTTCATAATGGAAGAATATTCCTTAGATAGGAATAAGTAATTTCTCAGAAAATTCAGACGAAAAGATTTCCACTTCCTTGATGACTTATAGGAAAAGAGTGTAGCTTAAATAAACATTATTTTATTGTTGCTGGAATTAATCTTTTGATTTTAGGGCAAAAAAAGAAGCTTTTTGTTTCTCTTACTAGGGCTAAATCCCTTCATTTTGTGTCTTGATATTACATTTTCACTTCTCAATATATAGTAAACATTTCTAGTGTAAAAAAAAAAAAAAATCCAAACTAGAGCCTATTCAGTTAAGAAATTCTTTTTACTTGTGTAACAGTGGAATGATTATGCCACATCCCTTCCCAGCTGCAGCAGGGACTAAAATAATATCTATGTCAGTAAAATACCGAAATCAGAACACAGGGTAACCAAAGACAAGAGAAACTAAAATGGCAGAAATATATTTTCAGAAAAGGAATCCAATTTTGTAATCTGGCATTGTGGTAACATATAAGAAAACTGCTTGGAAATTGTCTGCAAGGGAAGCCCAGGAGAAGAAACTGTTCAAAACTACAGAGTTTGTAATGGTTAGGCAAGTTAATTACACACAAATTTGAAATCTACACAGAACAGAACTAATTAAATAAAGGTTGAAAAAAAATGAAGTTATGTATCTCTTATATTTTAATGGAAATTCTGTGTGTCCTATTGGTTAATATACTTAGGGTGTCCAAATGATCATAGAAGGAATGACAGCAGATATTATTCCAAACTAAAAACATTAATGCCCAAAATGTGTTTTCCCATTATCTTGGAAAGCAGAAGTTAGTTTCTTTATAGGAGGGCATATCAACTTAGTTCTGGCAGTTTCTCTGTTCTGTTCACTGGTACGTGTTTAGTCTTCTACAAGGCTCATCTCTTGGCGTTCAAGACTTGACTGATTTGTTGTCTGGATTGCAGTTTTCCAACAGCAGGAGGCTGGAATTTAATGGAGTCATCAAGCATCGCAAGGAGAAGAAGGTAGCTGAGTAGAAAGACCTTGACATTTAACAGCTTGTGTGAGTAGTTAGGGGGATTTGATAAGATCATTTGGCTCTTTCCATTTAAGCTAGCATGCTTTTTTCTCTTCTTCCTTTTTTCTTATTTTATACATTTTATTAGAGCCTTGCAATTCTTTAACCTGCCATTATTAATTATCTGTAAATTTCATTGGTGCAGAGGCTTAGATGGAGTATGCAGTAACTTTATGTCTATACAGTAGTATTTTATAGAGTTAGTCTGTGTTCTGTATGTTCAGTGTTCTTTATATATTTTAGGACTAATAGTAAAGTTTCTGTCCATTTAAAACCTTTTTATTTCACAGATTTTGACTAGTTGAGTTATTAAATCAGAATTCTTCCTTCCAAGAGGCCTGATGAGCTGTGGGTTGAACACACAATGTAGATGTTGTTGGGTTGTCTTGAAACAGGGCCACAGAAACAAAAACCTTGTGCCTTCTCTTTACTGAAATATGGCCATTCTACTTCTGCAGAAAAGTACACATTGAGGCTTTAATGCATGTCAAATTTGCACCTCTTTGATCTGATGTTTGTCAGTTCGAGTTCCAAGTGGAGTGCTCTGTACATTTCACAGAGACACAGAATCACAGACTGGGTAATATTGGGAGGGACCACAGTGGGGTCATCTGGTCCAGCCTCCCTGCTCCAAGAGGGTCATCCTACAGTACATGACACAGGATTGTGTCCAAATGGTTCTTGAGTATCTCCAGTGAGGGAGACTCCACAACTTCTCTGGAAAATACGCTTGAAAACTGTGATGAGAAGATGTGAATTCCAAATTTTGTTTATGTTCACTGTGAGTTCAAGCTGGCACAGATTGAATCAATTTAATTTTATCATTAATTTCAATGGGGAAAGATATTGAATCCAACCAAAAAAAAAGAGAAAATAGAGAAAGAGGGGGAAAAGCAATTAAAAATAATGTTAAAGCACTGAAGTTTTATTTCAACTCTTTTTTAGTCTTTGATTGGCAGAACAGAGGCCAGGTTAAAATTTTAAGAATGTCTATAAAACACTTCTACAATCACCAACCTGGAGACTATTATCCAATTGTCCCAACTTGCAGGTATATTGGTTAGATAAGCAAGGGGGTGAAAGATAATCCAGCAGGGTGGATAAGATGGCAGTGTGATATCCATGCACCTGTGACACACGTCTCAGCTTGGTTGCTCCTGGGAGGAAAAAAAAATTTGATTTTGGAGAAGTGCAGATGGCAAACAAACAAAAATATGTGCAGTTTAGTTCTGGATTAGGTTTTGCTTCAATATTGTATTTCTTTTCAAGTCTGAACTGGTTCAAATCTGAACAAATGGTGTAGTTTAGACTTGTGCTGCTATCATATCCAGGCAGATATTTCAAGATTACATGCAGAAATGGCAATGCTTGACAAGGATTAGTGATCTTGCCGCACTGGTTGGAAATAAAAATCTCATAAAAGTGGATTTCAATGCTCATTTCATCAGGACTAGGAAAGACAACATCTCTCAATAACTTTTTTAAGTCCAACATGCTCTTATAAAAAAAAAAAAAAGGTGAGAAGACAATACTACTCTTTCAGAGATATCTATCTATTTATCTATCTAATCTTTTATTAAAAATGAAAATTTGTCTCTAATTTATACCGATTCTTTTCCTCTGTATTGATCTTTTCCAAAAGCAATGTTTTAAATTTCTCAAATTTAAAATCTATTTCTGTGTTTACTTTAGCATTAAAATTAAAAGAACATATAAAAGTAGTCAGAAGCAAGTCATTAATATTATATTATTTTTTTAAATGGAAAGTGCCATTTTCTCCATAGCTTTTTTTTTTGTTGTTCCATATTTGCATGCCTAAACATCTATTAGAAAACAATATAACTAATTCCTAAAAAAGATCGGTATCATTGGTGATCTGCAATATTTTGTTTCTCAGCACTGTCACTGCCAAAAAACTATTTCAAGTAACATTAGTTCTAAAATCACTAGTAGGGAAAACCAATTTGTTCGATGTGTTTTCATCCAAAACCAATTTAAATTCTCCAGTCTTAATTTAAAATTACTGAAAAGGCACATTTTTGATTTGGCTCAATTCTGTAAAACTGAACAGGACCGTCTAAAATCAGAAATTTTCCCAAATGAAGATCTCCAGACAATGATCTGGCAAGATTACCAGGGGGGAGTTTAATTACTTCTTGAAGCCCTTCTTTATCTATTGTATGTTGTGCAAAGAGTAGGAACATACAGCTTGGGGAATTGATACATACTTACAACATTTTGGAAGCAAAGACTCAAAAAAATTTTTGAAGCTGGATTCATTCAGCTCTTTTGGATTTTATTTGCAAATAGTGCCATAGGGTGGTTTTTAACAAATTAATGTCCTCTAAGTACCATTGTGGTGGTGTAGAGCTGCTTATGAATCCATCTGAATGTATAAAGATTGGTGATTTCATGTACTCTGTGCTCTGAAATGTCTGATTAATATAATTTCTGGTAAATACTTTAACATTATTTAAAAAATGTTAAATACTATAAAGGATTTTCAGGGAATGACTCTTGAGCAAAGATCCTGAGATTTTTAAATTGTGAATAATAGCTTGAGATTTTGAAATTGTGAATAATAGCTACTGATGCATTTTACAAATGTACAAATATTAATTTCTTCTCAAAGTGCATTTTTTTCCTGCCATGAAATTAGAAAGAACAGAAGAACTCTTTATTTTTGAAAAGAAACAAGACTACAGACAACACAGATTGTTTCAGTGAGCTAATGCTGACTTGAAAAAATGAGGTGACAATTACAGTTCTGAGAGAAAAATGGCCTTGCAGTCTGTGAAAGGAAATGCTGGAGGCAACATCAGAGTGTGAGACAAAATGGATGCAGGAGGTAACAGTATCTGAAAGCCACTGGCTTTTGATTTCCCTTAAGGAAAAAAAAGCCTAACTCCCTCAAATAAACCGACTCAGTGAAATTTCTAGAAAGCCCTTCAACATGCCCTCCTTCCTCAAAGCCTCAAAACATTAAACAGGCTGATAAAACTGCCTGCAACAAAATATGCTTAAGTTGTAAATTATCGACATTTTGATATTTGCTTCTTTTGCATTGCAGAGTGTGACTTCCCCTCTACCTGCATGGTCCTTTGGTAGCTTTTCAAATTTTAGCCCATCCTCTTCTGTTGCTTTTTTTTATATGATTGACTTATTTTTTTGTACCATCTATACTCTCTCTCATGGGATCCATGCTCTGATTGGAAATAGGTAAAAACCAGTCTGAATACAAAATAGACAGAAAATATTTTATACAAACATATCTGCAATGTGTTCTGTTGGTAAATACGGTTTCCACCTGATTTATCTTTGCAAGATCTTGCTAGTATTTATTGTGGGAAAAGCAGTCAAAAATATGTTCTAGATGGATGTGTAAACATTCCTATTTCATCGTGACATAAGCTATGTCCACAGTACCAGGATAGAGATGCTAGTAAGTTATATTGTTGGTTTTATTTTTTGAAGACAAATCTGGAACTTAGTACCTTGTTGTGTTAGGGTACTTCTGATACTTCTGAGAAGTGGAAATGTTTGTTCATTCCATTATCCAACTCCAGCAAAATTTCAGAGTATGTAAGGCAATAGGCTTAATTTCATTTCTTCTCTTTTCTTTTGATCTGATGACTGAACTACCTGTAATTCTCTTGGCAACTCATCCAACCACCTGAGGATAATAACAGGTTCACAGAAAACCAGGTGTTTTATTCTGAAGTTTTATTTATTCAGTAACATAAATTTCAAGCAGTGTCCATGTGTCTTGCCTCTTCACCAAGAAAATAAGAGTTCCAAATTAAACAACCTGCACAATCAGTACACAGTCACTCTCTGAATCACTTGCTCTGGATTAAAATAAGCTGCAATTTCTTTCCTCTTTCTCATCACCATGCTATGCCAGCATAGAATAACCCAGAGATTTAAAGGGTCAGAACTACAGCGGACTTGTAGTTTACTGACTTTAATTTGCTTCACACTTAATATTGCAGTTTACTTTGTGATATTTCATATAAAACTCTGTATTTAGTGATTTTTTTAAGTTAGAAGTATATGATCTTTATTTATCTTATTCTACCAATGTCATCTTTCTTGTATTTTCATTTAAAGGAAAATTTTGACAGTCAACTGAAATTCTTCATTTTGGTTCCAAACATGAAATGTTTTTAAGTATCTCTGTAACATTACCCAGCTCTGCCTAGCATTCACTATTTGAAGAACCCTAAGAATCAATACCAAAATTTATTTCTCTTTTCCTAAGATAGGTGTTTGTCTTCAAATGCATAAATTTTGCTCAGCATGGAAACCTACATCTTAGTAATACAACAAAGTAAGACATAAAAGAAATTGAAACGGCAGTACAAATTAAGTAAATGGTTGATTTGAAGCACTCATATGTATAATATTATTGCTCTTAAAAGTAATGTAAGAATTGCCTGAGGTTTTTGCTGTAAAGATAAGCACTCATGTAGTTTGAAAGTATGAAAATGTATTAAGCTGTTGAATAAATTTAAGTAATTGTAGTCTTCCTCTGTGTCATTATTACTCTTAAATCACATAATTGATCTTGAGAAAATGCATTTCTAAATACATCTGGAGGAGAGCCATTAGTTTGTTGGAGCTCACTCACATTAATCTGGTGATTCAAGTTTAGTGTATCTGTGTTCACTTCATCATGCAGTATAAAAATATTTTAAAAACAACCTGAAACCCAGCTAGTTCAGACCAATAATTATAAAATTCATGCTCATGGCTTAGAATGATATGGTATTGTTAATAAACTAAGAGTGAAGGCCATGCGGGATTTTGAAATAAGTATATTTCAAAAATCTAAAAGTTACATACTCCATAATAATGTTCTTGATTAGCAGAGCCCATCATTTCCTCTGAGGCACACACAGAAGTCCTTTGAAAAAGATTTGCCTGTGAGTGGTATCCTAAAAATCACTGAGCCACAGGAGTTGGAGTGAAAATGATGACAGAGAGTGTATAGTGACATTTTTATCTGCAGACTCCTGTGTATCTCACACCTTGCTTAACCCTGATTCTGATCCCTCCTGAGTACACATTTTGGAGAAATCAGAATAAGAAAAAACACACAAAAAAATCCTACTGACAATGTAATTTTGTTGTATAATAAGATTCACCAACTTATTGACACTTTTTTTAAGAATAAGGAGGAAATGTGCTTCCTCCTACTGGGAAAGTGTTTCAGGATCTCACTGTGTGGTGATTGGAAAGTACTTTCCAATCTCTAGCCTAAATTCAGTCACAGCCAGTTTCTGCCCATTGTTCTGGCATCATCTTTTAATTTAAACATCCCTTTTCTACCTTTTTGGAAAATATAATGATCAAAATCTCCAGCAAGATAAAAAAGCAAAACTTTCCTCTGGTTTTGGGAGGCCATAATGAAAATCAACATCGGTGACGTCTAACTTGTGAGGGAAGAAACCTCCTAAAATCCCCATTGTGAAAATATAATTTAGAAAGGAAATTAATATTGGAGTGACTGAACACTGAGGCGCTTTAATATCTCATTTTGCTGGAATAGGAATTTGCTATATCTGGTTAATCTTCCTTAGGAATAAGCTTCTCAACTGCTGCTCAATTGAGTTGTTGGCAGAGCACTTCTGATCAAATACTGTGCTCTACCTGAGATCAGCACTGTGCAACTTTGGAAGCAGGAAAGAAAGTTTTTGCTTTTGATTTTCTACCCCAGCAAATTCAAGAATTTATCTTTTAATATAGAATTTGGTTAAATATAAGACACTTTAAGTCCTAAAAGTGACGCTCAAAAGCTGGTTAACATGTTTGCCATCAGGCAGCAAAAAGTGCTCATGAGATTGTGGGGAGGTCATAATTAGCCAGCAGTGATTAGATGACACATGGGTGTGGGAGGAGGTGGTTATCCTCTGGGAGCAGTCAGCTCTAGGAGTGCACCTTCATCAACAGCTCCGTGCAGAGGTTTCCTTCAGCTGGGCCTTTTCTCGTGTCTGTCCCTGATGCTCTGCACAGCACACCTCTTCTCTCCACTCATGCTCAGATAATGGTTTTCAGGATTGCTCATTAGACCAAAAGCTGGTCAGGATGTTCCCAGAGATTGCCAGAGTGAGATAATACTTCTAGAAAGTTATAAAGAGCTTGGTTCAAACAAACAGGAATTAATGAGGTCCTTCTGTACAAATTCTCCAAACGAGGCATCCAGACTGAAAAATATCTTAACTTAAACTCGTTAGCCTGAGCAGTCTGCACTGTCAAGCAGCTGAGCCTTGTATCCACTGCTCCAAAACTCTTTATAGCTGGTCAGAGGAAAGAGGGCTTTGTCTTTTGTTTCAAAATCACCTCACAAGTGTTTAACTCATTGTACTCATATTTAAGTTTAAGCTGTGTAGCATAAATTGGTTTTGCATTGGAGAAGGAAAACTTTTCCAAAACTTTTCCAAAAATCCCTTTTCCATTTGGACATGGGGAGACTTTTTAATATACATGGATTGTCCTTCAGTTTTACAGCTGTGAACTAGAGTCTCAGTTGTGTTTGAGCCTTCTTTTGTGGAACTTTCTTACACAGTTGTAATTATTCTTTTTGCTGGCACTTTGAAATCTCTTTGCTACCCGTTACTTGCAGTGTTATACTTACAGCTGGATATAACACATCATCCTCTTGGTGTAACTTGCTTTAGAGGAGAAGTCTTCTTCCTGACAGTATGATCTTGGAAGCAGAGGATGATGATGATGCATCTTCAGCTTGCAAGATTCTAGCATGTCCCACTCCTCTTCCACAAACCAGTTGTTCACCAGCTGTGTCTTAGTGCAGTTGACTGCTCCTGCTTGAAGGCAGAAGCTTGTAGATAATAATTTCTTTTGTTCATAGGTACCCACCTGATCCTACCCATCAGTGGGACTGCAGCACTTCCCAGTTCTGAGCACTCACCTGTATTTCTACCTTTTTGATATCTGAAAACTTGCTTATAAGACATTGTCAGAGAAGATCTGATTATATTTTAAAGGCTTGATTTAGAGTCTGGATATGCATATCTGCAGTTTTCTCAGGCCTTTTGCCCTCCTGTCACAGGAGGGGGTTTGATTGATTCAATGTTATCAGAAGAGTTCTGTTAAGGGTATACATCTTGATAGTACTCTTCATTTTTTATCTTCCATTTCTTTACAAATAGTTCATTGGATTATTTTTGCAGACAGGGTAGCACAATATATAGCATTTTCTAGTTTTTCTTTATTCCCTTTTTAAAGTAGCCATTATTTTATCCCCTTCAACATTATGTTTCTCGGTTCTCTGAGATCACTTTATTCAATTCTGTAAGCTTACTAGCATCAGTTTTATCTACTTTATTCTTTTATTTTCCCCCATTTTTCCCTTTCTGTAACAAATCTTGGTGGTTTTAATTCTGCTAGCTCTGTTTATCACTTTTATGGAAGAACAGGACGGAAGAAGTGCTGAAGTTTTCACAGTCATTCCTCATGACCTGTCACTTCATTGCTAGCAGATTTTCTTCCTGTAAAATCATCAGAGTAAGACTTGCCTTGGTATTTTCCCACTCCTAATATGCAAAGAGAAAAAATTGTCCCTCCTCAAGTTTGTTGAGAAGAACAGGCCATGAGTCAGCAGTAGCTGGACAATTGGAAAACTTATAATGATAAAAATTTTATTATTTACATTATAGACACTAATTGCTCTCATCAAGAAACATTGCTACCTAACAATGTTAACCAACAGTGTTGCAAAGAAAAATCCTTCCCTTTTTTATTATTAGGCATTTCTGAAATTCCATCATGTGGAAGCTAAACAAAAAACTTCTCAAAATGAGAAAGAATTACAATCACTACTAAAGTGATTAATTGCTCTTCTAAATGGTGGAATTGACAAAACCTACTATTCACATTAAAGAGTGAAAGAAAAACAGATGGCTAATTGTTCTAACCAATAGCACATATTTAAGAAAAACAAACTCAACACCTTACTAAGCAAAAAAAAAAAAAAAAAACCCAACCCAGAACACTGCAGTAGAGTATGAATGCAATTCACACTGAAACTTATGCAGTAAAACCACCCTGAATTACAAAAAATGGTATAAAATGTGAAAGCAGCAGGATGGAGCACAGGTGCCAAAAAGCCTCTTGATCCACAGACAAGTGAACATTCCCTGACCTCTAAGCCATGAGAACCAGTGAGTTATTGTTGTGGGAAAGCCATTTGTTGAGGTGAACTCTCTGTGTTTGGAGACACGAGGCTTGACTCCATTTTCTCAGAAGGCTGATTCATTATGTTATATATTATACTAAAATACTACATAAAAACTATACTGAAAGAACAGAGAGAAAAGAAAGATCAGAAGGCTACAAAGAACAAGAATAGAATAGAATGCATAACAAAATCCTGTGACTGCTCACAGCCTCGGCACAGGTGGCTGTGATTGGTCATCAGTTGAAAACAATCCACATGGACCAATGGAAGATGCACCTGTTGCATTCCACAGCAGCAGATAGTAATTGTTTACATTTTTTTCCTGAGGCCCCCAGCTCCTCAGGAGGGGAAAAAATCCTAAGAAAGGATTTTTAATAAAATATCATAGCTACACCCATTTGCGTGGCAATGGCCATAAAATGGCACAGAGTGAGAAAATGGCAGCTTTTAGATGATGTAAGAGTATGCAGGAGCAAAGCACTTCTAATGCTTTCCTTCCTCTTGTTTGCTCAGCTGTTTTCTGGAAACTTCTCTCTGACAAAGGCAAATTTCTTTTCTGACAAAATTATTGCCTCAAAGATAAGCTTTTTTTTTCCTTGGAACTTCTGCATGGTTTTGTTGTTCTTATTAGACCTAATGAAGGATGAAACAAAAATCTTGCTTCAAAGAGATATGACTGGATGCTTCACTACTCAGACCCATAAGTAAATTCATAAACCATAACCTACTTCCCCCATTTCTCATCTTTCCTGCTTTTTGGCTGATATTATTGTTCATCTTATCTCCTTTCTTCATCCTCATTTTTCACTCAGAAATTTCTTGTGTATCCAAAGGTTGATTCCATAAGCAGAGCTGAAGCAAGAATTGAAATGCTTTTCTGAATTTTTCATTTTCCAGAACAATCCATGTGCTGTAAAACTCAGACCTATCAGAATATTATTCATAAAATTTCACAAGGAAAGATGGAAAATAAAAATCATATTTTTATAATGGCTCTTACTACTTTTTATGTTGGGTTCTATTAATTCTGATAAATAAACTTTCACATAGAATAACATAATTGAAATGGGTTGTCAGTGAACATATGCATATCCACTTTACTTAGTGAACATGTGCAAGTCTCCTTTAAGTCTGGTTTGTTGGAATTCTACTAAAATTCCAACAATTTGCACTTTGTGTAGAAATACATCAGAAGACATGAAGGAAGAATATATTAACTTTTTTATGCTGTACAGAGTTTTTATCATGGGTCACATCCTAACAGAGACTTTCAAAAAGTTCCACACCAATTCAAAAACAACTTCACTCTGTGGGGTATCTTCGGGTAATTTATTTGCCTTCATAAACAACCATTATATAAATTTTGCAAATGTGAGTAGAAGCAAGTTATGTGATTTTAGGAATCTCTTTCTCAGCATCATAAAATGCAAAACTTCCTATTACAAAGTAATAGTGGCTATGAAAAGTTGGTTTGCATCATGAGATACATTTATCATGAAGGCAAATAAAAATAAAATAAAGAGAGAGGGAGAAAATTATGCCCTGGGATAAATGAAATTGCAGTACTCCTCATGACGTTTTTATATAATGCATAGTTTTCAATCTTTAAAAAATGGTTTTGTCAGCTCTATTGTATATCTTAATGACTTATTTTAATCTCAGGGGTAACTACTTTTTCTGCTACATTATACAAACACCCCCTTTTTAATGCAGGCACTGATTATATGAAAAAAAATATGTATTCTACCTGTGATAACTTTTCCTATCAACTATTAAAATCTAATCAAAGAAGTTTTCATTTGAGAAGCAATTTACTAAAGAGTATAGGAAAAATGGCCATTTTTTCTAAAGTTGAAAAAGTTCAGAACAAACAATGATACAAAGCTGCAAACAACCTGTCAAATTGTAGACATATAAACCGAAGAGGTAGAACTCAGAACTACATGGAAAGGAATAGGGACAGCAAAGACAAGAGCTAAACACTACACATTTAAAAATAATCTTGCAAGTACATCCAAGATGTGTGGAGAGGAAATGAAGCTCTGTTTGTAAATACATTCCTTAGCTAAAAGAAGTGTTCAGACATGCAAATCTCTCAGATATTTTTTGGTTCTTAAAATGTTTTCCTACAGCCAAGAAGATCCTCCATTTTTTTAATGCCTTCTTGTACATCTCAAATACTTTCTCACCTTTAAAAACAATATTTTAAATAGGCCAAGAATATAAACCTCAAAATTCTCTCCCACCATTTCAGTGTTTGATTGAATCTCCTGTTACTCCAGTGCTCTGTCTTTCTGGAGGAGTGCAGCAGGAGGATGGTGCTTCCTTAGCTCACAGTGCCACAGCTGCAAAGAACCAGGACGCACAGTGCAGAAATAACTCACTGGAAAGATGTCTGCAAAAATGGGCATTACAATTCATAAATTACCTAGACAGTGCATTCTTCTGCAGAAAGCATAATAATAAAGTGAAGTGGGAGTCTGAGAGATCAGCTACTTTACCCAACCTCATCTAATACACCCATTATTTCTCAATGCATTCTAAGCTGCAGGTACAGCCCTTATTATTTTTTATCATTGAAGCTTTCTACATCAGAGAGTGGTGAATATGTCCTTTAGGTTCATTTCTGTGGAAATACTGTCTGCCTGATTATTCTCCAATTTATGTCTGTGCTGCTGGTTATTTCTCTTATTGCAGGAAATCATGCCAGTTCCTGTTGTGTTCAAATGCTATTCAAGTGGTTCCAACTATAATGGTGTCCTCAAAAATACTAATCTGTCACTTTTTTGTGACATCTGTAGCTTTATAACAGGTCTGGTATCATCCAGTTGTGCCAGAGAAACTACTAAAGAAAAAAGAATGCAGTACAATTGGGAAAGAAAAAAACCCAAAACCAACACTCAACCTTTAAAGGTTTGGGGTTGGGTTTTTTTTGTTGTTGTTTTTGCTTTAGTTTTGTTTGTTTGTGTGGTTGTGGGTTTTGGTTTTGTTTTTGGTTTTGTTTGGGTTTTGTTGGTTTGATTTTTTTTTTAATGAAAATCTGGTTTTTTTATTCAGGAAAACAAATAACTTGTTTGAAGAGCATAGTGAAATGTGTACTTGGATAACTCGGGCTGGACTACGTTCACTTGTAGAAACACAAACCCTACTAAATCTCATTTCCTTTAGAGGCTGGATGCCAGAGTGTCTCAGATAAGCACTACACTTGCAATGAAGGAGTCTCTTTAAATCTCTCACATGTCTAAGTTCCTTTTCTTTGGAATAAAGTAGCAGAATCTTCAGTGTCACTTGGCTTTGCAAGAGCATATTTAACACAGAGGACTCCTCACCTTTATTCTTCTGTAGGGGTTTCAGACAGTGAAGGATTGGAAATATCTATTTACATAATAGTATACTTTATTCTTCTAGTGGTGCACTATAAATTTTCCACTAATTCTCTAGCTTAGAAAATGAAAGCATGCTAAAAAGCATGGCCACTTTTCATTAAAGTGAAATACAGTTTTATATGAAGTTCATTTCTTAGATTTAATATCAGGAGCAGACATTAGATCTGTCCCTCTGTCATCTTCCATTAATTCCATGTCATCTGAATTCACTGAAATTTTGTATCTATGTTTTATATCAATAAATTCTAAACCCTCTCTTTTTGATTTATCAGTTTTAGAGCTTTGGAAACTCCATTACCCTCTCAGTTAAACATGAATATGCTCATACATGTGCAGAATCACTCAGCCTGTAAGAAAAACAAGGAACTTTGCCACGTTATTGCAGTCAGCAGTGTGTGACGACAGAGACATTCAAGCCACGTGAAAAAGACCACATTTTCACACAGTCACTGAAGTAAGATTTCTGCCTGGAGATCCAATCCAAAGCTTTACATTGCAAGTGTTTCAGATCTGGCCTAAGAATCCACAGGAGACTCTCTTCACGTCTGTCTCTCTCTTTTCCTTTTTTTTTTTTTTTTTTAATGAAAAATATACTATGTAACTACCTTTTTAAAAACATTTTATGTAAATGAAATTTTCTGAACTACATTCCTTACAGATTCAACAATAAAACTTTCATTAATTATGACCTTGACAGATTTTATAATACAGATTTTCATAATCTCTTAATTTTATGGTGTTGTATCTTTTGAAATCTTTAAAGCATGCCAAAAATCAAGTTTTTAGAATAGATATCTTTTATGACACAGCAAAAAGCAGTCTAGATTTTCAGATCTAAATTATGTAAACTTCTCTTAAAATTCAGAAGATAAAAGAGTATGAAAATTAGCATACACATCAGGTTCCTGCATTTCAAAAACTCTACTTTTAGGAATAAGCCCTGCATTAGAGAGAAAAGAGGAAATTTATTTTGTGTCTTTGTTCCCAAAAATTCGGTCATTACATTTAGGAACCTTACAGACAGAAATACTTCTAAAGGATAATGAAAGACAAAACATTTTCTGCTGTAGTTTTGTGTGAGGCAGAGAAGACTCATTGCTTTCAAAGGGATGAGGATCTGGAGGCAAACAAAAATCAATGAAAATGCCAGTGGACCTCAACAGGAAGGAACAATAGGCCTTCAAATTAGAAGCATGACGAAAATGCTCATCACACCAGCTTCATTTCTGGCTATTGCACTGCATATTTTTTTCTACTACTTTTTGAAGACTGAACATATTACAAAAGGAAGGATTGTACCCCAAAGCATTTGCAGTAGCAAAGTCAGCTAGGCTTGTGATTTCCTAAGATTAATTTCATCCAGAGAACCCAGAGCTTCTGGCTGAATAATGCTCCATTGTTGGTGGATTGAAGATACTAAACTTTGCAGAAGCCTACCAGCTGCCCAAAGAAAGATGTATTCAAAGAAAACCAAGTTTTTATTTCTACAAAGAACTTGTCACAACATCTTTGTCTCTATTTCCAGCAAACTTTCCCAGATAAAATTAATTCTGGACAAACAAAACTAAGCAAATTTCTCTGACAGCTGCTGATAGTTACATACAGTCTTATGTTTGAGTTTTCACACAATGCTGAAAAATAATGCCTGCAATGTAGTTTTAAGAGCCTCACAAAAGGAAGAAGACAGATGTGGATGTGATTTTGATGCAACATTTTTCCAAGTCATTAACACTACACATCTCCTATCGCACTGGTGTTTGAAGACAGTCATTTCCTGATGGAGGGATGGCCTTTCTTTGGTCCTTGCACATTTCATAGCATATGGTCAGGCACACACATTGTCCTCAGTGCATGTAAAATGTCTTTGATGTTAAAGCTAAGATGGGTTTGCTGTCTTCATGTAACTTATGGAACAAATGGACAACTCAAAGATGAAACATTTCAGTTCCTTTAAGGAAAGAAGCTAAAATGGCTTTGCACTGAAGAAAACCTTGTGTTACTTAAAAGGGACAAGTTATTAGATACTTATACACAAGAAAAAATTGGAAGTAAACTTTAGTAATTCTTTGAGCTTCTTATGATGACAAGATCCTTTTCTGCCATTTGTGCCATTGGCATATAGTTTATAATCCTGATAAAATCTTTTGGGAAGTGACCTCATTGCTAAAAATTATGGTAACACCAGAAAATATGTTTTTCATTTTATATCAGTAAGACTTGCTGACACAACAGCACAAGACAGGGCTCTTGCTCTTGTTGAAACCTTTTTAGAGAACACTGAGAGTGATGCATCCGAGAGGGAAGAGAAACTCCCCTAATTTTTTTTTGCTAGACACACTCAGAAATAAATTTATATTTACTAGGTGCAATGCTAAGTTACTGAATTTACATTAAATTATTTTGAGAATCTAAACTCTTAATGGTTACTTTGTTGTGAATAATTATGGCGGCCAAAATTAAGCATGAAATATTGCAAATCTAAAGTTACAAAATCTAGTGGAGAAGATGTATCTGATGAGCTTGTCAAGAAGAAAACAACAGTGAATGTTCTACTAATATGTAACTGTGGTAGAACGGCACCAAGAAGACTGTGACACAATAAAAGCATTCAAGGTTAATGATGTGGTGCCAAGACAAGTGCTCTGCCTCATTTACATTGTCAATCTAAGAAAATAAAAATAAATCAGTCTTAAGTGAAGCTGTGCCCAGGATCAGAGCCTTACATGAATCCTGCTTCAGACTTTCCAGGACACCCTACGACTTCCAGAGGAGAATGCAAGGCAACTCCAGACCATGGGACCTGTCAGAATTTCTTGTGCCCAGTCTGGTGTCTGTAAGCCTTGAACTGTGCAACCTCACTCTTTCCAAAGTGAGATCAAATTGGGGCTTATTTTCTCTTGCTTGAGGCTGTTTTTCCTTGGTGTTTGGGATTATTAAAAACATTTCAGCTGTGTTGTCTCTTTTCGTGCTTTTGATTTCCTTTTATTTTCTTTTGGTTTTTTTCCTAAGACCAGTACTTTCAAGTGGTTCTTTAATCTCACGTGTCTGAAACTCATTCTTGGAGGAAATAGAGTATATTTTAGATTTAAGGTTAGATTAGAAAACATACTTTTAGATGAAAATTTCTGTTACAGTACTGATTTCACAGCCTAAATTCTTCTCAGTGCAGCTCACAGGGACAGCTGTCTCCCTCTCATATTAACCTGTGTTTGATTTGACTTGGTTACAGACTTCTTTGCTGGCAGGACAAGAGTGAAGACCGCATCACCAGAAGTGCAATGCCTGCCCAGCCAAAAGCACACAGCAGAAAGTAGAACCAGGTGCCTTGAAATGGATCTGATCATTAGTGTCTGCAAGCAAAGAAACCTGGCACTTAGAGGCTGCAGTAGTTGCTTGTTGAAATTTAAAACAAAGCTGGTTGGACATTTCTGCATTTCTTTTAAATTTGATTTAAAAGAAATGTGGAAATTCCAATCACTGCTTATAAGTTCTGCCGCCTAATTTTTCATTTTCTTTTTAAATAAATACATCTGCCTTTTGGATAGTATCCTAACATCTTATGGAAAAACATGGTTGTGTTCACGCTACAATTAATAGCAGTGGAACAGGCTCAGTTAAATTTAGTAAATAGAAAGCAAGAAAGCTCTAATACAACTGCACTCAACTCTAGAGCACATACTTAGAATTCACTAAAGGTTCCTTGAAAATGTGTATTATAATCTTCAGGATGTTGCTTCTCAACAATTTTATTTTTCTCTTACTTTCTCACTTCTTTTTTTTCCCTTCAGTTCAAAATATTTCAGAGCATCAGAGGCTTGCCTTGGATCTCACTGGTATAAATTTTATAGCAGGCTGTGCACTGCATGTGCTATTGCTAAAGGGCACTTGGAGGTGCTTGGAGGTGCACAGGCTGCTAGAAGGGCAGTGGAGGATGCAGTCACATCCGCTATGCTGGAGGTGAAAGCTTAATAGAACAAACTGTATCTTCAAAACTGCTTGCAGCCTTTTCTGCAGAAAAATGCTATAGGAGCATTACAAAGCAGATCCAGGAGCAAGAGGCTATAATCCTCATATTTGCTCCCTGGCCCTCTCTGATAAGTGTAGTACACCCAGTTAAGAGCTACCCAGCAAGGTCACTAGAAGTCTAAAGACTCCAAACCCTAAAAAATCACTTTGAAACTTGATTCACTTGAAACATGTCTTGCATGTGTGTGTGTGCATGTGTGCAATCCGACCTGAAGCCAAGAGAAAAGACTAATATCTTAGAACAGGTTCATAAAACACCTGAAAATTGAATCATTTATTCTCTTTCCAATAAAAGAGAGAGCACTAGAAAAATTGGTGATTGAGAGACTGAGCCGACAGGGTGAATTCAAGGCATAGCATCTCAATTCTTTCATTTAGTTTGTTGTGTTTGTCTCATAACAAACCACTGGGACAAGAAGTGAATCCATACTTCCTTTTGTGCAGCCTGTTTTGGCTGTTTGTGGCAGTGTTACAGAAATACCTACCTATGTTTCAGGATTGCCGTCAGGTTGTCTTTCTTTGGTTGTGGTTTTTTGTTTGTGGGTTTTTGTGGTTTTTTTTGTTTCTGTTTGTTTGTTTGTTTGTTTTGGTTGGTTGGTTTTTGGTTTTTGGTTTTGTTTTTTTTTGTTTTGGTGAATTTTTTTTTTGTTTTTGGGTTTTTTTGGGTTTTTGTTTTTTGTTTTTTTGGTTTTTTGGGGGGTTTTTTTTGGTTGGTTTTTTTTTTTTTTTTACACTCTCCCTCAAACACTGGTTTATTGCAAAGAGGAATTATCTTGTCTCAAATTTTTGTCTCCTTGGTAAAGGAAATAACTGACAATGACCCCCAGGCCTGTATACACCAGCAGACAGCAAGCAAACAAGAGGTGAGCAGTGCAAGCCAGAGGCAATGGAGAGGCAGCTCATCTGAACCTCTCATTTCCTGTGTGTGACCAGTATCAAGAGCATTCAGAGCTGGGAGGATGAGAACTTCTTAAAGCTTTACCAGGTATATCCTTATCTCCTTTTTTTCCTCTGGATGTGATAAGTGGCCCTGCTATGAAATACTGGGAAAATAATAAAAGAAAATCAAATTCTAAAATGTTTTCCTTTTTTTACTAGACTACTAGAGATGTATTTGTACTATGGCAACAAAGTGCATAGCTCTAGTCAACATCTGGATGTTAAAATAAAAAGCACCTTGAGGCAACAATATAACTTTTACTACTCTTGGCACTAAATATATCATTTAATTTTTACTTATAGCCTCCTTCTGTTAATCTCCTGATTTATCTTCATCTTCCAATACTCAGTGCTTTAAAGTAGTATTTTTCAAGTAGCTTATTGAGTCAGCTTATTTAACTTGTTGCTTTGTAAAAAACTCCAATAATGTTACTTTTCTTGGCTGCATTTGAAATAAAAATAATATCTGTACTTTTACTTCTTTTTATTTGTAGACAGTCAGAAAAAGATACTAATTTGTTTATTATCCTGTATTTCTTTGCTTCAGATCAACAGGATGTATACAAAGGCATTAAGAATGAAAGGATAACTTTGGGAAATTCAAGCTTGCATAATTTGAGAATATGGGAATTCCATGTTATTTAGGATGAGTTTCTTTTTAACTTATAAGTGTCTAACTACCTAAGAGAAAAAAATTATATTATTAATTTGATTCTTTATGTTTCACCACAAATCTTTTCTGCTAGCTAATTAAGTTCTGCCTTTCTTCTGTGAAAGCCCGAGGCTTCTTCAATTTAAATTCTCATTTCAGTTCTTACTCCTCTTTTTTGCCCTCCATTAATCAAGATAATTACCATTAATGATAGTGTGCATGTGGGGGGGAAATAGACCTATTTATTGGATACAATTTTTTTTGACTGATGTTAAATAAAAAGTCATCAAAATACTGTATCTGTTACAACAGACAGATGTTTAAATTTTTCATTTATACGATCATACTTATAAAATTTCTGCTAAATCTTATATGGAAAAATAGTCCAAAAAGCAGCCAAATTAAAAGGCAGCTGATATGCAGTTGATTTTGAGAAATGACACACACAGATCTCAGTCAAGCAAATCCCAGTCATCACTGTACAGTAATTTGAAAATCCCTCTTTTTCTTTCCCTTATTTTTTAGGGATTTTGTATTTGAGTGATCTGCATTTCACATACAACCTGAATGCTCATGTTTCCATACCACGAAAAGCAAATAGTAGGAGGGCTGCTGTATGACTGACTCTTTCTCCAAGATATGGATCAGACTGGGGCACGCATCTCAGGTCTTTTTCTTTTTTACTTTTTCCCCTCAAATTATTAGAATATAAAAGGGAGTTCTGCATGAGTCTGTAAAGTCAGAAACACTCTCACATTCATCAGTGTTAAGAGTGTAGTTTGCAAGAAGTCTTTACCTGAATCAACTGACCTTTGAGAGGCAAATCAATTCTCAGGCAGAGAACAAGTGACAAAAGAAAGGGCATGATGACATTGTTTGGATGCATGCTTTGCCCAGCTCTTGAAGGTACAGTTCTGATCCTCTTCATCGGTGCAGAAGAAGTGAGAGAGTCAAAAAGAAAGCAAGCTAAATAACCTGCTTACACTTGTCTGACTGCTGAGACAGCTGACTCAAGCTGCCAACCCAGTGGAAAAATAATCCAGGAAAATGGAATGTCATTGGGCCACGTGTGAGGGAAGGGGCAGAAGGCTCATTCTTTTAAAACAGTCAATAATTGTCTATTTGTTGAATTTACAAAATAAATTAGACATCCTTCCTAATTTTCATGAAGATATTTAAGACTGACAAAAATATAAGAAATTTTAGAACAACACTACTTACTTTCAGTATTCTTTCCTACAACATAGCTGAGAGTAGGCAGAATCAGATTTTCATATCTGGTAGATCATTTGATGCTACTATAGCAGCATAAAAGAGATTGTAGAGCAGATGTAAATTACATTGCACACGCATTAAGGTAAGGTTGGGATAATGTCAAGTGCCTTCAGTGTAAATGAGATATTGTTTTCAGCTATGGCTAGTAAGTGAATTCAATTATACTAGTCAGCACCACATTAAATGGACAAGGACTCTCAGACATTATGGAATAAGCCAATGAGTAATAAAGGAGGCATGAAAAAAAATGGTTAGAACAACTGAATGTTGTATTTGCATACATTTCTTCTCATTTCTGTTTTTTGCTACATTTCTACATAAAATCTTGTTGGCTACTTCTGGGACACTGGACTAGGTGCAAGTACTGTGTGGCAGATTTTGGTGAAGAAAGTGGCAGATTTTGGTGAAGAAACATTAAGTAGAGCAGTATTTCTACATTTTGGAGAAGGCCATTAACTCATTTTTCCACTTAAAGGAGCCTTTCACATAATCCTGTCTTGCTCATGGTAGCAAATTCGTATCAAACCACATATTGAGCAGGAATTGTTTCAGATTGTTTTTTCTGAAAATTTGCTTTCTTCTTTCCTGTAAAAATATTCTGTCACTTAGGAAAAATATTGATTAGACATTTTATTTATATTTATAAGAGTTAAAACTTTCCAGAACTAATTGCTTGCATAAAAAAGTAATTAGAAGATATGCTGTTTCCAGATCAGTGTGCTGCTTCAAACAATAATAATCCCTGGGTGGTAGAGATTAACAAATCACAGCAAAATATATGACAGTGGAAACAATATTTCCTCAGGCATCCAGTGATGCTCTAAGACATTGTATTTTTCAACAGGAAAACCAGAAGTAACATTAGAAGTCAAATAGCCCATTTTATGTAATTGGGACCTCCAATATTTGGTCTCCCAGGTTTACAAAAAGAAATACCTTTTTATTTTGGATATAATCCAGATGAGTCTGTATCCCTACATATCCAGTTCTGGATGGCTGCTTGCCTACACACACACACAAACACACACATATATATATAAATATATA
Source organism: Pyrgilauda ruficollis (assembly GCF_017590135.1). NCBI lineage: Eukaryota > Metazoa > Chordata > Aves > Passeriformes > Passeridae > Pyrgilauda > Pyrgilauda ruficollis. Next base: position 423,815 of record NW_024528599.1, on the reverse strand, counting down.
TGTGTGTGTGTATACATTTATTATTCATTTATTTAAATATATATAAATATATATACTGATATATCATATATTATATATATAGAGAGGGAGGGAGATTTGTGTAAGTGTATACAGGTACAAAGATGCTACCACTTTATAAATCAGGCTATTATGTTCCAGCCTAAGTCTGACAATTACTGAACTACTAAACCTAATGTTAGGGTAGCGGGAAAAGGACTCTAGATAAGATAATGGCCTTAGGACTCTGACAGTTTTTTCATTAAGCTAAAATAAGAAGACACACACAATGGACGCTGCAGTGACCCAGTCCAGGCCTTTTGCTCAGATTCTCCTCACTAATTTTAGCTGTCAAAAATGTAGATGCCTGATCTAAGCTAGCTGTCCAAGTGTCCTTAGTATTCCGCAGAGATAAAGGCACTTCTGCAGTGTGATTCATCTGGTCTATTCTGCAGAAGTGCTTATTGCACAAGTGTTGGTCTAGCTTAGTTAACTAAGTTGTTAGGGTTTAAATAAACAACTTCACAGTGAACATGGCAGGGGGTCATACAAATTGTCAGTGCTGGTCAGGGCCAATTCACAACACTGAAAGCAATTACGATCAAATAGGAGAAGTAATTTTTGAGCAAACTAGGTGGATTGCACGTGTGATGACACGAAATGAGGAAGCCTGGTTTCTCACAGGTCTCTGCCAACAATGCATGAGTACTGACTGCAGCACTCCTCACGTATGTGGCAGGTATAATGCCACATGGATCTTCTGGGACAGGGGATTTTCGTGGCAGTCACCTCTGCAGGTAGATTTCCTGCTTTACCTTGGCTGTTGCATTTTCCTTAATTTGTTGCGCATTTGGGGTTACCTTACCCTGGCAAAATGAGGAAAAACTGAGCTGTGGGTTCAAATATTAGTGGGGGTATGGAAGAAGGAAAGGTACATGTACACACACACACAAATGAATGCTTGTCATGATCACAGAAACCTTCTTTTCGTAACAGCTCATGCTTAGAGTGGAGCACTTCTCCTACAAGGAAAGGCTGAGAGAACTGGATTTACTCAGCCTGAAAAAGAAAAGGTTTCAGGATGACCTAATTGCAGCCTTCCGGTACCTGAAAGGATCTTTTAAGAAAGATGGAGAGGGACTCTACAAGAGCAGTTGGTGACAGGGCAAGGAGGAACAACTGAAAGGGCAGGTTTAGATATTAAGGATTAAGGATTTAGATATTAAGGATTAAAGATTAGACATTAAGAAGGAATTCTTTACTGTGAGGATGGTGAGGTGTCAGAAAAGGTTGCCCAGAGAAGCTGTGGATGCCTGATCCCTGAAGTATCCAAGGCCAGGCTGGATGGGGCTCTGAGTGACCTGTTCTAGCGGAAGGTCAATGGCAGAGGGGGTTGGAACAAGATGATCTTTCTTGTTCCTTCCAACTGAGGACATTCTATGATTCTATGATTCTAAAAAATTAAAACAATACTTTTACAAGAAAAATTAGATGCTCTAAAACCACGATCTAGTGTTTAATCATCTCTGTCTGCCCAGTAATTAAAAATGCTTTGGCTGGCCTACTTCCACCTTCAAGTAAGGCAGATGTTAACTAGAAGCTATCATAACCTTAACCACAAGACCTCCAGCACTGCTCAAATGGAGAAAAATTGCACAGTGATACTAAAAGCTGTGAGGTTTATGTAGAGAATGATGTGAAATATATAAAGGAAGTAAAAAATAAGTAGAAAGGATTAAGGGCAGTCAGAAAAAGAAATTTTCAGTGATTAAAAAAAAAAGGACTAGTAGCATCAGCATGTCATTAGGTAGATATTGTGGTGACATAAGTAGTAATTCAGAGAAGCTTATGTTCTGAATTTAGGGGTATACAAATAATTTCCATTGAAGAAGACTGATTAATAAATATGTGCTAATTAAAGTGTCACTCAGAACAGAGTGATCAATAAAGACACAGGTTTCTAAACCAGCAGCTGTCCAGGAAGATCCTTGAGCTAAAAGAAGACCAGCATTGCACCACTGGTCAATAAAATTGAAAAACATATGAAAAAGTTGTTTAGTTCATCAGCCATGGCATCAGTCCTGGGAAAAGTGTAAAAATGACTGCTGCAAGTTTTAGGAAAGATGGGGTTGAGAGAACTGAGGAGCAAAGTATCTGAAGGCAAGTCTTAGATCTACAGACTCAATAAAGCTTCTTCCGGGGATCTTAGATCTTATCTAGTTTATCCAGTTGCAATCTTTCAAATATATATATATATATATATATATATCTGTCCAAATTCTTTCTAGGATAAATTGGATATTGGAAAGTAGATGTACCAGTTTTGGATTCCACAAAGGTCATGTACGGTAAAAAATATTAAATTAGAATACCTGTAAGTGGGGTCGGTGGCCACCATTTCTTCGGCAAAATCCCAAAGCCAAATAAGATTGTTACCTAGCCAAGATTTGAAAGGTTTAAAAAACCAACAGCTCATCATCAAAATAGCATAAAAGCTGAGCAAAAACATAGGAAGAAATATTACATAAGCTCCAGTTACTCCTGCAAGTTTCATTCACTTTACAGACCATCTGAACTCCTCTTCAATATCAACTTCATAAGCTGACTTTGTTAGCAAAGTAAACACAATAAAAGAACAGCCTCTCTGTGCTTTCACAGTTTTAAAGATGTTCTCTCTGCTGCTAGCACAGTTACTTCTTGATGAGATTGCAAGTTTGGTTGATAAAGATAGTATTATTGATGTAGCAGACTTGCTCCTGCAAGGCATTTGACTTAGTGTTGCATGATATATTGATTAATTATCCAGGGTGGTACTGTATCAACATGGCACTAATGAATTTAGGACAGATTAAATTACAAGTCCCAATAGTAATTATAAATAAGAAATTATTACTGAGTGCTTGGTGCTTGTGCTTCTTGTGATATCCTGCAGAGATTTTTGGCCTCTAATGCGTAATGATTTTAACTGTGCGCTGAAACAAAATCAAGTATTGGCGATGAAGTTCTCAGTTAAGATGGAAAATTAAGTGTTGAATTATAGGGTGTTTGATTATGAAGGTAATATGCATTCACAACAACTCTGTTTCTGCGTGTGCTGTGGAATGCAGTCTATCAGCAGCTAAAATCAGATAGAGCAGTGGGTTGTTCTCTGCAGATTTATAAAGGATGGTTCAAAATCAGATTTCTGGTATGATTGAGACAAAACAGTGAGTATTGTGCTTGAAGCTGTGAAGCTCATTTAAATTCTTTTTGACCACTGTAAATCCAGCTACAAAGAAAAATAAATTGGTTTTTGCACAGTTAATGATCTGAAGTAGCTCAGTGCAGGCTGATTCACATCCTCACTGAATGCTGTGTCCAGCATGAAGAGGGCAAGGTGAAAGCATGGCAGAGGATAGGGGTGCTGGAGAGGGCAGGACCGTGGTGACCAAAAATCACATCATCTCCTGCAAAACTGTCTTGTCACAGAGAGGTCCTCAAACATGAACTATATAACCTCATAATTCTGTTTGATTCACTTGTGGGGATAAATGCATGCAATAAATGCATGCAGAACTAACCGAGCTCTCACTTGAAAGCCCGCTGGAGAGCATGGCTTCAGTCTGGAGTGCCAATACAAATAAGTCACAAATGTCCTACAACACGGTGTCTTGGTTTGAAAAGACAGATGTCTGCTAAGGAAGGCAGGAGCCTCTCTTGAAATGGAGCATGTAAACCCTCTCCCTCTGAATTAGTGTAATTTTGAAATTAAAGGGATTTTAGGCAGAGATATGGGAGTAAGAGTAATAGCTCTTTATTAGGAAAAAATAAAATTAAAATAAGAATGCAGTAATACAAAACAACGCTGACAGTCAGAATATGACTTAACACCCTGTTGATAGCAGTCCCATTAAATGGTGGCTACAGTCCTCCTGGAGTGCCAGCCAGGTGTGCTTCTGTTGAAACAATGAGCTCATATTTATGTAGTTTTCTTCTGAAGGTCTAGCGATGGTGTAGATTGGGCCTGATCTTCCTTTGTGAATCTAGTGGGGAAAAGGCTGATCCTCTGAGAATCCAGTGGGAAAATGCTGATCTTCTGAGAATTTAGTGGGAAAAGGCTGCTTGTGGTGTTCCAAATCTCAGACTATATCCATGTAGGAGTGCTTGGCTCCCACCATCGGCCAAGCATCTCACAATGGGATGATGTAATTTTATCAGTCATGCAGTGACACTTGGTAGCCCATTAACAGAAGATGTCTCCCCAGAGTGGGGATTGGTTGTGGAAGACACAATGAAAACTGCCCCTCCTGGTTTTAACAGGTGACCCAATTAACAGAAGATAACTGCCCCACCTCTAACAGGCACACCCCGGCATCACACATCTTGCATTTGTAACCTAAGACATACTGTCTATTAGAAGATGACAGCAGAGTTCCAAGAGATGTCTTCAGGGCTTGGAAATTCCTGCAGCATGGCTGCATTTGTTGCCCTGTTTGCAGCACAGGCACGCAGGGTCAGGTCCTGCTGACATGACAGTCCCAGTGGGCCTGGTTTTTACCTTGTGCAGGGCTACAGCTGAACGTACAGCTGAGATAACTAAGCTAAAGGAGCTTCATTGTGATTCTATTTAGAAACTAAGAGCACCTGTTGTTTTTAATTATTTTCCATTTTCATATCATTTTGACTCTGTTGGTTCCGTTGGAGCTATTCCCTTTGAAAAGAGATTGTGTGAAATGTGGTTCTGGTTCTGCCTCTTAGTGGAAAGAAAATTAGCAGAAAGCCCACATGAACAGCTTGCCTTTTGAGGAGTGATTCTTTTAAAGAAGAATGTCCCCATGACAAAGCATTCCAAAAAATACTGTACCAGACTAGATCTATACAGAATAAATCCTTCTATGTGACTTTCAGTCTGAGAATACACAATTAATTCAGCTCACAGAGACATTTCAAATTAAGCCCTCTCACTGTGATATTTTAATTGTAACAGTTACTGAAGCAAAACTTTAATCTAAGTGATACTAAGACAGACAGAGAGTAAGATGAGAAGTAAGTTTGCTAAGGCCTAACTGGCAAATATTTCTCTTTGTCAAAGAAAGAAACAGTATGTTTGAAAATGTATCTAATGTTAGGTGTCTTCATAAAGCGGTGTAGAAATTTTGCTGACTGTGTAAGCAAAATATTTATACTTTCTGAATGAGAAAGGCTAAAGTTAAGTGGCATGTGTCTTCTTCAAAGATAAGTAACTTTTACTAATAAAGTTGAGCCTCTCTCAGCAAATAATAGGTTTTGTTTTGGTGAGGTTTTTTGTCCCTTGTCCTTGCCTTGGTAACTCCATGGTGACTGGGGAGATAAGGGAGAATTGTTAGAATTAATATTTAATGTGTTTAAAAAGTTAAAATTTTTGTAACACAGCAATGAGTTACCTCAGAGCAATTTTCAGTATCATAGTGCCTAAGTTTTCTCTGCATCTTTGTAGAGACTTTTTAAAATTATTATTCACAAATCACCACAATAAGATTGTTCCATCATTTATGTTTTAGAAAAATAATTAGATCATGCTTAGAAACTGTTAAAGGTACTTATAACAATCTGCACAGGCAACAACAAATATAAGCACATTTTTTTTAACTGAAACATAAATAGAAATGGCATTTAATTTTTGTGGCGATATTTTTACTAAATTACAGGCATGCAGGTGGAAGGCTGAGCTTAGAAATAGTTTTGTATTTCTAGGGCAAGATTCTCATGGTACTGACCTTTTGATACATTGTTTTGTTTATTTTGCTTTCGTATTTTATTTCACTTGTGCAAAATACATTGCCAAATGAAAACCTTTCTTTACTCAGAACCAATCCTAAGTAGTGTGGGACAGACTTTTTTAAAGCAGAAAATATGAACTGAAAGGCTCATTGCCTCAAGTCCTGCACTGTGTTACCACAGGTCAACTAGGAGAAGGGCTGGTCCAAACTTCCAGCTCTATCCTTTTTTAAAGAGAGGATTTCTCTTCTCTTCTCTTCTCTTCTCTTCTCTTCTCTTCTCTTCTCTTCTCTTCTCTTAAGAGAGGATTTCTCTTCTCTATCCTTTTTTAAAGAGAGGATTTCTCTTCTCTTCTCTTCTCTTCTCTTCTCTTCTCTTCTCTTCTCTTCTCTTCTCTTCTCTTCTCCTCTCCTCTCCTCTCCTCTCCTCTCCTCTCCTCATGTGGGGTCCCATCCATCCCCAGAAGGTGCCTGATGGGCAGGGAGCAGGTCACACTTGCCATCTTGGCACATGTGTTTATGTTCTGGCTTACTGGAACTAAGCCCAAAGATTCCTGCTCACATTTTACATTTGAGGTGTAGCCGGGGCAAGATGGTAATTGTTCTGCTGTGCTTTACAGTGCTTTTTGGTCTGGTGTGAATAATCCTCTGATGTTTATTGAGCTAATTTGAAAGAAAGCAAAAAGACAAAGCAGACTCTGGCTTATTGCCAAAGGAATGTTTGCAGGAGTCTGTGACTGTAAATCTGTACCAGATAGAGTCTGTGATTCTTTGATATAAAAATGAAAGCAGAGAACTTAAAGCAGGACATTTTTATCCTGGACATAAACCAGGATATTGCTGGTTACACAAGCAATAAACATGCCCCACTGGGATTACAAATGCCTACTACCACCAGCTTGAGCTTTTGTAGTGACAAAAAGGGAACTAAAGCTTTAGAACTTGATTTCAAACAACAATATTTTGTGATGACTATTATATCACTATAACAGAAACAATTAAGTAGCATTTCAATTCCAAATGTAAAAATTAATTTATTAATATAAAAATGATGAGAAATTGCATTAATTTTTATTAAAGGTATTAATCAACCATATTATAGAAAAAAATCTCAAAGTATGAATTGATTTCTTTTCTTTGTCACTGGAACAGTAGAAACTCTAAATGGTAACCTAGTATTTGTTCCATACTAACATAACTACTAATATAACTTCTCACATTCATGCCTCCTTCTCCTACAATTACACTTCAGAAAACAAATTTTCAGCTAAGAGAAAGGTGGTTTAATTCAAGAGATAACAATGCATTATCCCTGAAAGAGGAAATGCTGAGCCTGATCTTGCCTTGCCTTCTTCTTTTATCTTTGTGTGTTTGCACAGATTATAGCCACTTGTCTTCAAAGCTATAAAAATGGCTACACAGAAGACAGGACTCTCCTGGCTCTGTATCCAAGGGTTTCAGAGAGACATAAATTCAGGGATAGTTTCCTTTGATGCTGTAAAGGAAAACATCTTTGTTTCCTGTCTGCCATGCAATTGAAAGAATGGCTGATTTCCTAATATTCCACAAGCAGCTATCAGAACAATACCAAAATACCTTGTAGGTAAAGCTACCTACTCTTTCTATATGTTAACCACACCAATTCTAATGGAGTTTCTATGAGATGTCTTTTTTACTTTTTTGGCCACAACATCATTTCTTTAGCTCTTAAACTCTGCAAATGAAAAAATATCACTTACTAAAAATGATGTAAAACAAACACATTTCTGTTTTTCCCACTCACCAGTGGTCACAAATCTACTGTTCCACTAATTCCCTTTTCTGGCAATAACAGACCTTGCTGGAGAAATCAACATGTGTAATACATGACTGAAATATACCACAGCTCTGGGGTAACTGCACAGTTATGCTGTGTTTGGATAGATCAAGTGGATATTCAAGTTTTCACCCAAGATGCCTGTATCTAACCAGGTATCTGGCCATTTAAACTACAGCCCAACACAACTGGAGTTTCTCTTCAGTCCTCAGCTACAAAAGCAACCTTCAATGCCATCAAACCTCTTACTGGCCTGGGCTCAAATAGGTGGCTTCTGAAAAAAAAAATGGAGGATGACAAATTCAAAACTGACTCCTGGACTTTTGAGCTAATGAATTATTCAGATTACATGGAGGAGAATAATACATTGTGCCATTGCAGCTCTCTGGTGCTTTCACACTTCACATTTTAAATAGTGTTCTCTTGGAGCTTGACTCATGAACAAAAAGCCCATAGCAGGAATCAAACTAAAATGGTGAAGGAAACAAATCAAACAGCCTAGCCTCTAAACACCTTGAAACAAAATTACTGAGGACTACAGCATGAGGCCAAGAGAAAGGCATGGGCTGTTATCCTAGCCCAGGGGTTGACTGGCAGGGAAGCAGGAATAAAGGACTGCACTCAGGCTGCCTCATTAATGAGAGCTGGGGCAACAGCAGAGAATAATACCAGCTGCTAATTTTGTTCCCATCTGTTGGCAGAGAGGCAATAGGAGATGGATGGGGCCAGCTCAGTGATTAACATCAATCATATGATCTCCCAGTAACAAGAGGAAATACTGGAGAGGTCAGCCAGAAGACCTGTTGCCACACTCATGGCTCACAGAGCTCCCCTCAGACAGCCTCCTGCATTTAAACTGCATCAACCTTCCTTGCTGCCCTCCCGGCCTTTACCCCGCAACAGTGTTCTCATCTTGTAAGTGCTCATCCAGAAACAACCACCTGCCATGTCCACAAATGGTTTAGTCAGTTTCCCTAGTTCTTTTTGATCTCCTGTAAGAGACAGCACACAGGTCACCCCCTTTCCCTGTTCTTTTTTGTCTCCACATCATCCTGAGGGTTCAGGGGGTGTGAGCACAGACATGCACAGAGTGGTCAGCTCTTGGTCCTCTGGTTCAAGCAAGTAGGTGGTGACCCTGTCTAGAAGGCTGTTTCTCAGGTGGAGTGGATGGGAACGAACAAAACACCTGTCAGGAACAGTCTGGGGAGAATTTACTGACATTGCAACAGCAGTAACATGTCTGGTCCCCAAAGTCCTGTCAAATAACACTCGTATGAAGGACATGTGTTCTGACATGCGGCACCAGCGCTGCAGCTGAGTAATGGCCCATGGGACAGATTACTTCCATATTATCAGCTCAGTTGTGTTCTTCCTCCATATACTATTGTGATATTACTGACCACAGACTCCTGTAACAACTGCCTTTGTTTCTCAATTCCTGCAGTTTTCTGCCATATTTTCCAGGATAATTTGCACTGCAAAACCAGAACCATGTGAGACATGAATTTCAATCCACAGTCTGTTTAATGCTACTAAATTATTTTAGAGTAAACTTAATGTGATTTCATTGATGTATTCCAGGATGGAAGGAATCTGGGGGATGGAAGAGATGAAAAGACAGTCTTGCATGATGAGAATGAAAGGAATAAAATTTGATGCAGCAAACAGCTGTGAGGAAAGCTAAATCTGTGAAAGCAAAATGTTTAACTGAACATCAGACTTTCATCCTCATTTTACATAGTTTAAATGCTAGCTGCAGTTGCAAAACATCAGGTACTAAACAAACTTTAACACCTTTTACTAAACAAACCCTAACTGGAGGTAGGAGGCTTTTCTCTTCCAGCCAATCTGAAGACATGATACCACCAAAATGGAGCAAGGAGATGCTGGGCTCCCACCCACACTTTGGCCTTGTGTCTCCTCACTTGCTCTTATTTCAATTAAAGACTTTGATTTAGCTGTGCAGGGACTGGAAGCAGATTTTATGCACAAAAGAAGGATTTATGTTCAATCAGGGTAATTAAATGGTCAAACTCATAAGGCTCAGCCATCACATGTGAGTATAGTGCCAAAGCCAGGGAAAGTGTAAAATTACTGGTAGCAGCATGGATTTAGACCAGCTTAGAGTATCTGAGAAATACGCCTTTCATGCTCATACCCAGACTGTAATACACAGAGGACACAGAAAGAAATGTAAATTTCACAGCAAGGGGTACTTTCATCTGAAAACAAGTATTACATTGATTTCCAAAGCATGTGAGTAATCTGCTGTTGGGCAATGTCTTCACCAGATCACTGACCATTAGTGCAGCCTTCTTGTGGGCTGCCATCTGGGACAGTTGGTTTGATCAGAGAGCCTGGGAGGACGAGCCTCCTAGTCCAGAACTTCACTGGGTGCACCAGAACAAGGAAAATTGTTGGAAGTTAAAACTGGGGCAGGCAGCCAGCAGTCTGTATTGCCATGATATAACAGGAATAGATAGCAGTGTAAAAGACCCAAATCCCTGGCAAATAAATTAATCAAATCTATTTATTTATTCAAAACTTTGTGCAAATAGCTGTTCCTTATTTGTTTCTGTAACTGTCTTCAAAGTGAATGGATCTGGGTCTCTCAGATAATAGACAAATGAGTGCAAATTTATCATCTCCTCTGTGTATTTAAAAAAACAGTAGTATGAATAATAAATTCAGCAATTACATATACAGAATCTTATTGTCCCATTTGCACTCACCGTAAAATTGCAACAGCAAAAGCAATTTCAGCCATGTGGCAGGTTAACAATTCCTGTTCCCAGATATGTGTCTCCAAATTTATTAAAAATAAATTATGATCTGGAACAGAAAAAACTGAAATGGGGAAAGCCCCAATCCAATGGCTTTATTTTTATTAAACCAAATGTATTGCAACAATCAACTCAGCTTGCCTTATGCATCTCATTAATTAACTTTTTGAATAATCTTTAATTTCATTCTTGTTAGTCACTGATATTAGTTTTGATGTGGTTTTGAGCTTGGATATGCTCTGATTCTGTTTTTCTTTTCATTTCTGTTTTATTCAGATAGAGACAAAAGTCTCTAGAAATTAATTTTCCTCCCTGTAACTTTTGTGGATTTGTTACTTAACTTACCTTTGAGAGCTCTTTAACATTTTCTGTATGTTTTATTTGTACAAAAATATATTCCTAGGGCTAGTAGTACCTCAGGTTAACTTTCTTGAATTTTGTGCTCCATTTTTCAGTCACTAACACAAAAAAAAAAAGGGGTTACTGCAGAGGAGCAGCTAACACAGACAGTTGAACTACAGTTTTGCTTGAAACTAGTTTGTAGGAGTAGATGGTGAGAGTTCATTCTTCTCTGTTGGATGAAAGGAGCCCTCTTCAAGAGATTAATCCCATTGCTTGGTGCCTGACTTTAAACATCTAAATGATCATTTTCAAATAAATTTAGAATTCTATAGAAACCACTAAAATTTCAGAGGCACTGAGAAAGAGAAGCGGTTTTCAGAAAACCTGGTTCCTACTACTGCTAGTTATTTTAAAGTTATGAATGTCAAAAAGAACCCAGACTTTAGACATTTTTTGTTTGTCTTCCAAAAAAGAGAGATCTCTATTCTTCCAGTTTGTCTTAGGTTTACTGCCTCACTCCACTTTATTCTGTTCATGTTATTACTGTCTTTGAATTTGAGTGAAGCAATCTCAGTCTCTAGAGAATGAGGGTGTGAGTAGATTAAGGAGATTATTTTAAGTCAAATCTCAGCAGTAACTGCATTTGGGTTGTTGTCATCCATAAAATTGAATTTAAAAAATCCTAGCTCCTGCCCCCACCATTGCCAGCTTTTTTCTGCTGAAATTATAAATGGAGTTAAAAGAAGTAAGCTGGAAATGACTCAAGGTTCTGCAAACATTTATAAATACCTTATCTATCACCTGTGGCCTTTGCTTGAGTTGTGAGTTTCTTGGCTCAGAGACCTACCAGTAGCAGATTTGTAAAATGAACTCATCTGTGTTTTGACTCAACTCTGGATTAGTAGCCAGTTTTGGAGAGCTACTGGAACTGAAATTTTGTGACTCATCATCATTTATTGGCTAAGAAAGATCCAAATTGTATGCTTGTCACAATTAATACTTTTCTGCTTTTTTTTTCTTCAAAAATCATAAACTCCAAGCAACTGGGGCTGTCAATGTTTGATCCTGTTGATGTCATCTACAAAAGAGGCCCAGGAAAGGCAAACAACCACAGTCTGTAGCTCCTGAGTTTCTTAGCACTCAGCAAGAGGAGAGCCAGCAGCAGCAGCCACCGCCCTGAGAGCTATGCTGAGTTTCTCTGGGTGCTGCAGTGTGCTGAGGACAGCAGTGAAGGCATTCTGAGGTTTCAGTCCCCTGTCAGACGTGCCCAGTCAGCAGAAGCTCTCTTACCAGAGCTAGTACTCGTGAGGCAGCAGGCAATCAACCACATGTGGAATTATCATGGGGAGAATAATCCTTTATTTGCTGAAGAGTGGAGAGCATCCAAAGGCAAGGCTAGCCTGCCAAGGATATTTCCCTGTGATGCTGCTGCAGCTGCCAATGCAAGGACAGCAGGGTGGTAGCAGCAGCTGCAGCAGCACCATTCCCCCTGCTGCCCTGTACCCCATCCTTCCTGGGAAATGCTCAACATAGACAGGGTGACTGGCAACCTGGAGAGCCCAGATGGGGGAATGGCAATGTCCTGCTGCTGCTGTGGAGCCTGCTGCTAACACCATGACAAGCCATGGTGTGCTTTTATGCCTGTGCATTAGAGCTATTGTAGCTTTTCCTTTCCCCTTGCACTGGCACACTTACAGCCAGCAAAGCTGCAAATCTGAAAATCATGTTCCCACCGTGACCACTGCCACGCTGATGATGTGGTCCCAGAGTAATCAATCAGATCAGTGATCTGCACTTTGCTATTTCCCAAGAAATGCTCAGGACACTGCATGCTGAGTGGAGAAATGATGGTCTTTTTTCCTTAACTGTTTGTGTTGACTTTGGGCTGCTTAGGGGCTGTAAATTCCTGCTGAGAGTGACATCTACTGCGGAGTTTTCAAAGCTCCCAGGCATTGCCATATGTCACACAAGCCTGTCTCTCTTGACTAGCCAACTGGACTTGCTGCTGCTCTTGCAGTGCTTCCTCCTACCCTAACTACCTCTACTGTCAAATTCAATTAATAGCCCTAACTAAGGGTGGTCCTTTCTTCTTGTATTCATCCACAGCTTGGCTAAAATAATTGTTATCAAGCATGCATTAATGAAGGGAATTATACAAATCAGAGGGAATATAAAAATTACAATGTGGTGCTTTCCTAATGCCTAAAGTCTTAATATCATCAATAACAACTAGAATAAGAATCCAAATTTGTGGTATAGGGGACACTCAAACTAACTTACTCTTCCTATTTTACATTTTAGTGTATTTTTATTTTCTTTCAGTAAATACAACTGATTCATTGGATCTTACTTCTTGTTCTAGCAATGAAAATTATGAAAATAAGAAGATTATTTGGCTTGTTCTTTGTGTCCCTGGACATTTTTATGCCTGGATGACAGCAACCAACCACTGACAATTGCAGTAGTATGGATATTTCATAGAAACACCTGCTACAGAAAATGAACATAAATGCCATGTTTTGTTGCCATACCAGCTGATCAAGCAAATGTAGGCTGTTTATCAGATAACTGGAGGATGACAGAGATAAAACTATCAGCCTCCAGTAAGGATAATGAATATAGCCTATTGCACTGCTCAAGGGCTATAAAATCTGGAAATTCTCCCCTGTTATCAATTATATGCATATATGCAATAAAATCTTCTTCAGTGTCTATTAAAAAAATTCCAAATTTCCTGGAACCAGGAAATAAAAACTTGGTAATTTATTTTGGGTCTTTTTTGCTTGGCTCTACAGAGCTAAACTCTGTCAGACTGCTCTGAGTTTCCCATCTGTGCTGCTGTCCTGTCCCACAGGTCAGCCTTTACACCCTTCACACCCTTCAGAAGTTCCTCCTTTGGTAGCAAAGGCATTATTTGGTGTGAGCAAGAGATACCCACAGCTACAATAATTTTCTCCTCCTCCCCTCATGGTTTATGAGCTCAAAGGAAGGACAAGGAAACAGCCAAAATTCGGAGTCACTTTGGAGGGCACTTTTCTGTTCATGTGTTGCTGTTACACACTCTCTGCAACCACAAGAAAGTGAACACTTGCATTAGGGTTGTTTCAATATTCTGGGTGGATTTATTTGAGTTTGTTGTCATTGTCATTGTTTCCTCCCCTCTCCAAATGATGCTCGTTTTTAATTCATTTCTGCCAAGGCAGGTTTTTCTTCCCTACACAACTCCAACATTTAAACCAGTGCCTTAGGGCTGCCTGGCACTCCTGGATGGCAGCATTCTTATCCCACCTTTCCAATTATGAAATATTTCCATTCCATTTTTTCGTAACAAGACTGTAACTGCAAATATTTTTCCAACTAGCCCTACACACCAATGGCATTTAAACAGCAGTAATACAGCCGTGGTATATGCTTGTCATTTGAAATATTAGCTACTAACACTCTTTACTACAAATATATTCATTTCTCTATTTTCTGCATAGTAATTATGAGGTTACACAGCAGATGAAAGTTACCTGGTTTTCATTTCAAAAAGCACTAATTTCTACATGAAATGGCAAATTATGAGGGTGCATTTCAGAAGACTGCTGCTGACTAATTATTAAATTTTCTGGTATATATTTATTTTTCAACAACTCCTCGTTTAAATGCCATCCTGATGTTTTACTGGTGTCATAGACACTCACTTTAAATAACTGGAACTACTCTATCCACAAAAGAATATCTTGATAGCTAAAATACACATTTAAAGGAGAGGAGCTCTTTGACATCTTTGAATAGATCAGCTGTACCTCAGGAAAAAATTCCTGAAACCTATTGGAAATAATTAATAATTCATAGCAGGTAAGTAAGGTGTGCAAAATACTTAGGGATTATAGATATCTGCAAAATCTTATGAGAGTGGCTGAGGGAGCTGGGGATGTTCAGTCTGGAGAAAAGGAAGCTCAGGGAGGACCTTATCACACTCTACAACTGTCTGAAAGGAGGGTGTGGCCAGCTGGAGGTCAGTCTCTTCTCCCAAATAATCTCTTCTTCCAAGAGACAGGACAAGAGGAAACAGCCTCAAGTTGCATCAGGGGGGGTTTAGGTTGGACATTAGGAAAAATTCCTTCATAGAAAGGGCTGTCAAGTGTTGGGACAGGCTGCCCGAGGCAGAGTCAGCATTCCTGGTAATATTTAAAAGATGTGTAGATGTAGCACTTGGGAACATGGCTAATTGGTGAACACTGCTGTCTTAGGTTAATGATTAGATTTGATTATCTAAGAGACCTTTTCCAACCTAAACGATTCTATGATTGTATTTCCTCTCCAAGGTGTATGCAGACCTTTCAGCATTCCTGAAAGCCTCTGAGTTTGTCTTGCCAATATAGCTGAGGGAGGTGAATTCAACCACAGGAAAATAGGCCATGTGTGACTGTATCCTATGGCAAAAGGTTTGTCTCATTGCAATGGTAATGGCACGGCATCCAGTGACGCCATGAGGAAAATTACTTACAGGCTTCACTCTCTTATCTCACAGAGTAGGTTTTGGAGCAGAACAAGGCTCTTATTTGTCATCAGATATGAACAGAACATGTGTTTTCCTCTTCTTGCAACGGAGAAGTCAGAGTCCCCCCAACCACCGTGCTATGGCTCTGCCTCTGACACTGACTCACTAACCATGACCAACAGCCCTCATGCTGCTCCTGCTTCACCACTGCTTGTCAGTGTGACACACGCTCTATTAATACCATGGATACAGGTTCATTTACTGAATTTACTGCTTTAAAATTCTGCCTCCTTTTTGATGCATGCAATGGAGTCTTTCACACCTTCCCTTGCAGCTGGATTACTGTGACAATGCATCTCATGTAATAAGATCCTGAATAGCTCCATATGCTATATTCCCCAGAGAGGTGTGCGAGACTGAAACAGTTAATGGCTTAAACATTGCTAAAATCATTGAAGAACATCGGGTCTTGCCCACAGATATTTCACTGTGATGGTCCCACAGTCCCAGTGGCCTCAACCTGGTCAGGTCAGGTGAGCGGTGGAGAGGGAGTTCTTAGAGAAGGTGTTGGGAAATTTCAGAAGTACTAACCTGTATTGGGTTTGCATGGGAAGGTTTTAGCAGTAGGGCAGCTACGGGAATGGCTTCTGTGAGAAGCTGCCAGAAAGTTTCCCATGTCCAAAAGAGGCAGTGCCAGTCAGCTCCAAGACAGGCCCACCATTGTCCAAGGCCGAGTCCATCAGTGACAGTGGTGGCATCTTTAGGATAACAGATTTAAGAAAGGGGAAATAGTTGCTGGAAAACAGCAGTACAACCAGAGATAGAAATGAGAATAATTGAGAGAAACATCTCTGCAGACAAAGAGAGAGGGGCAGGAGGTTCTCCAGGTGCTGGAGCAGAGATTCCCCTGCAACCTATGGTGAAGACTATGCTGAGGCAGCTGCATCCCTGAAGGGAGGGGGACATGGAGGACCCCATTCTGGAGCAGGTGGATGCATGAAGGAGGCTGTGACCCTCTTGGAAGCCCACACTGTAGCAGGCCCTTTCCTGTGGCCCCTTGGAGTGAGGAGCTGCGTTACAGCAGCCAGTTCCTGTTGACAGTAACACATGGAAGAGACCCAGACTGGAGCAGTGCATGAAGAACTGCAGCCCTTGGGAGAGACTCACACTGGAGAAGTTGTGGAGGTCTATCTCCAGTGGGATGAACCCCACACTGGACCAGGGGAAGAGTGTGAGGAGTCCTCCCTCTGAAGAGGAAGGAGTAGTGGAGAAAATGTGTGACAAACTGACTGCAATCCCCATTCCCTGTCCCCCTGTGCCACTGACAGGAAGGAGGGATAGAACTTGGGAGGAATGGAAAGAAGGAAGGTGTAGAATTGAGAGGGTTTAAGATTTGGTTTTTTATCCCATTATCCTACTTTCATTTGACTGGTAATAAATGAAACTAATTTTTCCAAGTGAAGTCTGTTTTGCCTGTTTTTACAGTAACCAGTGAGTGATCTCTCCCTGTCCTTATCTTGATCCATGAGCATTTAGTTATATTTTCTCTCCCCTGTCCTTCTGAGATAAGACAAGTGATAGAGTGACTTTACTGGGAACCTGGAGTCCAGCCAGGGTCAACCCTTCACAGAGCTGATTGCCAGGGAAGCTGTGGAGGGATATTCCTTCTGGCTACAAGTTATGTCAGCTGTTTAATCAGCTAGTCCTTAATTAGGTTCATCTTTCGAAGCAGTCACATGAAACTGGGCAAAACAATTTCAGAAATTACTGTACAATAGAAATAACAAGACATATTTTACCATTTCTTATAACATTGCTATTATCATTTTGTTACAACATATGGTGATAACATTATCCAAACTGTGTGTTATTATGCTTAGAGTCTATCTGGCTTTGTGGAGAAGGGAAAAAATGAGCAGCAGCTGCCTGTCCTTATCAAAAGAGCCATTCCTTCATCAGAATAAAAATCCCAAATTTGCAGTTTTTAATCCATGATCCATTGAATCACTTATGTCTGTGCAAATATTGGTGTTTACCTAGTGAAATACAGAATGTATCTTTTTATTGAAAAAATGTTTCACTTAAATCTTACTTGTAATGATATGAGGATCACTATTGTCATCAAATAGTTAACTGTGAAGGCATCTTTTATGTCTATCAGGACTCTTGGTGTTGAAATACAATAATTACCTGTTTTGCATGTGTTTCAAACCTAACACAAATACCCAGCAGTGTGATGCTATACCATGAAACCATGGTAATAGCATATCTATTGCCTACATACACTGATAAGGACTTCCCTACCTCATACATCCAAGACTCCAAACAGTCTTACATGTTGTTAGAAAACAAAAAGTTAATCCTCTCAAGTCCTAAAATCCATTTCCACATGCATTGTGACAAAATGCTTGGAAAACAGCAACAAATATCATAGCGCTGTTATTTATTATTTTAACTTCTATGTTGGCCACACTTCAGGAGCTGACATGTGACAAAGTTAGCAAGCAGAAAAGCTCTGTCTTCTTTCCCAGTGATATGAAGTTTCTGGCTGCCATTTAAATCCATTCCCATTCTTATCATCATGGCCCAATGCAATCAGTCTCTACACAGCGTGCAGGACGAAGCAGTTTTAGTCCACATGCTGCTGGCTGTTCTGGAATGGTTAGATATATTATTTAGGCTGCAGGACATATTACTGTAGCAGCAGGCAGTTAGCATCCACTTGCATCTGTGGAGTCTTTTTATAAATAAATTCTAAGTAAACCTCTGCATCAAGAACTATTTTAAACAGGGAACTTTTATATTTAAATGTATGTTAGGAAGAATTTCTCTCCCTCTTTTTTTCTCTCCTTATATATACATACCATGAACTAGGAAATGCAGATGGGCAAGGGCCATAAATTTTAAACAAATATTGTCAGAGGCTAAAGACAGCCCATTTTGTGCTGCAAATGTGGCAGAGAACTGGAGTCCTTCCTTAAATGGGAAGACCTCTATCTCGGTGCAGTTCATGCCTTTAAAATTGCAGTTTAGTGGCAAGATTTAGTGTCTGCTTTCTGATTCTTCAAATAAAAAATTGCAATTTCTCAGTGAAAGACTTAAAAGTGGAGCAGATATGGCAGCTGCAAGTAACTGTTTTGAAGTGTCCTCGGAAGAAAGGGTGGTTTCCCATCAGACTTTTATAATCTGAATCCACAGAGATAAACATTCAGAGGAGTGAGCTTCAGAGCATTTTCAGATGGACCACGGTGTGTATGCACACACACACAAAGCGCTGTACATTCAGAAACAGAAACATTTTGTTTTACTGAAAGGGAAGAGCAAATTCACATAGGCATCCCACTGAAAAATGTGCAACTACATATTTGATTGCTAATAACTAGAAAATACCTAGTCTGCAGGCAAAAATGAATCATTCAGTATAAAGACTGACTCAGACATGGAAGACTGAACATTTACCTTGTAGAAAAAGAATTATAAAACTTAGGGGGAAACAGTAAGCTTTCAGGTCATTTTACAAGGAAGATGTATGTTTTACAAAGTGGTGCAAGAAATAGCAGAAGCAGGCATGTTGATGTTAATGCCACCACAGGAGCCGGTACTGCTCCTTGTGCCTGTCATTTAGATCTGCAACCTTCTAGAAATATGGATTTTTAACCATCAATCTGCTGATGTAGATTAAATCTAACACAGTATTTGAAGCAGAAGTCATGTTTTCAGGTAGGTTACTAGGATGTGTTGCTATGAAGAGTTTTTTAGACCCCACATTGCCTCACTAGTAAGGAGTGAGCAAGACTTGAAACATGTATCTTGCTAGAATTTCTCAGATTTCAAAGTCCATGAGCATTAAAAGTAGAATTTAGCAGTTTTTATTTGAAGTTTAGGAATATTGCTGGAGTTGTACCAAGCATATCAGCAGCTGCTTAGCTGTCATAACAATTATACAAACTCTTTCTCTTAACTTCTTTGAAATGAAAACCCCTTTATTTATGAGTAAAAGGATTGCAAATAAAATTAGTGCACTGAACATTTTTATATCTAAACATCTGCAACTGAATGAGCTTGTAGTCACAGTTTCTGGGTAGCTGACATTGTCAATACTGATGAGAAAACAAGAAAATTCCAGGGACAGATAACTTTATGGACTGCACCCTAAGTATGACTTAGAAGCCAGTGGTTAGTTTTACCTGCTGAAAATTAGATTCATGTCAGGATCCTTAGTAAATTATTGCCACCCTATTGATGTTGCATACAAAAGTATGACATAGAAACACAGAACCATCACTGACTTAGTGTTAATTCTTCATATAGTAGGTTGGTAATTTGAGGGTTGTAAAGACATCGACATCAATAACATCTTTTGTATATAACACAACTTTTTTCACATATGCATTTACATTTTGTGTATCTTTTGGCTATGGGTCATTGTTTTTAGTTGTGAAGGATTGAATTTTGTTTTAGCTCCACTTAGTCAGGGACGTTTTCAATTCCAGTTGGGGTTTTTTTCCAGTTTGATATTGCTTACCAAGAAAAAAAAATATTGCTTACTAGCTGAGTAAGAGTGACCTTTGATTTGTCACCCAAGTTATCAGTAAAAATACTGAAGAATACCATCCAATAACCTGTGATCCCCTCCTTTATTCATCCTAGTGTTCCCTCAGAGTGCACTTACAGCCCTTAGTGCATCCACGATATTCCACAGTGCTTACATGGGACTAGGAAGAAGTGAGACAACAAAGAACCTATGTTCACACTGGTGCCTATACTGGTACATGCATTTAAACAACAAAACTGTTCATTCGTTGAGTCTTTGAAATCTGTTGTGCCAGGAGATTGTTGTATTTGATACCTTTTTAAATCTGTACGTCTAATGACTTAGCTTGCATCAGTTAAGTTAGCATTGCATACTTTGTTGAAACAGAGAAATTCCTCAAAGGTTTGAGTCCATAATTGTAACTGCAGGCAAAAATTGTTGCTTGATAAAAAACAACTGGGGGTGGGGGGGTGGCGGGGAAAGGAAAATAAAAGATAACAAAAATGGGTGTCCCTGAGAATTCTGGTTACAAGTCCAGGACTCCCATTTGTGTAACTTGTAAGCTAGAATGTAGTCAGAAGGAGCAGATCTGATGATAACCAAGAAAAACTGTTGTGAGCTTTGATGAGCAGCAGGCTCACAGAATATCCAGCTCCCACCATTTTCCTGTGTTTAGATCAACACTGCTCCGTAACTGTTCCAACCTGAAACTGCATCTTCACTCCTGTAATTCACACAAGTACACTTTGAAACAGAAGCTTGTAGGCAGACTCATTAAATCAAAGGCACAGTGTCAAATATAAAGCACTTTTCGTTCCTCTCAGGTCTTCCCCTGGCACTGTTCTCACTTCACCTCCTCTGTTGTTTGTCACCATAAAATAGTTATTACCCATCAGTGGTGACAGCTTCATCAGCGACTTGTCTTTCTACAAAAATTTCCAGAAAATCTGCATCTTCCTTCTAATAAGCTCCTTCACTTAAAAGAAAATTTACAGCCTCTGTAGGCAATGTGAGCAGAGCATTGGGAATGGAGGTGAAATGATTTGTGAAGACACATGTAGTCAGGTCAAGATTAGAAGGAGGTGGCAATCCAAGTTTGAGGTCCTGTGCGTTGATGTGTTTGCTTTCTTTTCACAACAGCACCATCCTGCAGCAGTCTCACGCGGTTCCCTTTGTGATGCATGCTTTAGGCGACAATTTGTTTCCTAGACCAGCAAATTCCAAGTATTAGTTGACTAATAATACTTTAGTTTTTGCTTTGAACGGCTGTAGAGCCCTCATTAGTTGCTCTAAATATATGGGTGAATGCTTAATTGTGTTCCCTTGCTGCGGTCTTGTCGTTCTCATTTTTTTTCTGTAGCAGCTTTGTCACGGAACACGATGTCTTTCCTGTCTGAAACTGCCACCTGACACATGCAGCAGCTCCTCCTGCCAGAGCCACAGGGCCACGCTCAGTTGCATCAGAGGTGGTTTCAAGTCCAACTTAAACCAGTCACCATCAGCTTCTGACCCTGAAGCACTTAAATTTGTCCTTTCTTTAAAATGGTGATTAATGAAGTAAATTATGGCTTGTCATAGGCACAGGGTGTAAAGTCATCTCTCACCAGATAATCCTCATCTTTTGGTAACAGTTTAGGGACCTGAAACTGTTGGGCTTTTGAAACTGGGCTCATCTTTCTCCTCATGACTTTGTACAAGTGTCTAATGCCTTGTATCCTCCTTATTGCAGTTCAGTGCTGTGGTAGGCATTCAAGAGGATTTCAAGAGGGAAATTGGACCTTTCAGTTATTTTTCCAAAAATAATGAAGATGTATTCAGCTCCAGGCAGCTGAAGTTACAGAGGAAGGATTTTAAATTATTCTGAACACATTTTCCTTTTTCCTTCAGAAACAAGGTCAAGAGAGATTATCAATTGATTAAATCATTCTTTACTCATCTTTGAAGTAGTCTCAGGTCATCATGACAGGAGCTCAACTGAGTTCAGAGAACAGAGAAAGAGGAAGAGAAACAAGAAGAAAGCAGAAAAACTTGCTGGGATTTCACCATGGTAATTTCACAATTGCTGCTTTACAATTCATCTATTGTCCCCAAAATAACTTCCATGTATTTTGCAGTTCACACAGCAAGCAGGGCAAAAATATATTAATCACAATGGAATGAATTGCTGGCTCCTAGATTAAAAGAAAAAGAAACTACAGACTCTGAAACACACTCGGGAAGGAAGTGATCTTCAGGAATACTGGAGATGGTATTAAAGTAATATATTACATTTAATCAAGTAAGATCCAAATGTTCCGATCAAACTCAAGTCTTTTTTGTGTCAAGTGCTGAGAAAACGCAGACAAAGAGACAGGGCATAATCTCAGTGGAACACAGAGGCAGCTCTCACTGGGCTTTGGTGCACCAGGGACAGTGTTGTGAGCTAAGTAATGCACATGGACCTCAGGAACCTCAGCAGTAAGTGAGAGACCTTAAATGCAGCAGGCAGCATCATTGGAAACAACCCATCCATGTTCCCAACCCCTCCCATGTTCTTGTGCTCCTTCTGATGGCATTTGTAGTCACATTAAGCCTCATGCCATACCAGTGATCTCCAAAACTGATGCTGCTGCTGCCTACAGACATTTACAGATATCATCTTTTGCAGTTACCACCATGCATCAGCTTCTGAAGATTTATATCTTCAGTTTCAGCACTAACTGTAGTGTAATACTCTTCTTTTTTTCTTTTTTTTTTTTCAAAAAGAGGACTTAACGCTTTTATTGTGTCATGGTTCGACTTTATGGAGTCTTAAGAGAATGCCAAATACAATATTTCTGATTAAATGGAGAATTAGCAGCACAAATATGAAAATGAAAAAGCTTTTCTTTGTACCCCAGTTTATGCATCAGCAGGCACAGATATTTGCTGAAAAGTTTAAGCTTTCTGATTGCTCAGGGCTGCAATTAAAACTGTTTTAACTATCATTAGCTTCATAATGTCATTCTGCTCTCCAGCCCAAGACAGAACAAACATTAATATCTCCCTAGAATAGAGTAATAGATGCATAGTATTACATGTCTTTTTACATGGCCTTAAATAAGGCATTTTAATACAAATGCTTTTTTTTTTTAATTTTAGTTTTATTTAAAAATTAATTTTTTAAGGCAAATTCTGAATGGGTGATAAGAAAACTTGGGTACAAACTGTATGTTAGGACTGAAGTAATGCTAATGAATATTTACTCCTTAAGTAGTAAAATAGAGAAACTCAGCTGGAAAAAAACCAATCTGTCTGGAGACAAAACAGCTATTATATATCCATAAGATACTGTGGGACTACTGCCATCTTCTGGAATATGAAAAAAAAAGGCATGGGAACACTAAATGAAATACTTCTGTGAACCAACAAGGTTTGGATCTTGAGATACAGAATAAACAAAAATTCTTCAGGGGTGACTCATTTGCCTATTGTCTTTTTTACATATCATATTCCAGTTCTTCACCACTTACATATTTGACTTCTAAAAAGCAGGTCAGTATCATTTTATAAGCACAGCAATATTATACTCCTTTAATTTAAGTTGTGAGGAAGAGAGATATAAGCATTTGTTTTATTCTACTTCTAAGAAGTTTCACAGAATGATCACAGTGGAATAGTGTCATTTTTTTCATTTATACCACACTGATTGATATGTCCTGACATGGCTTGCCATTAGGGCTTACTGAAGCGTTGCATTTTATGCTAACCTATAATTCAGAAGATCTGTGTTTGTGTGATGCATTTTGTAGCAACCTTCTTGCACATTTCAGGCTTTTTCTGCTTTGGCAATGACACGAAACACTGAGACAGCTGGAGTCATCACAGAGCATCAAACTTCCCAGAGACAGGTTGGACTTCAGGATCACTGAAAGTAAACAATTAATCATAAATAAACAATAAATTAAAGTGTAAATAAATACAACTCTTTATTCTCCCTGACTGGTATAACACTCCCTTTCCAAAAAAAGAGCAACTCCCACTCAACATTAAAATCTCAAATAGCCACTTACTAGTTGAGACTATTGAATGCATACACCTGATTTGAAGGAATTCAGCACTTCTCTCTAACCTCTGAATTATTAGCCTGTGGCATAACTAATCTTAGGATGTTTTCATTTGTTTTACCAGCTTCTCCCAATCTCTACCTTATTTTGAGCTGGATGTCTTCCAGCCCAGAAGACTGGGCTGGCTGGTACGATTGACTCCTGGCTGGTTTTCCAAGGAAAAACATGAACAAACAAACACAAAATGTTATCTGCTCGAGACCACTGCCCAATGGGGATGTGTGGCAAAGGGATGTGGATGCAAAAGTGTCCAGCAAGACATGAGAGATCTCAGGTGACTTTTGGGACAGGGCTGCCAAACGCCGTTGTGTGGGTTCTGCATCCCTTGGCACCCTGCCTTGGGTTTGTCTTGGCTGTTAATACCAGCCATCAATCTTGTTCCTCCCAAGGCTGGCTGCTCAGGAAAGAAACTTCTTTACCTCTTCCCACTCATTGCCTCCCGCACATAAAAGGCAATTTTATGCTCTTGGCACAGCTAAGAGTACCAGCCTGTTGGCTCAGCAGAAATAAGCTCGGGCCATGAAAAAGTCCTTCAGGCTCAGGTGAGACAGTGGAGGAAAGATGCTGCAGAGTCTTCAGGTAATCTGGACATAAGTTCATGAAAAATGGCAAGTGAAATATGCCACTCTTAAATAACAATTAAAATTAAAATTTTGGGCAAGACCTGTGCAACACTGAACTGTGTACTAAGATCCCATTTTGTGAAAAATCCTGATAGGTTTCTTCATTTTATCATGCTAATCAAAATGAGATACAATCAGGAAATTCTGAGTGAGTTTATTAGTTACCTAATACTGTTTTTATAATGTGAAACTCATTTTTTTAAATGTTCTAGGGTTGCACTATTCTTGATGAGAAGAATGTAAACATTAATTTACTATGAAAATCTAGAAGAAAATGAGATCTGTGTTCCATCTTCAGGTGCCTGAATGAGTATAAATTTGTATAATATTATAATACTGAATTTATATGACCTGCTCCATTTTTAACTGTGTTGAGTTGGAGTGTTTTAATATGAGAACCTTGGCAAAAGAGGAAAGAAATGTTTTCATCAGTTTTATCCTAAGTACTGATTTTGCTTGTAGTGAACAGTATTTTGTAGAGCATAGGTTGCATAAAGCTGTGGAGACAATCTGTCATCTGTCAGTAAGTGTTATCCAAGTTATGTTGTGTCCCTAGGAAACACAAAATACTACTTAAATAAGCATGACAGTGTAAATTAGTTATTGACTTGTTACCCTGGGATCTTATGCAAAACTGTTCTCTACATTCTACTATTAATGTTTTGAACAGCTACTACGATGTTGGCACCAACGCTACTTGCAGGGAGGTGGGGGATTTATTGCTTCATGCTTCCCTTGCCTTGGCAAAGCAAAGTTATTTCTCACTGTGCCTCTGTTTTCAAATGGAAGCTGTGCAGTCCATCAGACCATGTAGACATGACCTTTGAGCTCTTCGTAGGTGTAAAGTGCTCAGCTCATGTATGCATAAAAATATGCCAGGTCCTGGAAAGCCTCCTGTGTTCCAAAAAATGCTGGGATGCACATTTAGTGCACAAGTAGAGAAATGTGTGTGGTCTTCCTTTTATTCACTTTTGTATAACTGGAAAAAATACTGGAACTGGCAAGCCAATTAATTAAAACTTACTGAATAACTAGAAGTATCCCAGAAGCAGCAAAATCCTCAGGGTGCCACCCTTTGGCTGTCTGCTGCCCTATAAAAGCAGTTTTACTCAACAGGGCTGATCCATGTGATGGAATCTGGACTGCTCTTCCAGGAGTGTTTCCCAGCAGAGATCCTCATTGTCACAACTATGCATCCAAGATGGGTCATGCTCAGGGAACACTTTAAGGTCTTCACCCACAAATATTGAAGGCAGTGTTCTGTAAACAGCTCCTACACTTGGTCTACTTGCTTTAAAAAAACAAAAACAAAAGCAAAAACAAAAACAAACCCTAAAACCAAAACAAAAACAAGCCAAACCCAAAAACAAAATCAAAAACAAACCCAAAAAAACCCCAAAAACTAAACCAAATAAAAGTGACATGGGGTGAATGGCTATGACTGCATTTTTTCAGACTTGCATATCTGTTAAGCTTCAATGCAAGGTATTTATATAGTAAATGTGGAATATTTTAACTAAATATTACCTAAAGAAGTCTTTTGTGAATTTTGACAAATTCAAAATAAACCTTAATTTAACTTCAATGTAGCATATTTTTTTCGTGAAGGAAATTTTGAAAACATCTAATTTGATACTTCTGGGGGAAAACTTTAATGAGAGTTCATATTCATAAGCCGCTTTAAAAATGATCAAAATATAAATGCACTGCCTATTACATAAGGTGGTAAAAGCTCCATTGCACACCCACAAAGGAGCATGGAGAAACAACAGCAGCAGGAGGAGCCTGAATAATAACTTGCCCTGGCTGCTCCCAGGCCCATTGCAGAGGCCCTCTTAAAAACATTTTATGTGATTTGTTTAGAGTACAGATTTTTTTACCAGATTCATTTGACAAATTAAATTCAGTTGTGTGGCTTCCAAAGATATTGAAGTCATGCTGCTCTTTCTTCAGCAGAGTTCCTCAGGGCGTACTAGGAGGCCTCTCACCCCAAGAACACATTCTTTATTATTAGCAGATCCTGGTTGCACTCCTTTTGAATCCTGCTCATTTCAGTGAAGTTATTGGTGACTGACTCAAGCAGCATTTACTGGGACATCTCCCTTTCTTGACCTGTGCAACTGTGTTCGCTTCTGTGACTTGCTTGATGACTTCCAGCATCCCTCCAGTTTTGTAGAGAAGAAATCCATTGTCTTTCACTTGCCTGCAAAGACCAAAAAAGAAAATGACATACAATTTTTGTAGCTGCTGAAGTCTTGCCTTTGCTAAATGTATAAATATTACTTACACATTCTGGAAAGTTTAAGTACAGTTTGTTATCACTAGAGTTGAGAAATGTAGCTTGAGTCTTGTGCCAGAAAGGTTTTTGACTTGCAGGGAAACTCTTCCTGAGCATGAACTCATACGGTCCTTTGGGACATCTGCTGGGCTGAAAGAGCTCTATGGAATACGAGAATACTGAGTCCTGGGGGACTCTAGTGACTGCCACTGTACACCCAGAACAGTCTGACTAGTAAAAGCCTAGCCTAGAGGCTGGAGATACATTGAAATTTGCCCATGGTGGCAAATTTCCAGTTTTAATATTGTCATAAGTGTATTAAATAGTAATTATGAGCATTTTAGAGTGATCACCAAGAGAAACCTGACCACCGCTTATTGATGGTACATTTATTCACATATGGCATAAACCAATAAATGACACCTATTGCTGCCTTCAAAATCAAGCTGAGCCACACTGAAATTCATACAATTGCAAATACAACTAAAAGAGTAAGTCATGTTATTACTAAATGATCAGGTGCTTCATGGTCTGATTCAGAAAGGTATTTAAATTTAATTCTAACTAAAAGTGGCTGCCTTGTTCTACTGCATTCCCATAGACTGCAGTAAAAAGAAGTGAGGCTTAAAAATTACCCAGAAATTAAGTCACTCAGCTGTATTTATGCTCTTGAATATGTAGCCAGTTTTGCAAATAATAGAAAATTGCTCTGAAGATACGGAAGTTGTGTTACATCAATCTGCTAATTTTAAAATACCTTATTTAGAAGAATTATGCAATATGTGATGCAAGAAAATCCTCCTCTGGCAATATGCAGCATTTCTCCATTTAAAATATGTATTTTCATATTAACCTTTATATCTGCATGCACCACATCTTTGTTTTCATTTACGAAGTTTGGCAATTTATGACAGGACAGAAAAGGAATTCATTATATTTAGCAACAGAAAGCTCATTTCTCATTTTTCTAGTGTCAAGCAGCTGCTACAAAATTACCTAAACCACTACATCACAATTCTTCACCATTGTGATTCTTTAGGTCACCCTCACGGGTCTTCAATTTTATTATGTCCAGAGCTTGGCCCCTGGCAATTTTCAGAATCAGGAAATAGGAGGAAGCAACATATTTTTATATATTTTTCTTCTGAGAAGGATTTTTCTTTATTTAAGTAAACAAAGTATCAATTATTTTGAAAATATTAAAAACCAGAATAATAACCACAGCAAGGTCAATGCCAATTTTGTTTATCAAACTTTGGAATGAAAATGTTCTGCATGACAAAGAAACCTTGCTAACCCTGAGAGAAATTGTTCATGTATAGGGAAATTTGAATTCCTTGTTCAACAGCCAAAGGAATTAAGAAAAAGTTATGATAAGACACCCAGGATTATTGTTCCTTAAAAAATTCTTGTTGCTGCCAACTTCCATGGGCTATATTGGCTAAAATGAGAAAAAGATTAGGTAATTGTGTCTCCATATAAAATGGTTATATGACTTGCACACCAGTATTAATGCTATCATCTATCACCTGCTGTTACCTTCCCAGAAAAATCAGATATTCAGAGGAATATTTGTATTAGGAAGCTGGGAGGATGCTGCCTACAAGCATCATACAGCATAACAAGTATAAGACTATGCAGGGCAGGACTGATCCCTCTCAAATTCAAAGCAGATTTAGAATTTTCATACTGTCATGGATTTACGAGTATAAGTTATTTTTTAAAAAAATGATTCCGTGTTTAGGTTTTGTTCTGATAGGAATGGGTGGGTTTCAGTCATCAGTCAGGGATGTCATTTCTTAACATGTTTTGAAGAGATTTTCCTAACCCTTCTGCATATTCTCTGTGATATTGAGAATCACTTATGTTGTTTGCCTGCAACATACACACACACAGAGCTGAAACCCCAGCAGTTACTAGTTTGGTACAAAAACAACACAAAATCTGCATGTTATTAGCAGGGTTTTTCAAAGTTGAAATCTGGAAGAAGAAATCCAATCTGTCAGGGGCTAATAGCATGAACTACGGAGATATTCTCCCATTGCAGTTACAGTCCTGAATAACTGATTTTCATCATTCTGGGATGTAATAAACCACGCTTTCAGAATAATTTTTAATTAAATCTTTATAAAAGAGCTGTCAGTGTGTTTCAGAGATGCTGTTATGCTGACGAGATTTGTAGTCCAATGGGAAGCTTTAGGAATAAATACAT
Organism: Pyrgilauda ruficollis; assembly: GCF_017590135.1. Lineage (NCBI taxonomy): Eukaryota > Metazoa > Chordata > Aves > Passeriformes > Passeridae > Pyrgilauda > Pyrgilauda ruficollis. The sequence continues at coordinate 394,921 of NW_024528599.1, read as the reverse complement.
CAGGATCTTAATGGCCATTCTGCTAGAAATGTGTTAGTCATTAATGTCAGCAAAATACAGGCTGGGAGATGGCATGGCTGTAGATGAGAAGGGTAGCCATAATCACTACTTCCATGCAACATTTAATTTCAAGAGCCTTGATTTGAAAATTAGGCTGTTAAAAGGCTGCTGTTGTTTTGGGTGTCATCTCAGCAAAACCCCAAGATTTATAGCAAAGCATACCTGTCCCCTTCTTCTCTATTCTTCAAGAAATCCTGCAGCTGGTTAGCTGGCTGACTGAGCTGTGCAAGGATGCAGCTCATGTAAATACATATCAGATCACTAGATGTCCTCCTCCCACAAAATTTCTTGTCGTTCTCAGCTAGCAAACATTTTCTCTTAAAAAGGGCCTACAACCATGTGCAGCACTGACAGATTGCCAGTGCAATTTTCTGTATTCACAAATGACCTGTGCCCAGAAAGCAGCCTCAGGGTAATTCAGATCCTTCAAGCCCAAAGGCAGGAGCGCCTCACTGGCTGAGAATGGGAAATGGAGTTCACCACTCCGTCCAGGCAGACTCATGCTTTACCACACCTGCCTTGTCATCATTATTTTCAGTGTGTTAAAACAGTGGTGGCTCTCATTCTAATGACAAAGGCCTAAGACTGGAATCACCTGTATGCTAGCTATGTAAGTAATGAGAATTTTTTGACTGGAAAATGTGGAGCAGACCATAAACTTCAATGTGGAAAGTGAGGTTACTACAGTCAGGCACCAAAAGCTTAATGAAAGTATCAAGCTGCATCATTATATCAACAATTAAAGTTTGCATGGTCAAAATGTTGTGTAGCAGAGCCTGGTGCCTTTTCTAGTCTGAGAAATTATGCAAAGTATTAAGCAGAGTGAAGGGTGTATTTTGACATTAACTGACTGTACATTAACTGACTTGCTAGAAGAAAAGCTGTTTTACTTATGGGTCAAAGCTTGCCCTTAATTTTTCCTTCTATGACTATCGACTTCAATGGATGATCCGATCTATGGCAAATGTTGACTCCCTGCCTTGCCTAAAAATCTGACGTTATGATTAGGTTGCGGGATTTTTCCCCTAGAAAGATTTCCTTATTTATACAACTGTGACATAAATGAATGTGATATGAGAACAAGAATATTTAAATGAAATTTTACTGCAATCTTGCAAAGGCATTTGATTCTTTGAAGAATCAAAAACTTTAGGCAAGGATGTGGATTTTTCAGTGCAGTTTTTTGTTCAGATTTCAGGCTTACAGAAATGCAAAATGTCAGGTTTCTTTCACCCATGGCTGTCAGCATTCCATCCTAAACATTAGCCAACAACTAACACTTTGGCTTGAGGCCACTGGGAAGATCTTGTCCTGCAGTTTCTGCTCCCACAAGCCACAATATCACGAAATGCCAAAGGCTCTCTCTGGGTCAAGGCTGGACAAGAGAATTGACTGGGAAGAAGGTAACTCTCATGGAGCAGTCAGAGACATCACCCTGAAGAAAGGAACTGAAAATACTATAAACTGTAGTAATCATGTTTAATGAAATAGTCCCACTTCTGATCAAGTAGACTTTCTATTAATGCTTAATAATTGGTAAAAATGCAATCCTGTCATCTCTCCTTTTACTTGCAGGTATTTTACACAGCAGGACCACTTTGATCAGATAGCTCCTTTTGCACCTGCACTTGCATAAGCAGGAGTCATTTCACACAGATAGACTGAATAAGGTCTGCCTCATTTTCACTTCAGAATACAGCACTTCAGGATGTAATTGTCAATTCACATTGTATTCACCCACATGAAATTGCCATTTGAAACAACAGGGGAGGAACTCAATGACACCATGTCCCTGTTTGCCTCGTTAGTGCACTTTTGTGGATATTGGTGTCCTGCTGGTAAATCTGACCTTGTGAGAAAAAACATTGTTAGAGAAAGACAAACATAAATGTTCCCGTGTAGCATCTATTCAAAACAGACTAAAGGAGTTAGCCTGTGAGAGATAAAGTATCCTTGATTGTGCCATCTGCACAAATAGAGTTTGAATGTTGTTGCCATTTTGCATCTTTTGCACTAAACAAAGTTAAGTGGAAAGATTCTCCTTATTGCTTGCTACTTCTACAGTCTTCTTTTCCCCCTAGCAGCTTCCCCTTCTAATTATAGTAAGTCATGTGCAAATCACAATTCAGCAATGTGGTTTCTTAAGCAGCTATTCTGGAGACATTTATGCTCCAGTTGTAAGCGGTCAGCTCCTGAAACATCTCACAGGTTCCTGGTTTTTTCTTATCCTAGGCACTAAAGGGAAGAAAGCATAGAAGTAACTTAGATGTGTGTTCATTTTTCTGACTTTGTGCTTGCTTGTATTACAGGATCTAGGAACAATACAAAGCTGAATTAGTACTCACAGCATCTTCTCCTAAATGGACTTGGGTGGACTTGGATGGTATTTTGTATGGGATATAAGTTTGTTCTCTTCTCACAGACTAAAAAGAAGAAAATTATGTATATATTGGGCACAGTGAACTACATTTATGGATGATCATGAGGTTAACATTGTGTGTGAAAGTGAAGTTGTATTAAACCAAGAATAACCTCCTTCAAGGACCGGAACAGGTACTTCAGACACTTTGACAACCGCCTTGTGAAGGGGCTGTGACACCAACCTCCCCATGCAGCTTCCCTGCTGCCATGAGAAGCCTGTAAAGTAGCTGCAACAGCACCAATTGGTTTTGAGCAGTAGATAAGAAAACAGTTTTTGAGTTCCTGTCACAACACATAAAGGTGCTGTAGCTCACAAAATACAGCACAGGGGACCGTGGCTTTGAAGTCTCACAGCATTTTAGAAGGGTGTTATTTTGCTCTCTCATATGCATGTAAACTTCAGGTGACAGCTTTGCTTCCAAGCTGACCCAAGTGTGCTCAGAAAAAGAGATGGTGCAGAACAGGTATGAGGAGACAAGACTGTGGTGAGAATATGAGAGCGCTTTACCAAAAAGCTCTAATTCTCCTGCCTTTTACACTGGTGTCACACCAGTTTATCCCTGAGCATTACAGTGCATTTACACTTGGCCTAGACAAGAGCTCCAGCTGAGTCCATAGTGGTGCCACATAATTTGTATTATGCATTAAATAATTATGTATTTACCTTCCAAATTTCCAAAACTTGGGCTGAGAAACTAGTCAAATTAAGGGGGACCTTACACAAGAAGTGTTTAATCAAATTTAATTACAAAACAGGCAGTGGTCATAATTAGATGGTAGGGGGAAAAAAAAAAAGGTAAAGCTAAACTTACTTCTACTCACCCCCATTTCTACTCTGTTTAATCACTGATCTCAAGGTAAGCTTGGGTCAAGATTGTAGCAAGAGGTCTTTTTGTTCTTTTTTAGATAATGCTGTGATAAAAATTCTTAGGTTTTGCTTTCTGGTCACATAAAAACTAATATGGGCTGACACTTCTGCTGCACTGTAGATGAAGTAAAACCTAGTTTTTGGGGGGGGGTTTTTTTGGGCTTTTTTTTTTGTTTTGTTTTTTTGGGGTTGGTTTTTTGGTTTTTTTTGGTTTTTTTTTTTGAGCTTGCAGCATCAGCAGTTTCACAATGAGATGTTTCCTCTTCTGTTAAATGGAAGCCTGTGGTGTAAAAATAGACAGTGCTATATATTGAAAGCTTAAGCCTACTGAAGTTTTCCAGATTTAGAAAGTTCGCTAATCATTACCAATTAAAAGGCTGCTTCATTCTGCATAAATTAATCATAATGATGCACTTAACTGCAGGGCCTGCTGAAAATATTTATTTTGAAAAAGTCGTACCAAATTTAATCCAGAAGTGGTGCTTATAGTAACAGTCAAAGCTTTTAAACTGCTACAATTACAAGTTTTTTATAAATACCATGTAACTCAGCAAGACTGTGCCACCAGTGTCTTTGCAACTGGTATCTATCAAGCAGGTTCTGAAAGGCAAGAACAGAAAAGCAGTACTTACTTTGAGTGTCTGGAGGACTGAGGCTATACAGTGTTCCCATTAGACTTACATTCAAGATTATGACTGAGAACAAAAGTATTGATTTCACATTACTACGAGAGAGAGTAGCACAGTTCTTACCCAGTATCCTGTTCCTGAAATGCTTGGATATTAGAAAGATAACCTGGGTTAAATTCCTTCTAAGTCTATGCCGGTAGCAAGGCTCCTGTCATGTGTTATCAGGTTTATACATACTGTGGCCCTAACATCCAGAATATTTTGAGGAGGAGGAGCCGTGTGATTTAGCTCTGTTTTAGCCCCAACAGTGGTTTCACACAGAGCCCTCAAGGGGTGTGTGCAGCTCCCTCTTTAAACCTGCAATGTCTGACTTTGTTCCCATAAACCATTACTGCAAAAGCTTCTTAAAGAGTGTTGGAGGCAGGAGGGTCTGCATGCTCATCACAGCACACGGTGTTAAAGCAGAGACAGGGCACAGAGACCTACAGGCTGATCCAGGACGTCAGAGCCCATTAACTTTTACTGGATTTATGACAAGCATCATTCTCTAAAACCCAGCAAACAGCTGACAAATGGCTGGGAATGAGTTCCTAGGAAACACAACGTGAACAGATGGAATTGTTTTATTCAGTGCAAAATAATACAAACAAATGAAAATATCTGAGATACCGTGAATATAGCATGGAATTACTTTTATAAAATTGATATATTTATTTCATGAAAAGTATCTTTCCTAGCAATTGTGATAATGAAGCACATGTGGCATATGTTAGTCACTAGCTGAATGTTAAACTAACCATTGTTAAATTATTATCTTTACTCATAAATATTTATTAAGTTGTAAGTATGTTGTTCTCACTATTGAAATAACCAGTAATCAGTCATCGGCTGGATAGAATTTCAAGTGGAAGCACCCCAAATCTCTAAGGTCTTCAGCTCTTGTGATATCTCCAAGGTGCACCAAGGAGCAGACAACACTGATGACCTTCAACACATGGCAGTGACTAGACAACATCTCATTTTAAAAATTCAGTACTGTTTCAATGATGATTTCTTGCAGGCAGTTCAATAAAAAATGTATTGAATACTTTCAGTTTATATGTTTACACTGTGCCTAACATAAATATGTTAGTAAGTGATGTAAAAAATTCTTCTTTATCTCTCATACTGGCTTTTCTCCAGATTCTCTGTAAGGAGCATAAAGGTTCTATCAAAGCATAAAGGTTTTATCAAAGCATAAAGATTCCATCAAGCCAAGTCAAATTAAAAACTCTTATGCCTCCATTTTAGCAAAACACACATGCAAGGAAAACCACCTGCTTAGTGACTGTGAGTCTGGAACTAGGAAACTTCTACCTTTATCAGAATGAGGATTTCTGCGTATCAGTCTCACAACATATGCCATCACTTGCTTATGGTTTTCAAAAAACCAAAAGGCAGATCCCACTATCCTTGCATTAGAAGCACTTTCTTGGAAAATTTCATTTTCAAATTTTGCTCGGAGACACGTGTGAAGAAATACTACGTTTGCTGTCAAATGTTTTTATATCCTGTGAAGCTCATAGGTAGCTGGTTTAAGTACTAAAATAGCTTTTCTTTTCAGTGATGCTCAGAGAAAGCATGTTATTCTCCCATATTTTTGAACTGTCTTTCTTGAAATCCGTAGACTAAACTGCCTTAATTTTTTTTGTCATCAATGCCATATACCAAGTGCTAACTTTGGCAATTGTGTCAAACTATTAGTGAAGATAAATATTTTGCAATTTTCACCTGAACAGTATGGTATTGAAACCCTTACATGGGATTTGAAAGTACTACTCCACACAGAAATGATAGCGTTCTGCCTTCTTGCACTGTATGTTGCATTTTATCAAGGGGAACAGGACAAATCAGTACAGGAGAAGTTAAGATCACAGCAATTCATTCTAGAGTCAGAACAACTTCTACCTCTCAGAGATAGAAATATGGGTTACTGATTCCATGGTGCTTCATATCTGCATGAGATTAATAATTACTGACAGCTGTACCCAGCTGGAAGTTTGTTCAAAGCTACTGGATTCTTTCACTTGAAATACTCCAGCCAGGGAGTTGTGTCCTTTGATGGAGCATAAATTAGAGCATCTCTGCCTGTCTAGAGGCTCTTTCCCAATGATCCCACCACAGCATTGCTTTCCATCTCCAAACGGCTGGTCTGAGCTGAAGAGCAGCAGATTTGTGAATGTGCTGGCTCTGGCTGAGCTGGAGCTCATTTCCCCACAGCAGCCCTCACGGAGCTCTGCTCTGCAAGGCGTTGATAACTCACCTGTGCTTTGGGTCCTGCTGAGCAGGGCTGGCACAGCATCAGCATTGTCCCTCAGTATTCCCCACTCAACAGAGGGCTGGGGACAGAGCCAGGACAGCAGACACAAACTGACCAAAAGGATATTCCAAACCAAATTAATATGGTTTGCAAATAAAATAAAGAGTGAGGGTGGGGAGAAGAGAGGGGTAATTGTCATTACAACGTTTGTATTTCAGATCACTATGAGTGCTAAAGTCCTACTCCCTGGGAAAGAGGTAGACATAACTTGCTGATGGGAAGTAGAGAATAAATCTCTTATTTTCCTTTGCTTCTCCATGACCGTTATTAAATTGCCTTTATGTTATCCCACAAGCTTTCTTCCCTCTTAGTTTCTCCCCCCATCCCTTGTCCTCCTGAGAACAGGAGTGATAGAGCAGTATGGTGGGTGCATGGCATCCAGCCAAAGTCACCCATCACAATTAAAAATTGTGTTCCTCAAGTTGTCACTGGAAATGACCTGAAAAGTCTACCCAGGATGTGGAAATCCTTCTTCAGTGCCTTAATCCTTCTCTAGTTTCTTAATCTTTTCTTACTCTCACAATTCAACTCCAGAGACTTCAGCTTTGAATCAAACTAGCTTGGTGCATTGTGGATGCACAGTATCAACTAACTAACTAACTAACTAACTAACTAACTAACTAACTAACTAACTACTAACTAACTGTTATCTTTTAACATTATAAAAATAAAATATGCACTTCTGAATATTTGTTTTAAATCCAAATATTAAAAACGCATCATTAATTTTATTCAGGCAAATTGAATTAATTAAACCTACTGACACTGAACTGATAAAAAATACATTGATTTATAGGTTTTATGACTCTCTGTAAGTTCACTAAAAGCATTGTACAATCCCTTGTATAACTGATTTATGCAGTCTTTCATTCAATAAAATATATTGGGTACATTATTATTGATAGTTTCCACCATAAAATACTGCATACCAGTGCTTTCATTCAATATTGCAGACTACATACCCACTAAGTGCAAAAAGGGATGGTTTCTTCCTAGCAAAATAAGTCAGAAACTGATTTATAGAAATAATATAGAGTAGTAAATATTTATATTCTAGCACTTTTACTTAAAATGCTTATTTGTGAAAATCAATTATTCAAAAGACGTTCATTATATACAAAAAAAGACATCCCTAAAAAAGACATTGTATCTGAAGTATCATGGGCTCATGCAGATAATACACTTTTGTTTAATGCTTATTTGTAAAATTGATTACAGAAAAGACACTCATTATAAAAAAGACACTGGATCAGAAATATCGTGGGCTCATACAGATAATACATGTAATGAATAGAAGTATCAAAGTTGGTGCTATCTTGTTTCTTTCTCTTAACTGCAGAAAATACTTTAGCACAAGTATTTAGTGCAAGACACTTAGTTTCTCCAACCACTTGTGAAATAGTTATGAAAGATTTTTACCACATTAACTGTGCCTTAGAATGATACTCACCTGTATCATAGCTGTGCCCTGAATATGTTTGGGGCAGCTCTTGAGTAGTCTCAAAGCTCACCATCCAATTCTTCCTTCTTTCACCATCCACTCTTTCTAAAGTTACTTAAAACATCATTTGTTGCTATTAAAGAAAGCAGCCATGCCTTTATTTCTACAGTCTAATGATAAAGTTGTAACCTAGCTTTAATTATAAGCCATATAGTAAATTATGAAAAATAGCAGTACCCTGAAGTATTTATCACAAAATAACATCCCACAGAGGAATAAGACATTATCTAATTGCATCTGGCAGAACTCCCACCCCGAATGACTTTCAGTCTCTCTGCTCCTTGGATCCACTGTCCCACTTCCTCTTTGCTTTTATTCAGTGGCCTCTTTTATGTTCTCATATTTAATCTCTTTAGGACTATTAAAAAAGAAAATCCCAATAACCAAGAAAACCCACCGCTATCTGGTAGCTCTCTTTGGAGCTTATACCTAGCTCAATAACAATAAACACAAAAACGTCTCTTTCTCTGCACCACCTTTTCTGAAGAATGCATTGTGGTTAAATAAACAGATAATTTTCATTCACTAAAAGTGAAATATTAACATGTTAAAAGGGACATTGATACCTGTGGATTCGCAACACTTTTCATTTCTTGCACAGTTTTTGATTGTCATATGTTTTCAATTTGTACTTATTTAATACCTTGCCTCTCTTTGCAACAGAGTGAATTTTGGCTTTACTGATTGTCTCAATGTTATCAGTGCTGCCCAGATTTTTCTTTCCAAAACCCACACACTGTTGGTGCTTTTTTATTTCTTTTGGGCTCAGAAAAATAAACAAAATTCAACTGAAAGGATCAGACTAACATTAGCTTCATGGGTTTTTTTTAAGTTGAATGGCATATTTATTGAAAATAACTCATTTGCTGGCAAAACACAATATTGCTAAAGACACAGGAACAACTTTATTAATCCTCAGGTCACTTTAGAAATCTTTACAATATTGTCAAAATTAAGCTTGGAGAAAAGAGAAACATGTCTTTTCAAAAACCTGAGTGTTTGTGGAAAAGTATTCTGATGACTAGATAAGGTAGACTCTGTCTCCTGTTGCTGATACATTTCTTACCTGAAAAAAGAGAACCTTTTTCTTACTGAAAAGAGCTGGCTATGCAAGATGGCCTCATCTTATATTTTCACAGTCATCTCATACAGGTTCTCCAGGGCAGTATCAGTTTCATTGTTACCATAATTGAACAAATGATTGAACAATTCCTTAGGGATTAAACACTTTTTTCCCTAGAAAACTATGGTGGGAGAGAACATAATATAAAATACAATTCTCTTTCATTCTCTTTGCCTGAGAAGAATGAATAAGAAAAATTCCCCAAATGTGACTTTCAGACATTTTGTGATGCATGTGTGTCCTTCAGAGACAGGCACTACACCAGACATATATGTGCATTCTCTGGTTTATTGACAGAAACCAAATATGTTTTCTCATTTCTGCCATTTTTTAATAGTATATTCACGTTTCTGCTCTGGACATCACTGCTGAGATTTGGACATCTTTTCTGCCTTCCAGTTATTCCTCCGGCTGGAAACACAAATGTATATTTATTTAATCTGAAGACAGTATCATTGTAATTTCAGAAGACATATAATCTTCATAACCAGTTTTGTAGTAGCTCACTGATAGATTTCTGAGTAAGTGTGAAAATATTATGATTGTTTTTATGATTGGGCTAGGGAATTTGATAATGTAATTTATGTCATCATTGCATGAAAAAGTGATTTTTATTCTCCTTCTTTAGGATATACAAGTAGTAACATTTTTTAAATCTGTGCTGTGCTCTGAAAACCTTTTCTTCTAAGAACCATGCACCAACCAAGCCAAAATTTCTGTCTTGTGTATACAGCTCCCCACCTCACACACACTAAGGTGAAGTTATATGAATCAAAGAAAACTGAAAAAAAGTAAAATATCTCTTCTCTGCGGGTCTAAGGTGGAGAAAAATATAAGATCTTTATGTCTTATATCTGGTTTCCATACACACAGGCTGTTATTTGGAAAGCTAACAGCTTGTAGAGACTGCTCTCCCTTCACAGCCAGCATTGCCTTTGGTAAAATAAACTCAGGAACAAATTTTGGAAGCGCATTGTGCCCAGAGCCCATATAGGATCAGGAATTCAAAGCACCTCCAGCTGACCAACATACACATTTGTCACTGGTCTGGTGCAATGAAGGTGACCTGACAAAGATCACACTATGACAGTTTTTCTTTTGCATTGGCTGCTGAACAGATAGGAACTGTTTCCTCTGGCCAGCTCCCGTCTGCCAGTGATGCAGATAATGGTAATTCCACAGGCAAATCAATCCTACATTTTGCCTTCATTTTCATCTGAAATATGAGTTGGTCTGTTGTAGACAAGGCAGACATTTACTACTCATTTTCCTTTATTGATGTTTAGGAGCTGAAGAATAAAGTGATCCTCAAATGTAGTTAAAGTGAGGCAACAGCTGCCATTGTGACCACGACTACAGCAGCACCAGAACCACAAAAATCAAGGTTTCATTCATCTTTGAGCCAGCACACAGTAGAAAGTATCCTTAAAATGGAACTATCTTGTAGTTAAAGAAATGCATTGCTTTGTCTGCATGGGGACTAACGGGGACAAAAGCTGTCCTTAGCAAACAGCAACAGAACAGTAAAGTCTTTCTTACTAATTTGCATTCAAGGGCTTTTCCCCACACCATGTCTTGGAAAAAAATTGCAAAATCATTTTTCCTACATGCTTTTTAATATTTCTCTCACTGAATTATTACTAACAAAATGAACATAACAAAACACTGCCATACACAGCAAGAGGAAAGCCAAGGCACTCAATTTATTTGTGAAATGGTAAAAGAGAATTGATAGTGTGGATAAGTATTTTATATGCATTTATTAATTCATAAACTACAGTAAATCTCATCTCATCTTTCAACAACAGCTGATGTCTTCATTTTCCTTCGGAAACCCGTGCAGGTTCCATTATAAGAAACATAAATAATATGTTTTAATAGAGATATGGATTGAATATGTTGGGAAAGCTGACATTTTCATCCATCATTCTAAATGTTGTTTAATGATGGATTACAAGCCTGCAATTCCTCTGATATGAGATTAAATAAAACATCAGGCTGTTTCAGCAGACTAGTCCAAGGAGATGACAATAAATCTGCTCAATTATCGCATCAACAATCTGGTTTTCACTAATAAGGATATTTTTATTTCATTTAGACTTGTTCAGGCATCATAGATTATTTTATTTCAGTCAGTCAATGGGAGCAAGTGCAGTATTTTATTCTCAGAGTTGCAAAGAACGAAGCTTTGAGAGAGTACAGTACATGCAGCTCAGCAGGCTTCAAGCAGACAGAAGAAAGCTACCAATCCCCTTTCAAACCAAAAATACATTGTGAAAGAACATTTTGTTTTCAACCTAGTTAAGTAATCTCAAAACCTCAACCAAAGGATACTGTGTGAAAAGCTGGTCCATTGAAAACAGAGTTACTGGATCCTCTGTGACTTGTGCTTCACCTTGGTTCTGTTGTATATTTATAATTAAGATCATTCAGACTATCTTTTGGCCTGAAAAATTAGACTGCAAATAACTGCAACAAAAAGAATTCCTCTTTTTTCCTTGCTTCATGCTCATCAAGCAGAAAGCATGTAAAGTTTATTAGCAGAAGCCTAACACAGAGAGGATTTTCACCAGCCAGACCTAATAAACTCCCCCCCCGGCAATCTATTCAAAAACGTTACATTTCACTCAGCAGCCTTGTTCTCCTCAGAATGTTTTGTAATAGCAGATAATACTACAATATGGAGCATGTCCAGTGCCCAGCAAAGCCACACAGACGTGGGGGAACTTTTAATATCTGAGAAAGTTTCTATCATCTACTCCAGACTGCAAACCAGTGGAGCAGGTGGTCCGTGGGAAACACATTGTGTGTTTCATGTGTACACATGAATGATCCCTCTTGCTTTACCAGTTACTGTTCTGAAAAACAAGGGGATATTACAATACTGGTTCCTCCACTCTCTAAACACTAAAAAAGTGACAGCCTTGCAGTGGTAAATTATAATCTGTTCCTCGCAGAAGGGAATTTTTCCAACTCTGCTCCAAAACCTACTTCCCAAGTTTTCATGGACCTGACTCCTTCCCCCTGCTTATGGGCATCCCTAGATGTCAATAAAATAGGATTTTCCTCAAAAGAAAAAAGACAAGGTCACTTATACTCTAGTTGTGGAAACTCTATACTGAAGTAGCAGGAAATAGATGAAGAGCAGACGTGTGGAGCATAGAGTTTATTTCTTCCTCAGTATTAACACTAGGAGCCAGTGAAGAAGTGAAAGCTGCTGAGATGAAATGGAAAACTTGCTCCAGTGAAAAATGTCCTCCCTGGCTCTTTCCTTGCTCATGGACCATCAGATAAGCTTTGATATGAAAGACCAAAACAAGGACATGATACAGTCCATGATGGTGTCATCATGAAAGGATAACCACAAACTTCTCTGTAGTGCTGGACTAATTTAGCTTTAAGGCAATATGGGGGTGATTCTCATTAGTAGCGAAAAAGGCAAAGAGAAATGTCATCTCTTCAGTATACAACTGTTTTGTCTTGTCTTTTTACTTCCCCTCTGATTCCCACCTTACCAATATTTTTTAACTGTAGGCTGTATGACTCTTCCTGAAGGTAGTCAAATCTCCCTTAGTGCAAGCTCTGTAAAGAAAAAATATGAATCTCTGAATTGTAACTCTGAAATTGTCTGACTGCATTTAAAATCATTTTCATGCTCTGTTATGTCAATGTTTATTCCTCAGTTTCTGTGATTTCCATGGTTAAGCCAAAGTTAGGGAGGCTGAACTCTGCTTATTTGATGTAAAAATAATTGTTCTAATAATAACACAAAAAAAGATCAATGAGAACGTTGTATATTTTTTGATGTTGACCGAGACTGGTCAGTTTAGAAAAGGAAGTGTGTGTAGAGAGAGGAAGCCTGGCTGTCTGTCCTTACCAAGGCAGCCCCCTTCCTCTTGCCTTGCAGCCTTCCTGTCAGCACCCAGGGGTGATTTACGGAGCCAGTGCGGGAAGATGATTGCCCTCCAATGCTTTGCATGCTCCTGAGTTCCTAATTTTACTGACTGGAGAAGCACCAGATATAGCTTCAGATTCTTCTGCAGGAAAAAAATACTCACTTGGATACTGAAAGCTAGAGTTTTTTGAACCATCTGTGCAAGTATGCAAAGGGTTCCTTGGTGCAGTGCAGGCTGAGGGAGACAAGCCCTCTTCTCGTCCTGCCCGGAGGTACCTCCCACCATCTCAGTGAAAGTAGGGGAAAGGATGAAAGCAGCAAATGCCCCTCTTTGCTTTCTCTGCACAGCACTAGCTGGTCCAGTGCCCTTGGCTTTGTCACAAGCAAATTTTCCTTCTCCATTGAACAAACAGGATGCAGCCAGTCCCATGCAAGCACAAAGGCATCAGAGCAAACAGCTCCCAGCTGAGAACCCCAGCAGCAGCTCCTGCTGCCCATTCTCTGCCTGTGCACTCCAGAAATGCTACCAAACTGAGAAGCAGACTGAGAAAGCAGATTACTGCAGAGGGCAGAGGCTAAGATGGTATTTTCCTGCTGAGCCAATTCTTGCCTTTAATAACACTGATGAGCTTATAGGTTAAACACTGATGAACTAATAGGCTGAGTGTGATGTAAGCTATCTGAAGACCATGGAAGCTTTAAAACATAGATCAATGTTGACTCACCTCCAGCTCCTTTCCACAGTAGGTGCACTCAGTTGGGCAGACAAAAGCCCTGTGAAGCTGCCAGCAGCCAGGACAGGTAACTCACTGCCAGACATGCAAGGGTAGTTAGGAGACCTGGCAAGCACCCATCCCATCAACATCAAACGGTCCTTCTGCCACCCACTTGGTGCTGGCGGCAGAGAAGCCCTGACTCAAGGGATAGCATTACTGGGAGGTTTCTCCCATTGCAGGGGGATGGTGCAGCTCTCTGGGCACCCTGAACCCTGCTCTCCCCTCTTATCTGCCTTGTTCACAAGCCAGGCATCTGCTTAGAGGTGTGGAACATGCACAAGTTTGGTTACCAAACCTTGGTGGGATAGTTTTGTGCTTTTGCAGAAAGACCCTTTTCTCCCACCTTCCATCCTAAATGGAAAAAATTCTGACCTGTTTCATCCCAAGGAAGTATCTGCCAACACTGAAAAGGATGAATGCATTCACCTCCAGGGTATCTGGGTGAGATTTTTTTTTCTGATTTTTCAATAATTGGGAGAATTTTTGAAAGGCACAAGAAAGTGAGTTCCCTTTCTTGCACATATTTGTCCAGCCTTGCCAGCTGTACTTGCATGCAGTATCTACTTCCAGGTCCAGGAAAAGTTTCTGCCTCAGCAAATGATTTCTGAGTAGGTTTTCACTAGTTCCTCTGTCCCACCAGTAACAGTATCAGGAATACTGTAGTGCAAAATGTTATAATGGCATGGTGGAATCCTTCCTTTTGGTCTTTCATTTAAGTGTTATTACTGCAGAAACAGTATAACTTTCATTTCAATTGCTGTAATTAACCAGTGTTTCCCACTGTGCCTCCTGTTTAAGCCTCCTACTTTCTCAAATGTCAGTGTTACACTGAAGACTTCTCAGTCACTGGGAGTCTCTTTCCTCTGAGCTGATGTTACACAACAAGCTTTGTCTCCAAGAAATAAAAAGATAAAATCTACACATCTTCATTAATGAACATTTATTATAATCTTAGTGAACAAAACTCTGGGAAATTTACCCGCTATTTACCCCCCCCCTTTTTTTTTTTCTTTTTAAATCCATATGTTTATTATTTAATTCCCTATATGTTTAAGATTTCCTTATTTAATTCTAGGTATATCTCTTCTCTTTCAGTAAGTTCAAGCTCTTTTCATGTAGGACTGTTTAAGATTGGCTGGGTTCTCAGAAGAAATTGTTTCTCTTGATAACTGGATCAAAGAATTAATAAAATTATGCCTCCAATTGTACATGATTTCCACAAGTACAGGTTACTGTTGATTATTAATTTTCTCACATTCACATTTGTATAAATCCTTTGGGCTATATAGATGCCATAATATTATGCTACTGAATAAAGAAAATAAATCAAATTACAAATTGCAGGCCAAGAAATGTTTTGTTTAGTTTTAACTTTGCTGTTTCTACCCCTTTAAGTTTTAGTTGCTGTATTCAGCAGATATTTTACCTTTTACATCACTGATTAAATTAAGAGGCAAATTAATTTAAAGACTCTGACTGCTCTTGATTGTCAGCAATTTAGATGCTTATTAAGTGGTTTAAACTACATTTAATTAAAGATGTATTGCTTCACATGCAGTAGTCAGTGAAACATTTAGTGTTTGTCTTCTTATAAAGTATTACCACTTCTGTAGTTCAAGAATGCTTTCAATGGATATATGCATAATTTCCTCATTTTAAAAGAATGACTAACCATTAATTGCACTGAATTGAGTCTTCCTCTTACCTACTGTTTATAATTATAAAAATTAATTGGCCCATACAAAATATTATGTCTTTGCTCGCTCTTATGTCCCCCCCTCACTATCTATTCCAAAGGTTAGGAAAGACTGCTGATCAAAGGAGGAATCAGCCAGTGCTAGAAACAGATCTGGAGTTTAGGCATCGAGATTGGTCACACACTACTCTGAATGCTTTTTTTTTCCTGCTTTTTTTATCCCTGATTCCAAAACCTATTTCAGAACAACGGAAGTCAGCCTCTTTCATGTCTTCCAAAATAGTCCAGAAGGTGCAGCCACATAACCAAAAGCAGCCATAATACAGAAGGCCACATAATCTGGTGTTTCTTGATGATGAAACACAAGTTTATTGTACTTTTCCTCTCTCAAACTCTTAGAAAAGTCAAACTGCCTTCACCTTCCCCACAAATCCTTTGGTTGGAACTACCAGGGAGGGGGAGGAGGTGTAAGCCCTGACAACAAACCCCATGACATTTCTTCAAAGGCTTAGTAAGGAACAAGATTGTCATGGAGAGAATCATGTGTGATCTGTGCCAGCCCCATTTTAAGCTCAGAAGGAAAAGCCTGGCAGTTGGAAAATCCTGGCAGTTGTACCTATTTTTCACTTTCTTACAGAACTATTTATTTTGGAATAGAAAGAAGAGATTATGGGCTCAACATGAGTTTAAAAATGTATCAGTGCTTTCTCCCTCCTTGTTTTTGCAGCTCAGTTATTATAAAATAATGGGATATGCTAAAAGCAATCAAGGATTGGACATCCTTCCAAAACAGGCTGTTCTCTTTCACCTTTAATAAAAGGAATTTGCTGTTTAAATAAGTGAAAGAAGAACAGGAGATCTCTGCAGCTGATTTCTGTTCAGATGAATTAACATCCTGAGGCTTATTTGCTTGTTTAGTAAAGTCACCTGGGCCTCCTGCTGAATGAAAGGAAAACCACACCTACCTCAGGCTTCCCTGTTCCTGTGACAAGAGGAAAAGCTGGTTAACTTATTGAGGAGAGATTTAGACTGTACATCAGGAAAGAGTGAAAGAGTGGCCAAACACTTTCACTGGCTGCAAACTACTGTTGGAGAGTGTGATAATGGGTAAGGTTGGAAAAGACCAGCAGTCATCTAGCTCCTGGATCAACCACAGTCAGTCCACTGGGGCACATTAGTAAGGAGTGAGTTTTGAATATCCCCATTGAGGGAAACTCCACCCCATCTCTGGGCAGCCTGATCCAGGGCTCAACCACATGCACAGTAAAGAAGTTCTTCTTCATGCTCCAGTTGAACTTCCTGGAACTTCCTTCCTTGCATGTGTTTCCAAAACAAATTAAGTCCCCCAAACCAAGTCTGTTTTGCCCACGAGGATAATTGGGAAGTGTCTTTATCTCAACCCATGAGCTTTCCTGGTTTTTTGATTTTTTTTTTTTTTTCTTATTTCTTCCTCCCACCTCACTGGGAAAGGGGAGTGAGAGAGTGGCTGGGAGGCAGACTGGCTACCAGGTGGGACCAAGCCACCACAGTAGTGCAGCAAGCTATTTTTAAGCTTTGGGCTGAAGACCAAAGACAAACAACAACAACAAAAAAAAGAATTTAGACTGTCAAACTCCGTTCATGTCACTGACGGGTTATCTCTCCATGCCTGTGCACTCAACTTCACATCAGAAAGTTAGGAGGCTTTCCCTTTTAAATCAGCATTGCACATCTACAAAACAACAGCTTCTACGAGACTGATTACGCAGCTCTTAAGAGTAGGAAGGCCTGGTTGGTCTTCTGCAAAGTCAGCAAGACCTTGAGCTGTTCAGGCTTTGCCCATGAGTTTATAAGAGCTCACTAAAACACAACACGTCTTAATCTGAACCTCATACCCAGGCTGATAAACACCAAGTAAGGTGTACACCATCACAAGTGAACAACTTCCATGCTCTGCCTATATCATTTTCTTGTCAAATAGATGGCGTATTTTTCTTAAATCTGTTCAACAGTAGTTCAGTTTCTACTTAAGAAACCCTTATTTTGTGAGAATCTAGTAATTCGTTCCTCAGCTCCTCTACTGTCTTGCCTGAAGGGGCGTGTACATTCAACACAAACTTCAGAAGCTAACACAAAACATCCTACAAAAGACAAGGTCATAAAGGATGATGGGAATGGTTACAAAATAAACAATGAAGGCACAATAAAAGTAGTCTTAAAATACAAAAAAGCAACCTTTATTATGAGATCATGATACACGCCAAAATAAAAGTGTCTTTTAAATCACTGAGTGTGTTTATGAATTGTATTTACAGGTTTTTCCTGTCATTTTAAAACTAGAATTTGTTTGGTTTTGCAGATATTTTCAAAAATAAATATTATAAAACATAATTCAAGAAAAGATGCATACAATAGGCAAAGGGAAACCTGGCTTGAAACGAAGCCATTCCTGCAGAAGCCAGGAACAAAGAACGTATTAGGGTTGAAAACTTAAATATGCCCTTCCTTAAACTGAGATGGTAAAATTTTGTAAAAACAAGAATAAATCACCTAAAAACTGAAGATACGAGTATTTTTTTTCTTTTTTATAATATAACATCAAAATTACACAGAATGCCCCAGTGATCACTAGGAAATCTGCCACATTCTAGTTTTTCCAAACCAATTAAGTCCATGCTTCGTGGAACGAAATGCCCCCCTTCCACTGCAGGCCGAAAGTAAATACGGTCAAACCTCATCTTGCACTTGTAGGCTGCATTCAGGTTGGTGTTGGACTGGGTGTCCCAAGTGTAGCGGCAGTGCTGAGGTTTACCCAGAAACTCCCAGGCATCCTTAATGTTGTCAGGTAGATTTCCAAGTTTAGTAACCTGAACGTAGAAGGAGGGAAAAAATTCCACAAGATGGTGAATTCACAAATTCTGCCTTCAAAAAATAGAACTGAGTTGTCACAGCATTGGATTTTTTTCCTGCAAACGTAAGTTGTTAAAAATCAGAGATCTTGGAGATGTTTCTAAACTATGGTATTTCTCCAGATACTCTGAAGTGCAACCATTTCCTGTAGCACTTTCTAAAACCAAAACATATCCCAAAATAAATGTTCAGCTCTGAAATGTTGAGGTATAGGGCCCAACACCATGTTTCCTAAACCAATGTCATTCCAGTTCACCACAACGGAATTTCATGATAGGAAGAGGTGAAACTCTTGACCTTCTAGTAATAATGCACAAATTTTCCTTTTAGTATCAGCAGCCAAAAACTACTTCTTATTTTGAATGTCTTGATTGCTGGGAATTAAGATCTATTTCTCCAGAGCACCCTCTTCTTTCACTGATTCTGAGAATTGGAGAGTAGAACAACTAAAGACCAGGTTCTTAAAATGAGATGCTGTTTTTGAAGCCAAAACTTCCATCAAATTTGCCTGCACCAGCTCAGATTCAAGTACTGTTATTAAAGCATTTTGTTATTCGGAAGGGGTCTCCATATAAATCACCTCAGCCAAAACAATGCTTACTTCTACTTAGTCACAGTTCCACATCTTAAGAATAAGTGTTGACTATCTCTGTTCTGCCTAAGCAGGTAATTTCTCATCAAGACAACAGAAAAGCCTGAGAAGTTTTTGTCAAAATACCTTCTCTAGAGAGCAAAGTTGCTTATTTCTATTTACCTCGCTGTCTCTGAGGTTTGTATCTCCTCCAAATATAACAGTGGTGGACTTAGACTCTTTCTGCATTTCATTTAACACGATTTGCAGCTGTTTTATACGTTCCTTGGAGTGATCTTTAGTGCTCTCCAGATGAGAAGTCATAAGGCAAAGTTCAATACCAGATACGCTCACCTATGTGAGAAACAAAGAGGCAGTGTTACGATCCACATCATGGTAAGAAGCTCAAACACAAAATCTAATCACAAAGCAAATGACTGAATGTCAGAGCTCTGGTTAACATTAGTTTTACATTGAAGAAAATGGGCTTACAGAAGGATAACAGGCTTTTAGTTTTGTTATCAGAGGTTATGAGACTAAAAAGCAAAGTATGGTAAGTAACTTGCATAAAAGATTTAAGTTTGTCAGGATCAAATGCAACTGGGTTTGTAGGCTTGAAGAAGTTTTTCTGCTCTTTGAGACTGTCATAGAGAAAAAGCCAGTCCAGTGTTTCCTGGGATTTTCTGTTTGGAAGGCAGAAGTACAGCTGCTTAGTACATCCTGACTCACTCACATGCACAACTAAAAGGTTCCTCTTCATGGCAGTCGTTGGAAAAGGTATTATGGCATGTTTCAGTAGCTTCACTCTCGATTTCTTTAACATTACAGCAGTGAAATACTCATCTACGTTACCTACAGAGAACCAAGCAAAGAAATGTTTGAGGACATCTTCTGCTGTGCCACAGCAGAACTGCCATAAAGCATTTAAGGTTCTGAAAGAGACCTTTTTACCACAACCTGTGAGAATATGTTGATTTTTAAGTCATTAGTGAAAAGTTGCATAATAATGGTCTGAATTTTCCAGATTTTTTAAATGCAAATACCTAAAAAAAATTACTTATCTGTGGTACTTTTTTATTACCCTTGCTACCAACCTTTCAAAATGCAGTCATAAATACAAAGGAAAATGCCAGAAAAACAAGATTTTCACATGCATAATTTGCATCAAGCTACATGCTGATACCAAAACACAGAAACATCGAGTGCTTCCTTCTTGACTTTACTCTTTATATACTTTAAAATGGTTGGAGGTTTTGGCAGGAGAAACAGAATAAACCCAACCTTTGTTTTCTGATTTTTGTCTTTAGCACCTGAGGGTATTTTCTTACCTGGAATAATAGTGTAATTGCTTGCTTTCATCTGGAGAAGAGGGAGATGTGGTGGGATGACCTCCTGTAAAAACACAACATCTGGACTGTATCTGAAATCAGCAAGGCAAGAAAAATTGCAATTAATTACTGAGAAGTAGTACTGCAACACTCTGATGCCAAATGGAAAAAAGTCAGGGATTTCAGGTGCACCTTGCCCTCACTTTCCTAGGTTTTGTAAGAATCTGCTCTTTAAAAAAGAAAAAGCTATCTGCATTGTATTTGGCAGCACATAGACACCACCATTACTAAAAGGGAGGAAACAATTGTCATTATGAACATGAAAACAACATGGTAATAAAATGCATGACTTCCTTCTACTACGACCTTGCAGGTATAACTTGAGGAATTTAACTTAAGCAGCTGCAAAGTAGCTTTGGGACATGTTTTCCAGAAGATTCTCAGGTACAGGATGTAATTATGAGTTGTGTTTGTGATGTATGATTGCAACTTGAACAATATTGCTCATTATTAGACTTTTGAAGTAGCTATCTCAAAACATTTAACCTCTGGGACGCTGCATAGGTTCACACCTTTTAGTCAGTACAGCAACTCTCAGCTATTTAGGACTTATAGGGTGATTGATCTGTTTCATCTAACATAAAGATAATTGGGACATGAAGATTCGTAAATTCTTAAATCAAGAAGCCTTTTTATTTTTCTGTTGAATCCAGGCACCTGACAATACAAAGAGCAGATTGTACTTACAATGCCAGGTATGTACAGATTCCTCTAGCTCGATCGTTCACATTTCCTAGATCCAGCCCATCAATGTTCCAGGTGATCAGCGAGAAGTTGCTGTCATCTTCTTTTTGCTGTGAGTCTTCACTGTTGACACCAGCAGTACTTGTAGTTGCATCTCCAGTGAGGTCAATGCTAAAGAGAAAGTGCATTTGTTTGTTAACATGCGTAATACTAACCTATCTGTGATTGCCTCACTTATCTCCTAAAGCATGTATGGATCTCAACATCATTTAAAAGCGCAATAGCTAAAACATACAGACCCCAGTCGTACAGAGCTGTGGCACACAGGTGAAGTAAGTGGTTTTTTCTCCACTTTATGGATGGAAGATAACATTTACCATTCTGATGTAAGCTAATCAGATGGCAATCAACAAAATCCAAAGCACTTGAGTAGTTCAACTCTTTCCCCACAATCCCACTCTTTCCCTATGTACTTCAGGAACAGGCTGCTTCCAAGTGGACTCCCCATGGGGTCACAAGTCCCGCCAGCAAACCTGTTCCAACACGGGCTCCTCTGTCCATGTGCCCACAGGTCCTGCCAGGACCCTGCTCCAGTGTGGGCTTCCCATGGGATCAGCCTTCTTCAGGCATCCAGCCGCTGCAGTGGAGAGTCCCCCCCCAGGCTGCAGGTGGATCTCTGTTCCACTGTGGTCGTCCACTGGGCTTGCAGGAGCACAGCTGCCTCACCACGCTCTGCACATGGGGAATCTGTTCCTGCACCCGGAGCAGCTCCTGCCCTTCCTTCTTCACTGACCCGTGGTGTCTGCAGGGCTGTTTTCAGTTCTCTCTTCTGCTGCAGATGCTGTGCTGCTGCAACTTTTTAACCTTAAGTACATTATCCCAGAGGCGCTACCACCATGGCTGATGGGCACAGCATTGTTCCACAGCAGGTCTGCCTTGAAGCCAGCTGACCTTGGCTCTGTCAGACACAGAGGAAGCTTCTGGCAGCTTCTCACAGGAGCCATACCTGTAGCCCCTCACTACCAAAACCTTGCCAAGCAAACCTGGTCAGAATAATGTTGACAACACACTGATGTTTTTGTTGTTGCTAACTAGTGCCTACCTCAAGACAAGGGCTTTTCAGCTTCCCACGCTCTGCCAGGTGCATAAGAAACATGACGAGGTGAGCTGACTTGAACTGGCAAAAGGGATATTCCATACCATAGATCATCATGTTCAGTGAATGAACTTGGAGGGAATTGGCCAGGAGGAGCCAACTGCTGCTTTGAGATGAGCTAGGCATCAGTCAGTGGGTGGTGAGCAACTGTACCATGCATCACTTATCTTTCTTGGCTTCCATTTCTCTCTCTCTTTTTGTTATCTCAAATTTCATGACAATTAATTTTATATTATTGTCATTAATTTTATTTCTGCTGTAAAACTGTTTTTAGCTCAACCCATGGGTTTGATCTTTTTTTTCAATTCTCTTTCCCACCCCACTGAGAGGGTGGTGGTAAGTCAGGGTGTCTGAGTGAGTGGGTGCATACTACTTGGTTGCTATCTGCAGTTAAACCATAGCACACAGGAATCTGGAAAAGTTCAATTCCACGTGCAGATCAATGCACTCAATACATTCTCCAGATGTGCTGTGAGATGGTGTATGTAAAACACATATCTTACATCTTAACTTTCACAGGTACATTTAACAAGGTGTGCATGTACGTGCCAATTTTATTTATAGAAATAAAAATTTTCATGCACCTGGTATAATACAAATATGTATAATTTACACATATACAAATGTGTGTATGGCAAAATCTGCATACATAGCGCTGCACAACACAAGGCAATGAGAACAAAATGCGTCTGTGTCTTCTCCAAAAGGTTCACAATCCATTAGTCCAGAGCATCCACAGAGGGAAAATACAGCCCAAAAGCCTGAGAGCATCTTCATGGGAGAGAAACGTCGGGAAAGGACGAGAACGGGAGCAGTAAACTTTTAAAATTTCAAAAACAAGTGACTGGCGTTTTTCACAAAAAGGAACAGGAACTACGCGCCTCGCTATACCTCAGCGGAGGTGCGATGCCCGGCGGGAGGGGAGCGCTGCTCCCCAAGTTACCCTCGGCCCGGCGATGGCTCTCCCCGGCTGTGGGGGCCCCAGCGCCCTCCTGCCGAGGGGCACCTGCCTCCCCCCGGGGAGGGCAACCTGTCTCTCCCCGGGGAGGCTCCGCTCCCCGACCCCCTCCTCCTGCCACATCCCCCCGTCCCTGTCACCTACCAGCTGCCGGTGTCCGCGCAGGCCGGGGCCGCCCCGCCCGCCGCTGCCTCCGCGTCCCGCGGCGGGTCGAAGTAGGCGTTCAGCGCCCTCTGAAACACAGGGGCGGCTGGCAGGGAGGGGCCGCCGCCGGGCAGCCCCGCGGCCCCGCCGGCCCCGGCCGTACCTCCATGTGCCAGTCGCTGGCGGCCAAGAAGCGGCGCGCCACGGCCTCGTCGCTGCTGGTGATGGTGGAGAACTCGGAGCACAGCACCTTCCTCCGCTTGGCGACGTGCTGCGCCTCCTCATCCTCCTGCTCCCGCTTGTGCTCCAGCGGCGGCGGGCTCGGCGCTGCCTCGGCCCGCTCCTCCATGGCTGCGGCGGAAGGCGGCGACAGGCACCGCCCGCCGGGGTTGCCGTTCCGGGGCGCGGGCGGGCGGCGGTCAGCGGGGCGGCAGCATGGGGCTCACGGCGGAGAGCCTGAAGGAGGCCATGAAGTACATGCTGGAGTCGAAGGGCTTCGACCGGGTGCTCCGCAAGGTACGGGCACTTGGAGGGCAGGGCTCCGGGAGCGCGGCCCCGCCGGGACAGCTCGTTTCTCCGGCCTCCTGTCCCCTCCCGGAATAACCGGCTGAACCGGGATCGGGGCGTCATGCTGCGGGCACGGCAGGAGCCCGGTGGTGCAGGCTCGCCGGTGTTTCCCCGCATTCTAGGCCTCGCACCCTGGCGTGTGGCCGTGCTGCTAACATGGGGTAGGAAACAATTGTTATAATAATTACCCAATTGTTATTCAGTAACTCTCGTTAAACACTCCAGCTGCCTTCCAGCAGCTCTCTGAAGTGTACTGAATAACCTTCAGGAGTCATTCAGCAGGTGGCATTCTTTCCTTCCTACGTACGTGCGAAGCCACTAACTTCCAGGACCGGGAAATTGTAAAGTTAACTCTTCCCTGTTTAAAATTAGAAAGATGCCTCGTTATGACATCTCCTGAGCCTGAAGTCAGGCTGAAAGCACAACGCACACCCCCCAGTGCTCTCTGAATTTCTTCTACACAAGGCTGTATGCTATAACTTCACTGCACATTCTGGTGTAAGGAAATGTAATTGACACTGCACTGGTAGTGCTGCAGTGTCATGTTACGTTATGCTAAAAAAAAGTTGAAGCTACTGTTAATTTACACTACAGCTTGTGTAGAATGCAGTAGCATAGCTGCTGTGTAGGAAAGTTCTTGTTCTAGAAGCAGTTTCAGTGTTCTCATTAAATTTTCCCTTTAATTTTTATTTGGTTGTGTAACTGTGACATGGAGTGATGGAGTAAATGTATCTAAGAAAAGCGGCCGTGTAAAAATCAATATGCTTTGCATCGTAGAGCAGCAAATGTTATAATGGAAGCAGTGCTTTTGTTGACAGCTCCATGATCTGATACACTTAATAAAAATCAACTGTAATTCTTGCAGTCATGTTTTTCCAAGACATGTTGGTGAGTATAAAGTTTTTAAAAAATGTATAAAGCTTTAAGAAGATAATTTATATATTTATAGAGTCCATTTAATTCTTAGTCACCACTTCACTGTGATACCTTTACGCTCCTTTTAAATCCTGGTAAGTGGTGAGCAAATATTAGCACTTCAGTTTGTAAACGTAACTGCCTGGAAGTGAACCCTGGGAGACAGGCTTCCAGTCTGGAATACTTTCAGATTTTTCCTGCAACCTTCTAGAATTAGGGTGCTAGGAATTTGATGATAATAATAATAAAAGTATAGTTTGAATTAAAAGTAACTGCTGCTTTTCTGGGAGATACCTGAAATCTCTCTTACCATAAGTAAATGACTCAAGCTTTTTGTTATTCTGGAGAAGACACATTTAGTCTGAAACCTTTCACCTCAATCCTCAGACTTAGTTTCTGGTGTAACTCCAATGTGGTATCTACCCAGGGTTTAATGACTGTGTGTTTAAAGCCTGGAAGCTGAAGCAATGTGCTGTTCCCTGAGGCAGACGCGTGGGAGGACAAGCACAGCAGGGCTGGGAGAAGCACAGAGCAGCAGCTCTCGCTGAGTAGGTCCTGGAAGCGTTCAAGTACTGAACTATTTTTGTCAAGGAGAGCAGGCATGTAGTGCCAGATCAGAGCAATGACAAATGGGACCAGATGCTTTGCTCACCTCGCTGGTGGGGTGGAGCACCAGTCCGTGACAGGAGAGGAAGCCATCTGCTCCCAGTGCTGGGCATCAGTGAAGCCTTCCTTAGAAATTCTGTCAGAAGCTCAGGCCTCCAGTGCAGTGCAGCATGCCTGATTTAGGGCTTGGTGTTTTCATTGATACAAGTGCTATTTCTACATTAGGATGTTGCCTCAGTAATTTCCTCTCTGTGTTAATACCAGTTTTTTCCATTAGAAGACTGCACTTACATCATCATTGATCTTGCTTTGTCTGCAAAACTTGGATAAACTCTGGTTTATCAGAAAGGGTGAAACTCAGCTCTTACATTGCATTATAAATAAGGAATGATGAAACTGGAAACATATCAACCTTAATACCTTTTAAGATCAAAAAATATTTAAGCTTAGCTGGTAACAGAATGGAAACATTCAAGTTTAAAAAAGCCTTTGTAAAAAACCTGAAAATTAGTAGGAAGAAATAAATAAATATGTCCACATTTCACTTTTAATAGTCTAAAGGCACTTCAAAGTCTTAGTTATACATGTAAATATATGTGGAACTTACCCCAGTTTTGCATCTGCTTTCAGACTTGGAATATAGTGCTACCGACTGAAGAAATTTAAACAGAGATTTTCAAATACTGAATTGCAGTAACTTCTTGGTGTCAAAATTACAACTTCTTTTGTTGGTTATAGGGGGAAGCATGGTATCATAGGTGAGCTGTAATTCTGGATTTACCACCTGTGGGCTGGAATGAAATTGTATATGCAATAATGATGCTGTAACACTGTGATACAGCCTTGGATACTTCTACTCATGAATATGAATTTCCAATCAGAGGCCAATCTGATTAGTATTTCCAATGCTCGTTTCAAAATACTGATTTTTATTGAGGTTGCACTTACATAATGATTAATGAATTACTGGTGGTCTCATTTCCATTTTGTGAGCTAACAAATATGCCTTCACAGCTATGGCAGACACAGATACTTAGAGCAGTTTTGTGTTCCCTGTAATCTGGTCTTTCACTCACAGCTTAAAGCAAGAGGAAAACTGAAGACAGTTTCCTCGTAAGGAATTCCTGACAGCACAGCACCTATTGAAGTTCTGTTAAGCTGTCAGTTTAAATATCTGTCTGCATTAGAAGTACAGATTTTTCTAAGGCAACAGTCTTCTGCTCAAAATCTATGGAAATATCTAACAGGACAGTTGAATTACACTATTTTCCATCTTTTAATTTTTCTCATGAGTCCAGAGTAAAAAAAAATGTACTTTCAATTTGATTGAGGGCAGTATTAGGTGTTGGTACTACTGTCACTAAGCTTTTTATTCCTTTTTTGTTTATACAGATGAAACTTCAATCTGCAACTCCTGGAAAAGTTGTTTGTGAAATGAAAGTAGAGGAGGAGCATACAAACAGAGGTGGCACATTACACGGAGGTTTGACAGCCACCCTTGTGGATGTGGTGTCAACAGCAGCATTGCTGTACACAGAAAGAGCAGCGCCTGGGGTCAGTGTGGACATGAACATCACGTAGGTATCATCCACTGTGGTACCAAAACATACTCACTTTTCTTCCCCTAATGACTCCATTGTACATCTTTTCTGTGCTGTGGCACTCACTAAAAATGGGTGTTTTCTTTGGTTCCTGAAGTCCTGTTTCGATAAATTAAAGGGGTTGCATGTGTGTTTTTGGAGAGTGCCATTTGATTTCAATTTTGATTTAGACCTTTTTAAGATTTTATTTGTTACATGTGTTTACAAGGCAGCGTCCATTCCTTCATAGAATGTAAAGGTATGTTGATATGCCAGCAATTTGACTACTAAGAAATTGGTTTGGTTTGAGTTTTTGCTTGTGCAGTAGGTTAATGTCTCCTCAAAATCCAAAATCTAGGGTAAGCAGTTTTCTGTAATCCCTTTTTTAGTATAATTCCATAAACCAGAGAAAAGTATTAAAGCAGAAAGAGTTTACCTTTGTTGTGTATAGAGGGTGAATTACAGATTGAATCAGAATTTCTCAGTGGAAGAAGAATCCTTTGCTCTAGGTTATTTTAAGGTTTTTTTTTTTACTGAGAATAGTTCTTCCTGTAATGGAGATTCAAAGCACGGTGTCTTAAAAAAACAATTGTTCTGAAACTTTCTTTGATCATGCTTGTCAGCTTTGCTTCATTACTTTTAATGAAGACATTATGACCAATTGGAACTAAAGTAATCCTCCTTGGAATAACTAACAGAGCATTAAAAACGTTAGAAAAGTAACCCCTCATCAAAACTGCCTTAAAAAAAAAAAAAAAAGGTTTAAAAGGGGGGGGGGGGGTGATCTGTATCTTTACCAGGTTCCCTCCTTTCTCTCCCAGCGCCTTCTGATTTCTCCACTGGGCAGATGGGGGATTAAGCATCTATTTAAGCTTCATGCTACCACTGTGATGACTAGGATCTTACTGGAAATTAAAACCTAAAATTCTCCTGTCATTATGGGGTTTTTTTGTGTAGTAGTATAACAAGAGGCCAACATCTGAATTATTGACACTATGAGTTATGTTCACCCAATTACATAAGGGCTGAAATCTGAAGAAAGTGCTGTCTCTGGAGGTGATCCAAAATTACCTTTAAGCAATGTTACATGAAGCAATATTAATACCTTTTTTTAACTTGGACTACTGCATTCATTGAACAAGTGAGATTGGATATCAAATATTGTTATAAGAACTTTTTTCCTTTTTGGGAAGGAGCTTTTTAAAAAGTTGTCATGAGGAAGCTATTTCAGTAATGGAAAGAACAGAGAGAAACAGAGAAAATTTTTTTTGGTAACCACAAGAGGATCAGCAGTAGCTTCTGGAAATGAGACAAGGCTGAAATTCTGCCCTTGTCAAGCAATGGAGCTGGTGCTACATCAGCGTTAGGCGTCACTGACATTCTTGTGACATGGCGTTGTGTATAAAAATGGACTCATTGATGAAATTTATCTCAACAAGATTAACATCCAGCAATTCTTCATTTTCCTCTACACTCCAACATTTGAATATTGTTCCCTTACCTCAGATCATGGTTGGATCACATTCCTCCTAATTCGTTCCAGGGGAATTCTTTGTGCAGAAATTTCTTCCTATTCCCCAAAGAGCATGTTTTAAAAGCACACCCTGCTGCTCATGTAAATAAAACAAAGAGTTTTCTAATGAAATAGAAACAACATTTGAGGGCTGCCCAGATTTCCATGACTTTCCTCTAACCAGGGTATGGGAACAGTTAACCTATGCTTACAGTTCCATACAGAAATGACCTTCTGGAGCCTTTGTGACAGTGACATTTTGCAGCTGAAGCAGCCAGACTAGTTTAGAAAGGCTGTAGGAAGCCAGCAGTGGTTGGAATAGGACTTGGAGCTGAACTTTTAACTGAAGCCTTGGATACCTCATTGTTTCTGTTCCAAAACAGACTTTTGCTCAGAACGAAGCCAATGGATTTCTTTCTAGCCTCCATTTTGTCAGAGAACTCTTACACTTACTTACCACTGCCAGTAGTTAGAGGAGCTCAAATCCATTAAGTGGGGGTTTGCAAGTAGGCAGGCAGAGAGAGATCTGGCTTTATTACCCGCTTCTACTAATTCCTTCATGATAATGTAAAATGCAGGAACTTTCTTGGATTTATCCTCTGTACAGTTGCTTACCTGTTCCTTTTTTTCTTCCTTGAAGATACACTTCTGCTGCTAAGATTGGAGAAGAGATACTGATTACAGCTCAGATTTTGAAGCAAGGAAAAACTCTTGCATTTGCCACTGTGGATTTAACAAATAAGGCTACAGGAAAGTTAATTGCACAAGGTAGACATACAAAGTTCATAGGAAATTAATATGAAAAAGTATTTTAAATAAGAATGTTGGACTTCAGAATCTTCAGAATCCCATTTAGAATTATTTTCTCATTTATGCAATATCATCTGCACAAAGTTGTGATAGTCTCTATCAAGTGAATTTGTCTCACTTCTATAATAAGCAAACAGATTTCTTAATTACCACCAGTATTGCTACAAGCCTAGGTTTGGGATGAACAACAGAGTGTGACGACGTAGGGAAGCATCTGGCTTTTTTTGGTCAAGATAGCAGAAGGGAAGAGCCTTTGGACCAGCGATATGGTTAACCAGCATGACAGCATTTTAAGAGATCTGCTTTCTCTCTACCTGTGGCGTCATGTGACAAAGCAACCCTGTCTTCAGGCCTGTCACTGTCACACTCAAACACCACTAGAAGTGCTTCCAAACTGTACTTGTTCTCTGAGATGGTAGTACAGAGTTCTGTAACATCGTCCAGAACAGGTTTGAAAGTGTAAAGCAGGCTAATGCGAAATGTAATTTACTGATGCTGTAATAAATTAAGAAGTATTCAATAAAGCTTTCCGAAACTACCTTTTTAAAGACTGTTTCATAGTTTTGTAGCCTCTTTGCACTAAGTAAAAGCTTGTCAGCATGGAATAGTTGAGAGAGGGTGTGGTGGAACCCTTGTACACAAATTCACCCAAGATGTCATCATCTCCCTCTGATCCTGGAACATGAAAATAATTGTATCATGTAGGCTTTTCAGCTCTCCCTAGCTGAGGTTGTGGTTATATTTGTTTAAAATCCATCAGCTGCATGTTACAGATGTAAAAAAGTAATTTTGCTGAGCTTTCATTCAGGCTAAGGCTGTAGATTATCTGACCTGGGATGAATGTGGTAAGAGTTAAGCTGCTGTTCATCAGCTGAAGCCTGGTCTCCTCTTGCAGTGTTGTGGACAGGCTTAACTGCTTTCTTCAAACTGTTGACAAATGATCCAAGGCAAGGTTATCAGGCTGTAATAAGAACAGCAATGCTACATATGCAGTGCATGTTTTTTTCCTCTAGCAAAAAACTGATCTACACTGGTAAAGGGCATGTGTAAGTCCTTTTTGTTGTGGAAGTTGAGTCATTGCCTTCAGTCATTTGAGTTTTGTGATGACCAGTTAAGGTTTTCTTCTCTGTATTCCTAAACCTAAAGAAGTAATTTTTAATAAATTAGGCGACCTGTTCATGCAGACTGATTTTCAATATAAACTTGTACAAGTTTTCTAATGTGTCATTAATCTTTCCAAAATTACTTTTAAACAACTAATTTGAGCAGATAACTAACCCTTCAGTGGAAGTTCTCTGAAATGCTATCTGCAGGGGGCTCAGGCTACCAGCATGTATTTTTGCTGCAAGTTTAGAACAGTTTTTCATGGTATATACATTCTCAGAAAAGCTTGTCCTCTGGGGGTGCCTCACATGCAAACAGGACTTACATGCCTGTGGCTAGCTGAACTTTTAATAGTAGCATCCTCTCTTTAGCAGTGCGTTCATGATTGATTTTCCCCCAGTACTTGCACTCACGCATACTCAGAAATCAACCCTGAATCCCATTTAAAGAAACACAGTGCTTTGATGAAACAGTTCTGCAAAGGTGCTTACTGCAGCAGTAACCTTTTTTGTTTGAAATCTTTGCTCATCAGGGCTAGATGCTGCACTGTACGACATTCTCATGTCACAGCTCCCTCAGCCTGGAGCACTGTTACGAATCTTAAGAATCTCAGTTCCTTCTGCAATTACTTGGATGAGCAGAGAGGATCCATCAAAGCAACTGGATGCACTTACTCACTTTGGCGATTGCTGCGCTGGTTATATTCCTATTAACATGTTAGGCATCTCCAGTTATATTTTGTCATTCTTAAGTTTACCAGTTTTCTTACGTGGTTACTCATGTAGTAGAGTCCAAGAGGATAGTTAAAACCACTCCCCTCCAATTGCTATAAACCAATTCCCCTCACTGGAACACAAGTGTGATTTTGACTATTACCTGAAATAAAAGGCAGACTGAAGGGTGAGAATGAAGGAGGTGCCAAATGCAATATGTGCCAAAAAATAGAGAACACTCAGCTGTATGTGCTGGGGCCACTGTGTCCTTGTGTAACTGTCCCACTGCAACTTAACACGACTTCCCTCAATCAGCACTGGCTGCCTCAGGAACTTGTCAGAGTTAAGTGGTCCCATTCTATCACTTAGCATTCATCATATCTCCATAATTACAACTGAAAAGCATCCAGGCCAATTGAGAGTGGCAAACCTCAACAGGAAGCAGCAGTATCCTCCTGTTCCCATTCAAGCCTGGCAAGGACTGTTTCAGGCTGAGAGGGAAGAGAAATAAACCTTCCTGAAATAACAGTGAATTCTCTTCTCCCTTACAATAGACTAGTCAACACAGTATTTTAGTACTGCCTAATTAATAAGAGGGACATTGTTAATATGCAGGCCAGTTATTCCAGAAGCAGTTAATTAAATGGATTATTTTAAGACAACCTTGTCTGTAATCCCTCACCAGCAGCAGTACGTTGACCTCATAATTTATTTCACAACTGAACTCAGGCGCAGAGATGATCTTAGAAGGAACTGACACCATTGAGCTCGCCTAGCTTTGAGAGTAAACTGTCAAGCATCAAACTTAATACTTGGAAGTGTTCTTTACTGATTTCACTCTAACCTACATGTGGGAAAATCTGTATCTTACCTTAGCTGAATCTCAAAGTAATGGAAACAAATTACTGTAATAAGGACAAGTGGTACATGGCTCCACCTGGCATCAGAACAACCAGACCTCCTGTGGGGTTGACCTGGTTCCATCACTGCAGATTTAGGCATAATTCCCTTACAAGCAAGCAAGTAATGACTTCATGAGCTCATCTTGTGAGTGTTAGTACTATACTAGATTACATATCCAGTAACTGACAGACAACTGCAAGTTCCATATCTTAACAGCTAAAAATGAGACCAGCCCTCCCATATTGCAGTTTGTTGTATTTTGAGGGGTTTTTTTGTTTTAGGTTTTTGGGTTTTTTTTTTTGTTTTTTTTTTTAAATATACCAAACACCCAAATTATATTTATGTCTAGATGTCTGTTCTTACAGAGGCCACATAAGTGGCCACTTCATACCACATTTCAGTAGTATGAAGTGTTGAGGAACAGTTTGTCTCTCTCAGTGAAAGTAACTTCAGCTTCCCACTTGATGCAGTACCTGTCCAGCCAAGTGTTTCATGCTAGTTTCACATTCCTGCTATTGCACAAACGCATTCAGTCTAACACCCACGGGCTTGCACCATGTACAGCTGTGCTTTACAGATGCCTTGAGAAAATAAGGAATCAGAGCAGACTTGTTCCCACTGGCATTTGAAACCAGGGGTCCAGATGTTAATCAGGGCAGGTACAGATCACAGATTAAGATGCAGTGAGAAGGGGTTTAGTCATTAAGGATTCCAGCTCTTGAGAAGATGTCAGTGATAAACTAGGGAGAAGGTAAGGAAGGGTGTCACTGCTGACACAAGTATTGAACTATCAGAATTCCTTCTAAGTCTTTTTTTAGGTCAAGCCACCCATCACAGGATTCTCATGGCTGAGCTGCTGGTTTGCAATTCTCAAATTCACAAACCACCACCTAACAGGGATGGGGCAGAGAGGGCAGGGATGTCAGGTGAATTAGGCTGTTAAGTAACTGTTCTGAACAGCAGTTCAAATCTCTTCAGCTTCGTTGACTGGCTCTGAGCCACTGCCACGGCATATGGAAGAATTTCCCACCGCATTATGTCATTCACAATTTTAGAATTTTCATCTGCAAAAAAAAACATTTAGGCAGAACCCCCCAAACCTCCCCTTACCTCATTGTCCACGGGAATGAAAAAAACCCACTTACATGCCTATTTGGCTACTTGAGTTCAGGGCCAACATGATGACAGTGATCACCTTCATGATTCTGCAATGCATTCACTGAACCACTGCTACCACCAAACCAGGATCCCAAGCTGCCATGGTTGTGGGACACAGCAGCATATACAGTTGAACGGTTCTTGCTTAAAAGAGAATAAATTACCTGCCAGCTTTCATCAAACAAGACACATTTGCTATCCTTCAGGAAAAACACCAAAAATAAATGAAAAAAAAAAAAAAAAATCTATTTTTGTTTACTAAGACAGTACCTGGGGCTTGTAACTCTAGTAAAATTCTGGATCTTTAATTTCTTTTGCTTAAAAGCAGTAGCTGCTTGAATAGATTTCTAGAGTCTGAACAGCAATTTTTTTAGTGGGTGCTCTAGCATACAGTAATTGTGCTTAAATTAAGGGACCTTTCCATATGTAAATCCTTTCCAAGCAGAAGTAGGCCACGGATATCTTCAGCCCGAAAAAGCATTTCAGTCACCCAAGCAGAAGAGAAATTACACTTAGCTTCAGTTAACCTGTAGAGCTGACACAGCCCTCCCTGTACAGCATCTGTGCTACCCAGTGAGCCTCGCGAGCTCCCTCCCAGCTGCAGTGCACAAAGCAGAAAGCAGCACCTACTGCTGCAGACCTGAAGGGTTTCAATAACGCCTTGTCTCATTGCTTCACTCCAAAAAGCTGTTCCAGAATCTGCAGGCTTACACTGCTTGTGAATTTACTGCCACAATAAATGCAAAATGAAAAATCTGAGATGATTTTCCAGGCTAATAAAAGTAAATAAATAGCAATTAAGTAAACTCACATGGCATGTCTCTCTGCTTAGTGAATGTAAATGCACTCTACTCATTCTTGACTTCAACTATCACGCTCAGTGGCAGTAACGTTAATGCAACATTAAATGAAGCCTCCAACAGTCCATTAGACTAATCTCACTATTAAGAGGCAGAAAACCCTTCAGTGACTCTTCTCACTGTTCAACCCCCCAGATCCTGATTCAACATAAGCTGGTGTTCAGTAACTGCACGTAACCTAAATGACTCAGCACACAAGTGCAAGAAAAAGCAGTGTTCTCCTGGCAGCTGAGCAGGGGTGGGAAGGGAAGGATGCCTGCAGAGCTCAGAAGCTGCAAGTATGTGCAAGGACCAAGCGTTTATGGCATTTGTGTGATGTTTTAAAGTAATCTCAAAACTAATCCATTGCACCTTACGTGTCAAGGAAAAGATGTGGTCATTCCCAAGGACCACAGCCACTTACTGTAGTGCAGGCTGATCCTCAGGTTTGTATTTTCAAAGTACAATCAAATAGGTGTTTTGGAAATGTCAATTTTTTAATCTCTAGGTCATTTTACAAGTTCTAATTTTCATCTTTCCACCTGCTGTTTTTCTAACAGACTTAACGTTTTGCAATGAAAAAAATGAAATTGCAACAAGAGATCAGTACCTTTGATCTTTCAATGCTCAGAGATTAGTAACCAAACCAATTTTTTCCTTTAAGAGAAGCACTGA
The DNA here is from genome assembly GCF_017590135.1 of Pyrgilauda ruficollis. Lineage (NCBI taxonomy): Eukaryota > Metazoa > Chordata > Aves > Passeriformes > Passeridae > Pyrgilauda > Pyrgilauda ruficollis. Next base: position 360,420 of record NW_024528599.1, on the reverse strand, counting down.
CTAACCCCAGCCATTTCTACTACCTGATGTAACACTCAACATAAATTTTTATGTTTATAAAAGTAACACTAAAGCTATAATAGAACTTTTGAGAGTGAATTTGTACTTTGAGACAGACATGACAAAGGGCATCAACTGCCAACTAACTACAGGTCTATTGCATTTCGGCAATACTTGTACAGCAGTTCTGTCCATCTTACCGTATTTTGGTAACTCCTGCACAGCTGAAGAAGCTTCAGAAGTGAAGCTTCATAATCATGTACAGACTATAACATGGAAGACGCTTATCATCATCCAGGAAGCACCTGACGCAAACTTCCCTTCACCAGCCAATTCACTGAGATGCATTTAATATTTAATGGCCTTCTCTCTACTTAATTTATCCTTGTCCCCTTGGCACTTACCAAGGTCTCATGACAAATCCTTAAGCAGCAGCCCAGTTAAACTCCCATACTCAGGTGCAATATTGAGTGTAGTTCAATTCTTGGTATTAGACTGTCCAAGGGAGGCACACAAGCAGTTGACAGTACGCAGTAACTAAAATTCTTGTGAGAGAACCTTTCTGTATTTACAAGCAGCTCCAAAAATGAGATGCACACCATCACAAACTGTGCTTTGGAAAATTAATTTTGTGAGATAAAACTTACATTATGAAAAAAGACTACCAAAAAGCCATTAAGCTTATATAAAGAGGGCCTGAAACCAAAAGCTAGATGTTATTAACTTCTTCCATTCACTTCTGAAGGGCATTTTGCTAAAGTAACTTAATGGAAGAATATTTTGAGATTGAACTGCAAGTTCCATTGAGAAAGAGTGGAACAAGAATTAAATCTCTTCCCTCAAAAGCTGTCCTGTTTAAGGGGAGAGAAACTCTTCAAAGATGCCAAATGATACAAGAACAAACTCACATATTCCCCAACATTCTCATGCTCTGAAACCTGTTGGTCCCTTATCTTTTTTCCCCACTACTTAGACAATGCAGATGGTTCTGAAGTTACTCTGATAGCACAGCAAAAGCATAAGGTTTGCTAGCTGGGTAGTATAGACCACATTTAATAAAATTTGTTTTCCAATTTTTTGTTTCCTTTAATCCTGTGCTCTCCCAAGGAAGCATGGTATGGTTTGTCACGAGGAACAAATGAGCAGCCTGTCTTATGCACCCTGTACAGAACTAAAAAAGGAATTAAACGGAACCAGTTGTTTCCTGTATGATTGCTGACACTTGGAAAGCACTGTACACAGCCACTCAGACCAACATCTTGAAGCTTCTTCTGAGAGAAATCAGATTAAAGAACACCAAAATACCTAATGCAAGAACTGCAATGTGTTTGCTAACCAAGGTAACTACGACCCTATTCTCACTGTGGTGAGACGATGTCCAAAATGACAAATTAAGAACAAACAATGGCACTTACGAAGCAAATTTTAAAATCCAGAAACTTAAATGTTCCAGACCCTATGAAACTTAGCTCAAGCTTCTTGGGGACATTTTGCATTATGTGTTACAGATCATTCAAAGAAGAGGCACTTAAAGCTGAGAAATTTTCAGTGCTATCAGCAGGTGTGGTGGTTACTACACATTTTAGAAAGTCTTAGCATTCTGACGAGCAGCACTTTCAAGGTATTTCTTTGTAACTTAAGGCAACTATGAAAGTGGAGTTGGAGCTTTCAGGTGGAGTTTTTGTAGGGTGTTTCATATTAACCTGTAGGAATTCATAACTTTGGAAGTAAAAATACTTATGTACCAATACAATAAGATACTAGTAATGCCATTATTTCTGACCAGTACTTTTCAAAACATATGGCTCACATTTGCAAGAACACCTTTGCCACTGATCTTTGCTAATCTTAACATTTTACAGTCTGTACATTTTCAGTGTTTGTAGTGGGTGACACTCTTAAGATAAAAGATGCTACTAAGATTCAATTAATAGGATTTCCATAAATAAAACCAGCCATCTTTCACCTAATTTATTTAATTTTCAATTTTTCCAATTCCAAACAAAAGCTAAATACAAGTTTTAAACAGGTAAGCACTAGTTTTATCCAAAGGGAGTAGGCTTATGCAGTTTTACTCCAGTAAAGTACTCAACCCTTAAGCAGAGCCTTCTTTGTCAACAAAACTATACAGTAGTCTTCCTTTTATCATTGCACAATCTTAAAATGTTCTGTCAGAACCAACTTTTGACACTCCAAACACTATTTTACATTGGTTTATAATGTCTATTCCAAAAGAAAGAAAAAAAACAACCTCAATGGGTTTTCTGTAAGAAATGTTTTAGAAACCAGTATTTCCTGCACAGTTCACCTGCAAGTTTACAAGTCTCAACTCTCAAAAAAAAAAAAAAAAATCCTCTACCAACATTGTTTCTGCAGCTATTATTTTACCTTTTTTTGAGCTGCTTTAGCAACTTCAGACTCCAGGTCTGCCTCATCTGTATAAATGCATCCAACTCAAAAGAATACCTTCATACAGTTATACAGCAACTTGGGGAAAGAGATCCAAAACAAAAGTGCCAGTAAACTTAAGACATGGCCCAGCAAAATAAAAGAGGCAAAAATGCCTATACATTAAATGAGATGCGTTTTTTCTTTTTAAGAAAGATTTCTTTCCCACACTTCCTACTGTAATAGCCACTTTTTTGTTCATTAGAATGAATGATAGTGCTCGTCTATACAATCATGAACAGCAAAGCTATAAGGCTTTTATACCCGTTACATTCACTTCTCACCCTCAAAATACTGATGGTTAACATTAGAGATGTTAGGGGGCATGACCAGCACAAATGGGAACACCACCACAAATGTTCACCTTGTGCTTTCAGATACATTTGTTTCAATGTACAGTCCCTTCATTTCACATTTCAGTAAGATGCTGATGCAGTGCAGAAGTGTGCAGAGCATCCTCTCTTTCACAAGGTCCATGCAGAAAACATCTAAAAAAAAATTGCAAAGTTCTGAGATACAAATGATTAAAAAAATCCAGGATGATCAAGTTTCACAATGTATAGTGTTCTGAACATGAGTCCATTTTCTTCTAAATTCTGAAAGAATGAAGTGGTGAGGAAAGTGAAAATCCACTGCTGCATTCTGTGATCTTCCCCATTTTGCTGGCCAGTACCTTACTCTGGCATGTACGGACGGAGGTGATCCTCTATGGTACCAACCGTCCAGTGAGTGAGCTGCTCCTGTGGCAGGTACAGGCAGATGCTGCATAACTTGAAGATTGTAGCTTTGTTTTTTGGAGTCTAAAGGCAAAGAAAACCCAAAGAAAAGGTATTAAGCCTAGAACTTTCTCAGGACTAATAGGTAGACCCCCAAAGACATTTCAAATTCACTATTTCATACACATAAACAGCCAGAGTTTAAAATTAGTCTGCAAACTCTAATGCACAAAATGTTTTCACTATTTTGTTCATTCTTCACTTGAATTATTTCTGTATTGTCACCCAAACAAAAGCAATGCTTTAATTTTTCTTAACCACTGTTAGGCCTATTTCAGAACTTCTTTAATTTTTTAATACAAGAACATGAATTCTATGTGAACACATATGTGGCCCATAGTTAGTTTTTGCACGTATGAGTCATATTTATAATGTAAGTTTCCCCTGCAACTGCCAAAATGCAATCATGAATGCATGATCAGTTTTTCTACTTGAGTACCTTGCAGCAAAATCACTGACGTTCCTGAGAAGAAAAAGCTTTTTGTAGTTAAAATACACCTGTTAAAACAATGACAAAAGAAGCTTACCTGCAAGTGCTGTCGGTCAATGAAGAGAAACACTGACTGGTTAGGGTTGTTGACAACAATTCCAGTCTTGTCCTTTCGGCTCAGAACATGCAGAAACTGTTTTTCATAGTCACCATGATGAAATTCAAACTTGGCCTACATGGTGTGAGGGAGGGAAATAAAATATTTTTCAAGATAAAGCTCACGTGTAACCCATTAATTTCCTTCAATGTGGGGCTTTGCAACCACTTTTGTTCTTCCCTTTTCTGATGTATTCTGAAAAGCAGAAACTGGGGACCGTGGCAATGTCTTGACACAATTTAAAGAATCCCCTAATTTCATTCTGCCAACACTGCCATCAGCCATTGCAATGACGTATTAACAACTCAAAGGTACAACTTTACCTGCAGCATATATAAAACCCAATTTACCTTCCTATGGCAGAAGATCCCTGTGCAACAATTTATAATGCAAAGGTTCCATCCATCTCTCTCTTCCATCTAATCAAATACAGCAGTTTGGAATACTGACAGAAGCTTAATAATGCCATCACATTTAGACAAGATTCAATTGTACTAAGAGGCACATCTAAGCCACTCCTACAAATACAAACACACTGTATGCATTTATACATAGTGTCATTTGCAAAGGCCCTTTGGAAACTTACAGTTTGGAAGGGCTAATACAACAGTGCATAAAGATAGGAGGAGGCAGAATTGGGCATTCAGAACACTGACTGCTGTATAAATAAAACCAGACAGCGTATGGTTTTACATCCAGAGAACTCGCATACCTTATCAACTTATCGGTTAAAGAAAATACTCTCTCCAGGAACAAGTTAGTTACTAAAGTCAAAACCCAAAACCAAATACCTGAACAGGCCTAAAGGGTTCGTCAGATCCCTTCCACCGAGAGAACAGGAGACAGACTATCTTCTCAATATCATTACGAGGCCATAGAATGAAGTCCATCTCCTGGGTACAGCCGATGACATCCTGTGAGCAATAAAGGTCTGTATTTACATTCCCTCCAGTGGTCAAAGACACAGAGAAGCAACTTATCTATACAGGCACATACTTGAGAGGTGATACTTACACAACATTTGTTTGATTTTCCATTTGTATTACTCATACCACAGCTGAAGTCTTCCTTGCTTGCCACTGAATTTTAGTATCATTACCCACTTAATATAAACTACAACTTTAAGAAAACATTAGCCAAAACTGTCATCCAATATTCATTAAGCAACATCACTTAGATGTAAAGCAGGAGTTGTTACAAGAATTATTAACACATGCATTCTAAAGGACAAAGATGGCAAGAAGATACAATTCCCAAGGCACATCTCTGAATGAGACAAATTAAAGGTAAAACGTCAGAAATACATATTTAAACAGTTTCAGAACTATTATTACCCCATTGCTACTCTTCAAACTAGACCACATAAACACAGGCCCACAGAGCCCTCAGGCAGCAAATGAGAAAAAAAGGCAGGATTAGACTTAAGATTCACAAGGAAAAACACAAGTGTTGAAAAAGTACAATTCAGCAAGCATAAAAAGGAGCCTTACCCTGCGCATGGACTGGTAGCGGGGTGCATGGAGCTGTACTACATCCTTCTGCAGAAGCTCTAAGGAACTTTCCAAAGAATAGCTGGAATCCCGCACACCTTTCAGGATATTTTCTTCATAGTTATTGGTCATGACTGGTATCACTTCAGACACTTCAAAAAGTGCTGACTTTTTCTTCTAAAAAAAAGCACAGATTACATTAAGATTATGATCCATTTTAGGAAACAACAGATAACAGTTCATTTCAGGATTTGTGATTTTCTGTACAGATGTATAAAGTACACATCACACAGGTTAGGACTTTAACACAAACCATGCTAAAATTTACAAGCAAAAGTTTATCAATTAAACAGAATCAGACCGACAACTTTTATAAAATTTGAACAGATTTTTGTAATCTCCAAAAATGCAGATTTACATATCAATCTTGAAAACACTAAGATTCTATCTAAACATTAACAGAAATGCTCTTTCTTCAAGTAGAGTATATGACTCTGGGATGATCAAGAACTTCGGCAAGCTTCTCTCTGCAAATATCAATCAAGTACACCTTTTTTCTCCTTTTCAATTTTTTACAGTTGGCCTTTTATGAAAAGTGAAATCTTTCAATGCCACATTTGGTGACAGCAGGTGATTGAGATCTCAGCTGAAGTTAGCTAAAATCTTCTCCAAGGAGAACAACTTTCATTTGCTATATAACTTTTATACTCACTACAACTATTTTAGCATCTCTCAAGCAAGGCCAAAACATTATGAGAATGTAAAATCACTGAAGCTGTATGTCTGTTTCTAACAGCTTTCTTACAGTGCATTGGAAGTCTTGCCCTACTTTAACAAATTTGTGTCTCACCAAATAATGCTCCACTTCCCTACCCCCCCATCAGACCACAGCTAACAGGCAACTACTTGCTGACCATACTGACTTGAGCTAAACTCCTACTTTAAGCAAAACGGTATGGGATGGACATCTTCAGTTCACCGTGATGTAAGCAAACACGATTTAAAACAGGCATTTGCCATGAATTTCTACAAAGCAAACAAAAAGCAGTACCAGTGTCCAACTAAAAGTTAAGCTGTGTCATCTAAGAAAAACTGATTGTTGCTACTGCTTAAACATTCATTTTTATGTTACTGTTACACAGTACCCAGAAATTACACCCCAATAAAATCCATCTATGCTTGCACTAGAACTGACAAGAGCAAACTGAACTCAGAAATTTTAAAGCTTTTCAAGGAAAAGTCTTCATTAAAAACACCTAATTATTACAGCAAATGCAAAATCTATATACATATGAGGAGATTTAAACAATTTCAGAACTCATCTACATGCATTATGTACTGTTGCCATTTGCTTCTATCTTCACTTCCTCATCATGTGTTCAGCACATTCACTTCCCCTAAGTACCTACTTTCATTAACGTTCTGTGGATAAAAACTCTCCCACAATTGCGGGTCTATAGCTGGCTTTAGAAAGACCCAGCTCCCCACCCAGTTATGAGGAACTCAGCAGCAGAGAAGGCAGCCAAGCAAATGAAGATTTTCTTTGCCTTCCCCACTCCCTCTAAAAATGACAGCAGCAGTTCCACACGTGCCTGCGCACTTGGGCCATTTCCACATCACATCTTGCGACTCCTCCCTTAACTGCCAGGTCTTCCCTTCTGCTTTCACCAGATAAACACACTCGGCAATCGCCCCAGCCAGATTGCCTTCACAGCCCAAGTGCTCACAGCCAGCAATTGTGCGGGTCAGACCCCAATTAGGTGCAGTATCTACCCAATATAGAAGTTACTAAGTAACCATTTAATGAGGCACTGGAACCCTCTGCCTTACAAAACTACAAAACACAAAGAGCCAAAATGACAAACATGAACTAAGTGAGTATTATAGCAATTAGCAATTTTAAAAAAATTAAAAGTCAAGGGACTCTGTTAAGGATAAAATATTTTATGCAATCAGGCAGCAAGGCTTTGCACAGAACACTTAAAACGCAACAAACACACAGACACACTTTAAAACCAAGTTACCTTGTCTTTGAACACAAAGGCAATGTACATCTTGAAGTCAAACTGGTCAGCTAAAGATTCTTTTTTCTTTCTAAGCTGAGCACGAAGTCTGTTCAGAGCTTGTTTCTTCCGGGAGTTTGGGTCCCCCATTTTGTAATACAGGTGGTACTAAAGCCTTTGGAAACTGTCGCTAAACTATGGGCACCTTTTCGTAAAGACTTAAGTACAACAGAAACAAGTCGTTTGATTCCTGCTAATACAACTGAATAGATCAAACGCTAATGTAACCCAAAACCGCACCTCAGGCAATATTTTACGAGAATGTCATACTGGAGGGGTCAAGAAACAAAGAAAGTAGTTGTCCAGCCATGGCTGGACAAGAGGTTTTACAATAAATCAAGAAAAAAACGCAAAGAATTTCGAAGAGAAAAATTTGAACAGTTTAGCTGCAGGAATAAGTGGGAAAGAATGAAGGGGGAAAAAAAAGAAAGCAAACCCCAAACAAATCTTATCGCAATTTATGTGTACAATAAAAAGCAACTGGCACAAGCCCAATCCATGGGGGGGGTACTTTTGCTCTGCTTACAAAAAAAAAACCCGAAGCTGAAATTACAAACTGCGTTCTACCCCAGCCAGATTCATGACTCTACTGATTATTATTCTCAGCCTTCCACTATTGCTATGTTGCCTGTCTTCTTTAGAATTATTACACTTGGTGGAGAGCAGAGAAAAGGGTGCAAAGGAGGAGTGCACAACCCGGGAAGTATGACATTCCTCTGCCGCCAACAACAAAATCAACTACAGACAACACAGCGCTGGTTTGCAGGGGAGCAAAGAGAAAAGACAGCGGAGTCATTTCTAACTTCATCCTGCTCATCACTACCCTGAGGCTACTGCTGCCGAAGAGGAGAGGGATCATGATGGCCATTGACAAGGGGCGGACAGGGATTCTAAAGGACTGTATTATCTCACCGAGAGACTTAAACCTGAATCGGTGCCCCAAACCCGGGCTTGCTCCCTACCAGTGGGAGAGCCCTACATCCCCCGACACCTCATACACTCCCTGGGCTGTTGATCCCCCGGGGATCCTTCCCTCTCTCTCTCTGCTGCTGCGAGCACGGTCAGCCGAGGCTGTGCATGGCCGGCGCTCTTGGATTTCCCTTCGCCTTCGCTCTGCGCGCAGGGCGGCCGCGCCCGGGACAGCGGGACACCCACAGCAGCACCGCCTCTCTCCCCTCTCACTTCATGGCCACGACTCGGAAAACATGGAGTGCGTTTTACTCCTGCTTTTCGGTGACAGATTTTTTTTTTTGCGAGGTTTTTGTTTGCTTTTTTTTTCTAATTGCAACCTAGGTTGCAATTTTAAACCTCTAAATCACCCTCCCCCGAAAAAAAGCAAATCCCCAATTATCAGGTTATTTTCTTCCTCTCTCCAGACATTTTTCCCCCTCCCCAGGTGTTTGATTAGTCGGGGTTAAGAAGTTTTTAGGTCAGCAAATTCGTCGGACCAGGTTAAGAAGAGGAGGGGGGAATAAAGTACTTCTCCCCTTCTCTCCCTGGAGAGAAAGGAACAAAAAACCAAAGGCAAACAAAACCAAACCAAACCAAAAAAAAAAAAAAAAAAAAAAGAACCCCTCCCAAAGCTTCCCCCCGAGTTAAGCAAGAGACTGAGAGGCTCCGACGAGAGCCCGGGACCGTGGCCCGCTCACTACCCGCAGCCGGCGGGCGCAGGAGGAGCAGTGGAGGAGGAGGTGGCGGCGGTGCTGGCAGCACGGAGAGGAGCCATGTCAAGATAAAGCCACGAAGCCGCGGAGCCCCCCCATCCCTGCCGCAGGGGACACGGTGACCGGGCCGCCCGCTCTGCCGCTGCTCGGCCCCGACCTGGTCCCCATAGTCTAGCTCAGCGCCCCGGGGCCGGGGAGTGGGGAAATGGTGGCGGAGAGAGAAGGAGGAGGAAGAGGCGACGGCGGCGGAAGGAGGAGGAGGAGGAGGACGCTGTCCCTGCGCTAGCGGCTCCTACGGATGAGGGCGGCGGGCATAGAGAGATCCCGGAGCGGCGTCGGAACAGGACCGGGACGGCCGGGAAGAATGATGAAAGGGCTGAGGAGAGCCTCTTTTCGCCCAGGCGGTCCCGGGACGTCCTCGAGGGCGACGGCAGGAGCGGGCAGGAGAGAGCAGGAACGCCTGTGCCTCGGCACGGAGCGAGCGTGGAGTGCAGCTGCGCAGCCACCACGGACCCCTCAAAATGGCAGCGCCTGAGTCACACAGGCACCGCCCTACCCGCACCGCCGGCGCGTACCAAGCGCTCGTGCCTCTGGGGGGGCGAGGCACTGCTGGGGTCGAGGCAGAAGAGCTCAACCTCGGTAACCACCGTGGACACGCCTTGTCGGGAATGGCAGAAGGCAAAGTACAACAGCGGCTTGGAGCGTCTCTGAGCTCTCACCGCGCCAGGAATCCGCACTGCCCTGCACCTTCTTCCCCTCCACCCCCCGCGGTCACGCTTCGTGTAACCGCCCGCTCGCCCCGCGTGGTGCCCGCGGGACAAGGACCCGGATGGGGCTGCTCAACGCTGCTCTCGGGGGGGGGCGGGGGAACGACGACGGGGAGGGCGTGAGGCAAACGGGAGGGAAGAGCCATGCCCCACCCCTCCCCGCCCGCCCCAGGTGGTATGTGCCTGGGGCAGCTCCTCGCCGTCCCACCGGCCGAGCGTCTGATCCCCAAATTCCATCGCCTTGCGGGAATACTTAAACTTGTTCCAGCCTTAAGCGTGGTGGTGTTATAGGCACACAAGTCCTGTAGTGGCATATTTTGTGTAATTTGGTCCGTCGCGGTTTGTATTCAGCCCGACCCACCTAAGCGAAGTAAAACTGTAAATAAAACAACAATTAAAGTCCAGCATGTGTTCAGAGCTGACATGGCGAAGGGCGTGTCTGCAGCACTGATCTCGCCACAGCAGCCAGTGTGACAGTCTGTGTTCCTCTGTGGCGGCCGCAGCACTTCCCGAGGAGGCTGGCTAACTTTGATAAATAAGTAATTGCTGTTCCAGAGACACGAACCTAATCCTTGGAGAGAAGTAAGCAGTTTTATTTCTGCAGTACAAGGACAGGCTAATGCCCTTCTTCCCTTCCCGTTCTCTCAAAGGAAGGAGGAACAGCAAGGAAGCAATGGACGCGATGCGAGGACACAGCCTGCTGTTGAGCGTTCTCCCTGTGGGAAGGCCCAGGGCGAGTTGGAGGAATTGCCATCCCAGCACCAGGTCCGGTCATTTGCTGGCCCATCCCTGCATGCCAGAGAAACCTCCTCGCTGTCCGACATGCCCTGGGCCGGCAGCGCAGGTTCTTGCGGGGGAGCCGAGAGCTGGTGACTGGCTGGTTTGTGCCACAGCACGGCACGGGCTGCCAGGGTGGGTGAGGCAGCTCTCCCACCTTTCCCTGGAAGCTAGTGCCTGTGACTCCATGGAACAGCGGCGATATTACAGAGATTACAGGCAGAAGACAAGTGCGGGCACCGTCTCTCACTTGATCGTGTTTCAAAGACCATGCAGCATGCCAATGGCACTCTCCAGTAATTCCACCATTTCAATGTTTGGTCCCCCAGTCTCTTAATTGTCCTTGCCGATCCCCCTTGTTCTCTCCTAGCCCCCAAATCAGTTATTTTCCTTTAGCACACATTTCCTCTACATACTTTCCCTTGGACAAGTCTCTCCTGGCTGTCTTAGAGGCAGGAGCTGTGTTTAGCACTTGGACTTCGTTAATCTTCCCCGGGTGTTAGTCAGACACTCTGATGTGAACAGTCCTCTTGCCTCCCCTGGCACAGACCAGAACATTCTTCTGTTGTTTGAACAAGAACAGAGCAGAAACATAATTTTTACCTACTTAGAGATTGCTGTTCAGCCCTAATGGGCAATGCCGATTGAAAATAACCCTTTATTTGGTGGTAAAAAGCAAGGCAGGTAAATAGGATTACATTAGCTCCGCATTTCTGTGGCTGTTTCAGCCTGACAGAGTTTTTTTAACTGTAACATCAGTCTGTCCTTAAGGAGAGCCACGTTTAGATAACTGCTCTTCCAGCCAGTTTGGTCCAGTTTTGTTTTCCACGCTGCCCTGTGCGACATTTTGTGCTGCAGTCTTGCGCCTGCTGCTATTTTAAGCCATGACTCACGCTTGGCCTGTGACCCTCTTTGTGCCAGCACAGCGAGAGCTCGGCACCGCCTGACCAGGGGATTGCTCTGGCACAGAAGGCCCGCGGGGGAACTGGCACCTTGCCCGCCTGCGGAGGGGAAAGGAAGGCGTTTTCTTCCAGCCCAGGGACTCCAGCGGCCCTTTTGAGTGTAGGGATGCAGTCACAAGGGATCGGGCAGCTGCCCAGCCCCAGGCTGAGGAATGCGCCCAAAAAATTTTGTCAAATGTAGTGCTGGTGTAAGAGCGCTTTTTCTTCTGGAGGGCTTTATAGTAGAGCTATGAGGAGAGGAATATATATACTTAGATGAAATATACATATATAGATGTGTGTGTCTGTGTGTGAAGGAAAAGGGAGATCAAGTACAAAGTATTACATGTTAAGCAGCCACCACCTGTCTTCTGCAAACTCAGGCTGCTCAAAGCCTTTCAGAAAGGGAAGGGGAGCTGGAAGCACTCCAGGTTCCTTCTGTAAAGACTGGTGCTCCTTATATAGATAACTTCCTTTCTTTAGCAAGCTCAGAGATTTTTTTTCCCCTTTTGCTCATTGTCTAGTAAAGGTACCTTGATATTTACACAAATGAGTAAACTAACCAACCCAAGTATGTTTATTATACATTTACATGCAAAAATTTTGCACTATTAAATTCATGAGTAGTGGCTGAGTCTTGCCCTACTTTTGTATAGTTGTGCTTCTGTTTCTGCATCATGCACAATGATGAAGCTTGTAGGGTAGAAAAATCTCAATCTTATTTAAAACATATGTCAAAAAGTAACATCTCTTAATGAAGGGAGAATTAAGACTTAGCAAAATAAATATATTTGTAGACCATTGATCCATAATTCTCTTGACTACATAATTGCATATTATTGTTATGCTTCATACTGGTTATGCAATGTTGCATCATTTATAAGAGAAGCTTGTGGCCCTGGAAGCTGGGTGTGTATTTTGCAATTATAACACTCGATCCAATGACAGACTGCCTCTCTTCAAATCTAATTTAAAACAATGTAGGGCTTATCACTGAGGGGAAAGGAATGTGCATGTTATACAAAACAAACCTGACAAGTAGGTTGTGGCATTATGTGCAATAATAGTTCTCTTTTTTTAGGCTTAAATCCCATTAACACAGCAAAAATAATGTTTCTTGTGCATGATAAATCCAGGCTGAGTAAAACAGCCAGCAGAGTGGGTCAGCCTCTGCTTGGTTAGCACAGCACAGACAAATCAGCTGGTGTCCTAGAGGCTTTCCCCCAGAGTGAGGAGGACTGTGTACAACACCAGGTAGCAGCAGTCCTGTACCCTTGGAGGAGTCAGGTGCACACAGAGCCCTCTGAGCACTGGGGTCGCAGCATCCTGCAGAAATACAGAATCCACAGCATGGGAAATGGCCCGTGTGAAGGTAGTCATGTACTCTACCTGTTGCAAAAATATGTTCTTTGGAAGAGAAAGTGAGTAATGGAATTTTGAGAAGCAAAAGCTTAAAATATCTAGTGGAAAAAAGTTTGAAAATTTAAAATATCTGGTTGCTGGCTATGCTTCTCTGAAAAACTGGTATTTTCTAGTCACCATGTTATCATATCCTCACTGTTTTCAGTGAAACCAAGCACTCCTTTGCATAATAACTTGTGTTTTTTCTGTAAATTAAAAAACATTGATAACTTTATAGATACACCTTGTCATTTTGGGTTTCTTTTTCCTAAAATTTCTGTAATTTCAGAGTCTAATTCCTGTTTTCACAATTACATGTTTACTCATAAGCATGTGGGCAAGATTGTACTTTAATGCCCCTGTTCTTTATTTCCAGCTTAATGATTAGTTACTAAAAAATTAATAATTTCCTGTTAATAATTAGTTTTTAATAAGTTGTCACAAATTGTTATGTATGTTATAGACATATTTAGGAAGAGATGAGATGGATTCTGTTATCTTTCTTCTGTACATTCCACATATACTGTACTGTATGTTAGAAGTAGAATCAGCCCTGAAGCTACTTCCTTCAAAAACAGAACTATGATTAATTCAGTGCCAAATATTTATGCATCAGACAAAAATAAATTAGTATTCTTTGTAAATTCAAACAAGACAAATTAGGTGGTAATTAAAACTTTTTCATATACTTCAGAACGTACTGATTCACTTTTTCCTGCATTCAGAGAAAACATTAGTTTCTAAGGCATAAGAGGAATGCTTTTGTGCAAAGAAATGTCAGTGTTTAATGTGTACAACATTCCTTATATTGTGTTCTGGACTCATTTAGAATCACAGAATCATAGAATGACTTGGGTTGTCCACCACTGTCCACTTCTTGTCATGATGGACAGCAGTGGACAGAAGAAAATTAACTCTACCCCTGCCAAAACCAGCACACCACTGCCCAGCTGGTGCTACAATATTAAGCTTCATTTGGCACTTCCTTATGTCCCACCTTCTAGTTTCAGGGTGCTGTGGTCATAAAATGGGACAAAAGTTCTTGGGCATGTGAGGTATTCATTCTAAATAATGTAGGTTTTATGTTTGATTAGCAGATGCTTGCAAGAATAAGAGTAAACTTTGAAAAAAAATTGTATTTGTTCAGTCTGTAAATAATATTCTAAATACTTGCAGTCAACAGCAGCTTTAGCTTATTATTAATTTGTAGCCTTTATAGAGCATGTTCAATTTTTTAATCTTAAAGCACTTTTATAAATTTTTTTTTTTTTAAGCTGTGGGTTAGGACCTAACAGTGTCTTAAAGGATGTCTTAGTGACTCACACAGTACTTAACTAGGGAAAAAAATAACCAGGTGAGATGCAGATTTTTCTTGTATCTTTTTACCTCTGAGGCACTCAGGATCACGGTTCACAGGACAATCTTTTGTTCTAATAAATGAAATTTGTGTGCTCTCTGGAGAGATCTAATTATTAACCGTGGCCATCACCGAAACCCAGTCTGCCTTATGAATTATACCTGGATTGTGCTGTGTACAAAATCCACGAGTTTCATTAGCATGCAGCCTTCAATGCTGATTAACCCAGGGAAAAGACAAACCGTGAATTTCTTGTGGGTAACACGCGAAGCACAAGAGGCGGAGGGAGGGGAAGCGTGATGCCACGCTGCCACCTACTGTCACCCGGCGGACTGCGGGGAGCCCTTTCATCCCTGAAATAAATATTGGACAGGAGGGCCAAGAGAACATCAGCGAGGGACCCCGAGAGCCACAGGTGTTAGCTGGTTCAGGGATTCCAAAGGCGGCCTCGGGGCTTCCTCCTTCCCCGGGCCCTTTGCAGGCTGCGGCCAGGGCAGGAGCGCGGTGAGACATTCCCGTGTCAGCGGCTCAGCGCCGCAGTGGCTCTCCCAGGGTGTTCCTCTGCATCCCAAACACTTACAGCCAGCGCTTACAGTAAGCACTAACAAATAGGAGCTCTTTTATGATCTTTGTGTAATAACGTAGTACACAAAATTTTTAAAAATCACAGTGTGGTTTACCTGTAGTGAATGTGGCAGGTAGGAATAAAGAGTCCTTAAGCAGCGCAGAGCTGGATCATTATCTGCAGAGTACAGAAAGGGCCTTGACAAAAGGCACGGTGTGACTGTCGAGTACAAATTCGTCCTTGCCCGCACTCGATTCACACAGCCAAGTCCAGACTCTCCCTCTGCAATGCTTAGGAAGTTTCCACACACTGGCAATACATGTAAGCAATACAGGACTCCCAAGCTGCTGGAGGCCACCTATTCCCACGTTCTCAGGCACATGAAGTCCTCCAAGGAGCTTTCTTTTCACTTGTCATTTGCTGTAAAAACTGATAACATTTATCAACAGCAATGAAATACAAAAGCTCTAAAAAGTACACATTCTCTGCTGCCATGAATAATCTAACAAATTGGCTGAGCTCTATGGGAAACCTCGGTGTGTTTGCTTAGGCTCACTTGAAGTGCAAATAGTCACAAGTATTCGTGACAGAGGGTTTTATTTTTTATGAAACAAATAGGCTGAAATGCATAATATTGCACTCAGTCTGAAGAAAAATGTATTCTGCTAGCATTGGGTTGACAGATTTTTGCATATACCCTAATCCCTGTTTAAATTAAAACTTTGGAACTTTGGGTACAAAAAGGGAATTATTACAGTAAAATAAGCTGAAATTTTTTTTTGAGTTTTTTTTGGGTTTTTTTGTTTTTTTTTTTTTTTTTGGTGAGGTTTTTATATCATTTTACTGGTTTCCCACATTTAAGGCTATGAATAAGTTTCTAATGAAAAACTCTCAGTGTTGTTTCTGAGATGGTGATGGGGTTCTTTACAAACCTTTTGAACTGAAGAGACTGAACTTCACCATGGGACATGGTGGTTCGTAAGAGGACATGTTCTTCAGCTCAATAAATTGAAGGAGTGGCAGCTTTGTAATAATTCTCCAGATTGTATGCCTGGAACAAATTAAAGAAGCAAGGAACAAATTAAAAGAAAAGGCAAACACGACTGTCACATCAGAACCATCTCCCATTACCTCGGACCTTTCCAATTACCAGTATCTCCAAAAGCAGTTATTTTATTTCTGAACTGTAAATCCAGCAAAAAATATTTTGTGAATTAAATCTGAATTTTGAAAAGGTAATGTCTGAGAAAGTTTCATTTGAAAATATAGTATTTACAAGATGTACAATTTATATATATTGCAGCCATAAAATGCACACAGTGCCTCTTAAGTATGATTTACAATAGAAATGTATGCATGCCTCTCATTTAAATGTTTTGTATAGTTTTTTACTGGATTTTAAAATTTCTGTATAAGAAAACATAAAATGTAAAAATACGAATGTTTTTATGTTGTGCTCATATAGGCACTACCTTTATCGAGATTTTTCTGAAAGGACATTCAATGCTGGTAGGATTCGTGTGCATATGTAACCAGTTACGCATATCTGCTGGTGTTTTGAAACCTGGAAATTTCAAATTTTCTTCCAGCATCAACAAGAATTAAACTAACCTAAGAGCATGAACTTTTTTTTTTTAGTACTGTAACAGAACAGTGTTAATTTAGAAGATGTTTCTGCATGTGTTATTTTCATTTGCTGTATAGAAGACAAAGCTTACTGAGGTGACAGCTTGCTTATGATACTGTAGTATTCAAGATAACAAGAAGGGACCTGACTGAAAAACTACAGGACATTATGGAATTGAGTGATGGGCAAATAGAGCAATGAAATTCAATGCAGATAAGCATCAAAGAATATGCATAAGAAAAAATATGTTAACTTCACATGTTGAATGACAAACTTTGAACTGGCCATCACTCAAGAATAAGATCTCAGAGCCGTGGCAGATTTTTCCACAGAAATGCCAGCCCAGTGTTCAGCAATGGCAATCAATTGCCAGACAGTTCACAAAAGAGCAGGAAGATGGAAAAGCTTTCATGTCAGGGATAGCTACATAGTCCTGGGAAAGACAACTGGAGAGCATTCTATGTAACAGTGGCCTAGATGAGGGCAGGTTGTTTGTTGTTCCTTCCAGTACAGGGACTCGGGACATCAAGTGACAATATCGGAATCAGGTTCAAAGAAAATAAAAAGGAATAAAAAGACGGTGTTCTTCAGACCAAAGGTTATTTGAGCTCTAGAGGTAATTGCCAAAGGATATTGTGCACAATGAAAATTTAAATGGGTCAATGAGACACTGAACAAGAGAGATCAGCTTTATTTCCTTATCCTTGTTTAAAGATTTCCTAATGAATCTTTTTTTATGTTTTGCCTTTCTTGCTTTCATTGGACCGTGACATTCTACTTAAAACATTCTCATAAGTGCCATAGAATTTATTTCCAAACAGGAGACGGACAGAATAGCAGGCTAAATAAATACTTCTCTCTGTAATTATCCTAATTTCTAATAGCTCCATCATATTGCTTGGGAAAAATGTTGATAGCTATTCTGCAAGACCTCGATTGTAAGGAATGTGTCCTAAACTCGACAAACTGTTTCTTCACAAGTCAGCAGAAGATACTATTATTATAAATAAAAGATAAATGTGGAAATATTTGCAAGAATATAATTGTCAAGTGGCTTCTAACAAATTTAAGAGCACTCCTTAGGCATAATTAATAAGAGCTGTAGTCTATATCGTGCCTAAAATTAGTGTTGTGTAGCAGTTATTGTGGCTGAACAATGCTAATTTTCTTCCCCGGTTTTGCAGGTTGTACCGTGTTTAGACAGGAGTGATGAGAATAAGCGGAGACGTGATTAAATCTGATCTGGCCCGACTCCTTTATGACTAAAACAAAAAAACCCAAAAGCCAGAAGCAAGCAAACCCCGCAGGCCAGCGCGCGCCCCCTCAGCGCCGGCCTCGGCGCGCGGGGCGGGGGGAGCGCGGCCCGCGATTGGCTCGGAGAGCGCCCCCGCCTCACGTGACCACCCGCGCGCTCCTTATAGCCGCCGCGAGAAGGTGGCTGTGTGTGAGCGCGTGCTGCGTGCGGAGCGGCCGCCGGTGAGCGGGGCCGGCGGGGGAAGGGAGGGGGGAAGCGCTCGGGAGAGGGGCGGGAAGGACGAGAAGACGCTGCTCTCCGTCTCGGCTGAGCCGCCGCCACCGGCGGCGGGTTGGGGCCGCGAGGTTCCGTGGCCGAGTTTGGGTGTTGGCGGGCTCCTGCCTCGCTATTCCCCATTGGCCGCGGCGGCGCGCGGGAAGGGAGGGGCCCTGCGAGCTCTGGCGGGAGCGAGGCCGCAGGGGTGGCCTGGGTGAGTGCCCGGTTCCTCGCAGCCATCCCTGTTGTGCGCCCGGGACACCTCCACCAGCCCTGCGAGCTCGCCTGGTGGGAGCAGGGCCGGGGGGTGGTGGGGATTAGTGCCCAGTTCCACCTCAGCCGTCCCGGGTGTGCGCCTGGGACACCCCCGCCAGGCTGCGGGAAGGCCGCTCCGCGCTGCGGCGGCGCTGGGCGCTGCCTTCCCGCCGCTCGTGTCTGGGGTGCAGCCTCGGGAGGGGCTCTCCAGGGGCCTACTGGCCACGCCGTGCATGGCTGACTGCTTAAGGCAGCCACGAAAGCTGATAATCCGAAATGGTCATGTTCTCCAACTAGTGTTGCCCGAACTTCAGGAGTCGAGGGATGCTGTATTAATTTTAGTGGTTTTTTCTATTGCAGTTGATCTCATGAATACCAAAATGAAACAGAAATTGACCACAGAAAAGTTCTCAGGATCTTTGGAGGTATGGGCTTTAAGGGCTTGAAGCTAGCACCTCTCTGTGTGACACAAGCTTCTCTGTCCACTGAAGGAATATAAAGGGATGTGTTGCAATGTGCTTCCACCTGGCTTATGTCCATTTGGCTTGAGTAACCTGTTGGCAGACATTGTGGCTTGGGAACATGCTGTCCTGCTTGGGTATATGTGCTTATGACTACTTTTTTTCCTATTGCTCAGCAAGTCCTTTTTACTTTGACACTGAGCTTACTGTTTCTCCGTTTAATTTTTCAGGGTTGGTTTGGTTTGTTTGTCAAAGACTGTGTGTCTTTGCTTACTGAATCTGTCTGGCTTATGCTTAGGGGTTGTAGGTTGGATTTTGTAGGCTGTTCTTTATGGGTGGGAATTTCTGAAGAGTTCCATCTGTCTTGTGTTGGACGTGTTTTTAACTGAAGTATTCAAGCAGGCAGTTCACTTTCTAAAGTCACCTTTGTGAATAATAGTTGCCTTGGAATTGGTGGAAATGCTTAAACGATTTAGGTTTTTAAGAGTTAACTGATTAGGTACAATCCTTAGTAACTTTTCTTGGTAAATCTTTTAATGTAGGCCCTAATCAGAATGATACAAAAGAGTATAAAATAGAGGCTAGTAGATTTTGTATGATGAGGCATAGTGACTGGAATGGAAGCTTCAGGTATTAATGAAAATTGCTAATTGATAGGTCTGACTTATGGCACTCTTGTCCGTCCCGTAGTGTCTCTAGGGTATGAATTGCTCGGTGTGGCTTTTTGCACTTTCAGTGGGTTAACTTGAGTATTGGCCAGTAATTTCTTGGCAGAGCATACTTAACTCTAATCCTAAGTAACAGCAAGCAGTGTCTGACACACGGTGTGATTCTTGTTCCCACAGCAGTTAATGTTTGTCCTTTAGTGGAACAGTAGGATAATTGGTGGCAGAAACTACCGTGGGAAATGCGAGCTCTTGTCCTGTGAAGTACGGTGTGAATCGGTGACTTTCTCACGCCCGTGTGGCATTGTATCCTGGCTGTTCTTGCTTGGTTGTCTGCCATTGTTTGCTATCCCATGGTGGCAGTGTAACCAACCCAATCAGAACGCTTTGATGCAGGAAAGAGGCATTTATGCATGATAGCAAGGGTGATAAACATACTGGTTAGACCAAACAATAGTCTGTCTGGATTGAAGCAAGGAATTTTTTGATCCATTTAATGAATAATGAAAGTAACACATCTGTTTAAATGAACACTGTTTGATGGGGTGTCCACAGGTCACAAAAACAGCTGCTGCCTGATGTGCCTTTACCACCTAACCTTGCAACTGCAGTCGCTTTTGTCCCTGTCCCTGAGGGTCTGAGACTGCTGTTCTCAAACTCCAGTTTGAGAGGTCCAGCTAAAGTCACTGGACTTGAAATCTAATCATAGTATTTCTGCTGAAGTTCTTTTATGAAAGGTAAATGTTTCCTAAGAGGCAGGGATTGATCATAGCTTCATGTGATTAAGATCGATCTCTGGTAGAAATAATTAAATCCCCTTCCTTACAAAAGCCTTAATATAGGCTATGGTGTCTTTTTTTTTTTTTTTTTTTGAGAAGATGAATTATGTGTTACCTTAATGGA
Organism: Pyrgilauda ruficollis; assembly: GCF_017590135.1. Lineage (NCBI taxonomy): Eukaryota > Metazoa > Chordata > Aves > Passeriformes > Passeridae > Pyrgilauda > Pyrgilauda ruficollis. Next base: position 340,163 of record NW_024528599.1, on the reverse strand, counting down.
AGCATGGTGGAGTCCTAATTTTCAGTTTATGTAAAGAAGAGTGGCTACTGTCTGACCCATTTTTGTCTTTTCAGAAGTACCTCACAGATAGCACATGCAGTGCTGCCCGAAGACCGACTCTTAAAATGATCCAGCCTTCAGCAGCTGGTAGCCTGGTTGGCAGACGTAATGAGGTATAAACTAAAAGTTAATCTGTAGATATGGAATTATTTCTGGTCATAGGGAAATGCTTCTGAGCTGTTAACTGAAAACTAATCTATTTGAAAAAAATATAATGTGCTAACTAGAGTGACACAAGCTTAGTATCATGAGGTATAAACTAAAAGATAATCTGTAGATATGGAATTATTTCTGGTCATAGGGAAATGCTTCTGAGCTGTTAACTGAAAACTAATATATTTGAAAAAATATAATTTGCTAACTAGAATGACACAAGCTTAGTATTGTTGTACTAATAAACAATATTAAAACCCAGCAATTTCTGAGTTCTTTGGGTATTAAGGAAGGTGTCTAAACTAAGAACTATAATGTGAAGAAATCAGGACTTAGAGACTTATTTGGAGTCATGAGTGTGCAGGCTTAGAAGTTTGTATTTTTGTGTAGGCTGAGATGTTCCTCTAAACTTAAACCTGCCCATGTTTTATGCAGAGGAAATCTTCAGTCAGAAGGAAACTCTGGAATAACAAATTTGCCTCAAAGGCTTGTAAAGCTGAGGTGTCTGTGGACAAAGAGCAAGAGAATGAGAATGATGTCATTCAAGCTGAAGATCTCATGATGAAAGGTATGTGGTAATTCCTGAAATGTTTTCTTGCACTTTAAATGCTATGCTGCTGTTGGAGTGCTACTTGAAACATATTTCCTTTGTCATTTAGACAAGGGCTTTGTGGGTTTTTCGTAATGTCTAGCAGGAGTTGATGATGCTTATCCTCTATATTAAATAAAGTACAGATGTCTAGTATTTAAGAAGGAGTTCATGACAACCAGAAGCTGAGAAGAATTGTGTGCAGCAGTGTTAAGGAGTCTTGTAGTTTGTTATTTTGGTTGGGCTGTAAGTTTTCCAGTGACTAATAATTAAGTTGAAATGAAAGCCTGTTTTGCCACAGCGTGTTGTGTACGCAGTTTCTCAGAACCATTATGCCCAGTGTGGACAGTGACTTGGAAGTAACACTTCTGTCTTCCACAAAGTGCGCATTCAGAGCAGCGTTGGCAAACGTGGCCGTTCTTGCAGAGCCTCCTGCCATCCTTGAGGCAGCTCCTGAAGGCGCTGTGCAGCCATTAATGCAGTGTAGGATCTGTTTCCTGTAAACTTGGGTCACTAATTGTAGTTCTACAATTAATCTTTGAAAATAGAATATGGAGTGAGTTTTTAGTATCACAGATAAAAGAATACTTGTATACAAGTTAGATATCTCAAGATGCTCTTAAGAAATCAGACTTATTGTAGCCTTGTTGTTGTTGTTCAGGAGATCCTTCGTCTCAGTATTGGAAAGAAGTGGCTGAAGAAAGGAGGAAGGCTCTGTATGAAGTGCTTCAAGAAAATGAAAAGGTAGCTAATCAAAGATGCCTAACTGTTACCTGGCTCTTGTCTTCCTCTTCTAACACGTTGTTATCTGAACTCAGTTGCACAAAGAAATCGAGCAGAAGGATGGTGAAATTGCCCGCCTAAAAGAAGAAAACGAAGAGCTCATGTCCCTTGCTGAGCATGTGCATTATATGACCAGCGTGATTGAGGTACTTAAAGCAATTTTCAGTTAATGTTGTAGAACAAAAAAGTGAGAAACCAGCCAAGGTATTTATAATGAACCATGACTTCTGTTATATGTGCTCACATGATTCTTCATTTTAAATTGCTCTGACCTGTTCCCTGCAGAATTGCTCTAATTCTAGAGCCATAAAGCTCCTTCTAGGATATGAATTTTTCCCATCTTAGAACCTATAGGAGTAGTGAGAGTACTAAGATGGATGTTTTCAGAAGGAGAGATTCAACCTACTCTCTTAACAGAATTAGGATTTGCATGTTGGAGATTGCGATAAGGGAAGAGTTGATTTTTCACTTTTTTGGGATGACTTAAATTCATGTCCTTAATAGGTTGGTAGTACTGGCTGTGTCCTTTGAGAAACTAAGCTTGAAACAGTCACAAAGTAGAATGGTGAGAGGGAGCCCTATGCTCTCTAAGGTCAAGGTTTCCTTGTCAAGGCACAGTGCCAGTTTCACTGCCCAAAAAGGGCTGCGTGCAGTCTCTGGGGTTCATAAACTCATAAATTTCCCAACAGCTCCCTCTGAGAATTCCTTGGGGCAAGTAGTTGTGTCACGAATTCCATGGCTCCTTTAGGAGGAGTGGATTGTTTGTAAGAGCCTCTGAAGCTGTGATAAATACATAGATAGGTATGGAACCTTGATGTTGTGGCTTTCAGGTTGTTTTTGCAGAGATTAAGCTCTCATTAAGCTGGGATATGAAGCTGGGTGCCTGGCAAATACTTTGAGTCTGTAATGACTAGACTGGGAAGTGGAAACAAAACAAAATGTTATTGCAAGTAACTTGTTTAATCAAGAATTGGACTTCATCAAGAATTAGACTAAGACAAGTTAGTTTCAGTTAGTGCAGTTTAGTTCAGCCATGAAAGACTGTGTTGCTACACTTGAATTGTTTTGGTACGTGGGGGGTACTGCTTGTTAGTGATATGTCCACGGGCAGAAATTACATTGTTTGAGGACTTGAGCTAATGTACTTGGAAACTTCTCTACAGCTTCTCAAAAGTTATGATCACTTATTAGTTGTAAGCTACTCCCTCCTGAGGCTTAAATGAGCCTTAAAGGATACATCAAACAACCAGAAGCTTCAAAACCAGCCTCTTTACAGTCCTGTTTGTCTTCCTTAGATCAGGTTAGGTGAGGAACTTCTAGATTGATCAAGTGCTAGAGACTGCTGGTCTTAAAGCTCATCTCAGCTTAATGTAGCTTCATCATCTCTAACTAAAAATGGAATAAATTGGTTGAAATTTTGTTTTTTTTCTAAAATTAAATTTGTAGGGTACTGTAGTAAATACTTAACTTGGGAACCAGTTCCCCGTGGTTTAGGTTGCCTGAGATGAAACCTGTCCTACTGAAGAACCTGAGAAAAACTGAACAAAGCAAATGTGGTTTGCAAGTTAAGAGGTAGTAATTTGAGTTGAACTTGTATATTAAGATTTTTTGTAACTGAGGAATGTTTTCATTATTTCAACGACCTCCAAATTAAGATGATTAGTTTGCTTAATTTAATATGCAGAGTCTTATTTCACTATTTCATAGTTAAGTAGAAAAAATGTTAAATTAACTGTGTTCCCTTCCTTTGTAGAGGCTAACTGGGCAAGCACCTGACAATCTTGAGACACTGGAGAGTCTGGCTCTAGAGGAATCCAGACAGGAAAATGAAGAGCATGACTGTGGAGACAAGGCAGACAGTCCTTCTGAAGAGGAGCCATCGCAAGTATTGTCTGGTTTAAGGGAGAATAGATCAGATCTTCCTTCAAAGGAAGCAAGCCATTTGCAACTGGAATGACAACCTTTAAATAGGCTTATGTATGTGGCTTTTAATTGCAGACTTCCTCTTGAAAGGATATATTAAACCTCAGGTATAGAAACTCTTGTGGGAACATTACAGATGTTGGCATTTTTAACTGGAATTATGTAGCAGTGGGAGGGGTATCTGAATACTGCATGGAAAATTTACTACAGGCTGCATGTAGTTGCTTGTATGAAACGCAAATACTGTGTATTTCAACTGTTGTGTAAATATCTTTCTTTTCAGTTGGTCTGACAGGATGCATGGAAATTGATAAATAAATCTTTGCATTACCAAAATAATGTCTTAATTGACAGGGGAATGGTTAATCCTTGGTTTAAATCAGTTATGGCTCCTGTAGATGGAAGCTTTCAAATTTTTGGGGGAGAATGCCTGGGCAGATTTTAGGTTTTTTTAGATTTGCAGAATTCTGGGGAACAAAATTGCCTTTTTTTTTTTTTTTTTTTTTTGTGGATGGAGAGTGGGAGAAAAAGCAAAAATGTGCAGTTTGTGAGGTTTCAGAAAATCTTCCTGGGTAATTAGAGTCAAAATCTAAAGGTCAGTTAGATTTATGATTTTCAAGGTTTTTTAAATTAATTTCCTCTGCCTTCTAAGGAAGCATTTTGCAAGCTGTGTAATGAGAGCTTAAGTAATGGGTTTATGAAGAGAAGGTGGTGTATTCTTAGTCCCAGTAGCGGCTGTGCTGAAAACTATAGGTGGAAACAAAACAGCCTATATTTCAGAGCTGTTCTGAAAGGAAACTGTTTTCAAGGTACTGCTCTGGTATTTACCAAGAAATGAGAAACCCTTTTACCAAGGTACTTAGGTTCTGAAAGGTTTACACGAATAGAAAGTAGTCTTTAAAACCGTGAGCGCCCTATCTGGTATCTGCATGGGCTGTGATGGAGCAGGAGAGTAAGTTTGATACAGATTTTCCAGTACTGAGTGAACTTGGGGCAGTTGTTCTGTAACAAGGCTTTAACAATGGGGGCTGTTGCCATATCTTGGGAGGAGCTTAAAGCTGAGTGGCTTTTGGGAGGCAGAAGTGAATAGAAGCATCCTGGTTTGTGGATTTCTCTGGCCTTGCCAAAGATGGTTCCTTCAGGGTATGTGTGAATGGCTCTGGAGCTATCAGATTGGCACCTTTATATTCCTTCTGTTTTGCTTCCTGTGGCTGTTGATAAATTAACAGATGTTTTACAACTGATTTCAGTTGTGACATCCAGGAAATGGCAGAAGCCACTGTAGGAGGTAATACTCCTGGCTGCCATTTTACCTCAAGCATGCTAACTAGAAAACGAGGCATCACAATATCTTGTGAATTTTGTAGTTTTATACAAGATTTTATCTTCCAACGTGTAGCCACTGTAGGAGGTAATACTCCTGGCTGCCATTTTACCTCAAGCATGCTAACTAGAAAACGAGGCATCACAATATCTTGAGAATTTTGTAAGCACAAGATTTTATCTTCCAACGTGTGCGCTCCAGGGGGTGCTTAGACATACTTCTTTCCATCACAAGATGAAAAGGTGAGAAAGGTGTGTCCTCTGTCTTGCACTGATGCTGTCTTGAAGAAGAAACAAAACTGGGTGCTGAGCAAATGATTTAACCTTGGTTTTCTGTTAAGGAGAAGTGGATAATGGTTGTTAAGTGACTTTGACCTCTCCTATCTCACATTCTAAGCAACTTTCTTAACAAAGTAGTTCAACATTAGTAAATATGGAAACAAATTTCATTTTGATATAATTGTTTTTTTGCAGTTCAACTTAGTTTAAGTTGATTGTTAACTCCAATTTTTTTAGAGGTGGCTTTATTTTTAAACATCAGGCATACTGTATTTGCAGAGGCTGTAGAAGGGAAGGAAGGACTGTGGCAGGACTAGCAGACCTAAATGAGACAGCAAGTGCAACCTTTCCATAACCTTTCCACTATTTCACTTCCTGCTGTGTGAACTGCTGTAGTACAGGTGCTGCTGTTGAAACAGAACTGCCAGAAACTGCACACAAATTCTGGATTTGTCTCTATCTGCATCTGTGTTTCTTGCCTTCAGGTTGATCAAGAAGAATGCTTATTAGGTTTAGATATTATGCTTTTTCTGGATTGATTTTATTTAAATAAAAGATGTGACAGTCCCTTGATGTGCTGGATCCTTCAGTTGAAATAGACTGTGTACAAATAAATCATGGAAGTTCTGCAAGTAGGCTGATGGATGTATTGCGGCATTTGGCCCACCTGTAATAGAGCAGATTTTTACATCGAAAAGGCATGTGCCGCTTAGTAATACATACTGATGTTTTAAACCAAGACTACTATAGTTTTATTAAGTGTAGTTTGTTAGCAGAGTGGATAGTTTGCTGTATCAACTGATAAAAATGTGTGATGCCTGAGAAGGTGAGGTGTGAGAGCTGAACTGCCATGCCACAGTAATAAAACCTATACACATGCTTTGTCACAGATGCATTGAACCTCGACCAAACACTGCCTATACCTATTGTATCAGACATTAATGTATGGAAATGTTCTTCTCAGCAGTTTAAGGATGCTGCAATACTTGCTGTTTAAAAATGTTTTAAAAGGATTGAGTTTGTTTATTCTGACAATTCTTGAGTGCTTTTTTTGAATGTGCATGCAGTAGCACTGTGCTACATAATAAGTCTAGGAACTTGATATTTATGTGCTCGCAGCTTGTCAAAGGTGTAGAAATTATACAGAGATTTGTTTGTGATTAGTTCTCTTAAAACCTTCTGACATTTTAAGTATATAGGGAAACTCATCACTGGAACATGACTATGTAGCAGCTGAAAATCAGCATCACTAAAGACAACCTTTATATCCAGCTGAGTTACAGAGAGAACACTCTATGTGGCACAATAAAAGTATTAGTTCTGGAATCTACTACAGAATGTGCTTCTTTCCAAGAAGTCAAATGCATTTGTGCTACCAGCATGTTGACCCCTTTTCACTGCAGAGGGAACAGACACAATCTTGCCTTTCTCGGAAGCAGGCTCAGGCTGTGTGGAAGTGGGATGTATCTACAGTGTCCTAGCACTTCTCCCATAAAATGTGCATGTCTGAACAGGGCTGAATTTCAACCATGCAAGAGCAAAGTGTGGGGAGGTGGATCATTTGCAGGTGTCAGATGTTTCAAGAATAAACAGCTGTGCAGGGACAAGCAAACCACGGGGCAGGTGGATTGTTTGTGTGAGGAAGAACTCATAACTGGTTTACACTAAAAATTGTTATTTTTGCTAAGCACCCATTGTACTTAAGACAATGTGTGAAGAAATTAATTAGACCATAATAGCTCCTTTTTTGGGCAGCTGAAACTCACTTGGTTTTTGGCATGGGATTGCTTACGTGAGGACCTGCAGCATTGTCTGGTGCTGCAGCTTATGGTGTGGCCTCTGCATAAGTAATGAAGTTAGTCATAGGTTATTTTTTGTTAAGAACATGTGATGCATATTTGCTTTTCCTCAAGGGCCATCTCAGGTTGTTTTCAGAACTGGATTTAAGAATTTAATAAGATGTGCAAACTTTGCCAAAGCTGTGCTTTTCCAGCACTCCAATTGCTCTGAAGACTGAGTTGTATTGTCATCAATGTTTTTTTCCAGCAGAAAATGTTTATGATGTTATTAATTTACTTTCCATTCTTGCAATAACACAAAGCAGTTTAGCAACTGATAATGGTGTTTTAAGGAACCTTAATTTGCTGCTGTTTGTTGAACTGCTGGCATATGCCTGTAATGAAATGTGATCAGTTGTGAGGACACATCTATCCTACCCTCAGGGGCACTGCAGCCATTTGAAGCTGGGTGCTGTGGGTTCTCCTCAGAACACTCCCACTGCAAAGCAGGGAGCCATACTTAAGATACTGTGTCTGGCAGTTGTTGGCTCCTAATTTTGATGTCCACATTATTAATAAGCATTATTTATGAAGTATAAATTATAAAGTATATATCACAGACTGCAGGACAGGGTGGAGCTATAGAGGATAGCTTTTCTGAAGGTCTGATGGATACAACAGCCTTGCCAGTAGCAGTGTGAAACTGGGCAGCCTAACATGCTGCTGCTGTAGCTACAGTGTGCTACAGATTTCTATTTATGGGGCCAAATGCTGAGACAGTGACAGCATGGCAAGGGTAGTAAAAACCACCACAGCGTAAGGTGGTTTAACATACCTTTACCACCAGATAAACCCCTTTCCCAAGTGCACTTCTAGCAAGCTGCCCCTCTCTTCCACCTGCACTGCTGCTGAGCTACTTTGGTATGGGAGCTTTTTCCTAACACCCTTTCCTGGGGTGGCCCTGACCTTTGAATTTGTCCAAGTAATTTATTGCAGCCCTAAGAGCTTTCGTAATTACTGCCTGCTGCTGCCTTCTTTACTAGTTGGTAAGCACAAACATTGTGATGCTCACCTCTGTGCATCTGGTTTTTCCTACTCCACCAAGGAGTGTGTTAATGTGCCAGGAAAAGGCAGCATTGTCAGCTCTGCAAGCATAAAAATGTACAAGCTTCAAGACAAATAAATGGTTTTGTCGTTTTTCTTTGCCTTCAGGTTTTGGAAGCTTTAAGGTCTGTTCACTTTGTCACAGCTGTCATGAATCCTGGTTGCAATGGTGTAGCAGATCAGCTTTAGGCTAGTGAATGTCTCCACGGGTGGCTTTAAACTACAATGAGATGAGATACACCCTCCATTTGATGTGGTACCTCTGTATGTGAGCATCTCCCTGTTCTCTGCAGCTTTGGCTCCCTGCTCCATAGGCAGCTCTACATTCCCTAAGGTGTGTGCTGGAAGCCTGAACGTTTGAAAAGGGAAAATGAATGGAAGGAATTTCTGTGTCAGGAGTCTGTCTTCATAGAAGGGAGGAGTAATCAGTGCAAGTTTGGTAACAATCCTGGTGCCAATCCAGCACATCTTCTTGTAGTCCCTGTGGAGCCTTTCTTAGTAAGTATCTTGAATGATACACAAAAACTGGCTTGCTCTGAACTTAAACTATGAGCCTGATAGTGAAGAGGCTGCTGATGAAAAGGGTGACTATACATATGGACTGATGTGCTTAGTAATTAAAAATAATCTTTATTATAACTTAAATGTGATAGGAAATATGGTGAGTACAAACGCCACAAAACTAAAAGAAAAAAAATTAAAAAAAAAAAAAGCAGATAAAAAAGGACACCTTGAAAGAATTCAACTGATGGGGCAGATGTAGTATAAAAATCATAACATGGCTATTTCACCTTCTGCAAAAAGAGTTTATATCCTTCAGTAAACAAGTAAGCATTTTGCACTGTACAAAATGTACTTCTTTAATTAAAGGAAGAATATATATATTTATAAATATACAGATATGTACATTCTTGTAACATTCACAGTAAAAAAACCAAAACAAATTACCCCTGCCTGCCAAAGTGTTTGGCTCACAAGGTTTCCTCTTGATGTGAACTGTTTGCAATATTTTCTATGTCGTCTATGCAAATTTGGATACTTCAATTGACATCTAAATAGCATTTCATGCATAATGAACACAGTACAGGAACACTCTTTTGTTAAATTCTATTCACCTCCTCTGTTAACTTAAGGCTTGTAATCAACAGTTTGAAGCACTTGCTGTCTTTCCATCTTGCAGTGCAGGGCGGGGAGGTGCATTCACTTCCCCCTCTGTTTATTACTGCCTCCGAGGTCCACTTGAGTTTGTTCTGTTCTTTATATTGAAATCACTCTATAGAAACTATGCTCCTCTAATTAGAATGTACGAAATCCAATCCTGCCTGCAACTTGCAGGATAAAATGGTTTTGGGGACTCGTGCAATTAGTGGTATTCACTCCTTCTTCTCAGAATAAATAAATGCACTTCACCTTTTCATTTAGTTTTCAGAAACCTACATGATTGTTTGATCCCCCTCAGAAATCGCTGGATTAATGATGGTTTGCTGCTGGAGGGCAAGAGAAGGGAATAAAAGACCAGTGGAGGCATTTAGAATGAGTCACCAAAGTGACGCCTCCCCAGGTTTACATCACGCTGTTTCTCGAGGCAAAACTAGAACTTTCCCTGTATTTCATTTCTAAGACACAACTAAGAAAGCTGAGCAGCATTTCCTGCCACTGGAGTGTTGCTAGGGACAGTGCATGGCAGCAGACACTTCATTTGGGAAGGGAAAACTTTCATTTTCAAGGGAAAACTTTGCATGCCTGCTCAGGTGGCCTCCTGATTGTCCTTGTTAGATACGGTATCACACATCTCAAGCTTTCACAACAACTTCAAGAAAGTAAATATAATAGGAAAATATATGGAGAGGCCAAATTCTAAAAACCCCACAGAAGTCTGTTGAGGCTGAATAACTGCAATTAAATTATTTGTTTAGAATCAGTCAAGAAAGTATTGTTCCTCAGCATCCAACTGTTCCATCATGAGCTGCAACAAGGAGCCAATAGGAATCCTTAAGCTGGACTTCAGATTTTGCTTTTCTTGAAGAAGTCTGTAAATTGCTACATTTTGTAACATTCTCATAGAATTCTTTAAAGTCTTCCTTTTGTTCCCCACACTGAAGTGCAGCTCCATCCTACTTTAATGCCTGTTAAATATTAGCAGGTTCTTTTCCATCTAAAAAGCTGTGGCAGCTTCAGTTCCACGGCGGCTTCCAACTTTAACAAATTCCCGGGGAAATTTGTCCAGCTGTTCATATGCCAGTCTCCCATCTTCACCTGAATGCAAAATGATAAAGCATAATAATGTATTATGTTGTTGCCCTAGAACATTTAAAATACTGGATTCTCTGCTGTTAGAAAGTACTGATTGGCCAGTAACTTCTACCCCTTCTTAAACTCTATCTTGTTAGAAGCAATTTCACAAATTATTTGGAAAAGTTAAACATGCTCTGAATGCTCAATTTATTATTATTTTTTTTAATTTTCCATGTAACAAGTTTGGTTATCTAAAGCCAAACAGAAGCAGATGTGGCTTGTGTGATGAGGTGACAGTATCTGCACACTTGTTGTACTGAATGACCTACTGTGCTTGTCAAGGTCTCAGCTGCTGCTGTGATGTACTTGAGGTAAATGTTTATTCACTTCAGATGCAAAATGATAAAGCATAATAATGTATTATGTCGTTGCCCTAGAACATTTAAAATACTGGATTCTCTGCTGTTAGAAAGTACTGATTGGCCAGTAACTTCTACCCCTTCTTAAACTCTATCTTGTTAGAAGCAATTTCACAAATTATTTGGAAAAGTTAAACATGCTCTGAATGCTCAATTTATTATTATTTTTTTTAATTTTCCATGTAACAAGTTTGGTTATCTAAAGCCAAACAGAAGCAGATGTGGCTTGTGTGATGAGGTGACAGTATCTGCACACTTGTTGTACTGAATGACCTACTGTGCTTATCAAGGTCTCAGCTGCTGTTGTGATGTACTTGAGGTAAATGTTTATCCACTTCAACCTTGGAAAATATAAAGTTTATCCACCTCCCACTTCCTGGCACTTTAAAGAAGTGAGTCTATCTACAACGTTACTTTAATACTGCTGAAAATGAGGAAGCAGTATGTTTGCTAAATATTATTGTGTCTTTCAACCCCTTTTTCCTTAGCTACTACCATCTATATGCACTTTCATGAAGACAGCATTGAGCCTAATGTGTTGAGCTGGCAATTAGGAACCAAAAATGGTCTCTGTATGTTGTCTAGAAGAATGGCAAAACAATCACAGTTTTCAAGTGTCCCTGGGCTAGTTGTTTTATAACCTGAGCAATAACATGTCCAACAGCAGAATTCCTGCTTAAGTGGTGAATGAAAGAGAGTATATTTGAACTAGTTGTTTTATAACCTGAGCAATAACATGTCCAACAGCAGACTGAATTCCTGCTTAAGTGGTGAATGGAAGAGAGCATATTTGAGGGGTTTGCATAATTCAAATAACACAAGGACACCTCCCCCATGGAGTAGAAATTCAGGCTAGCTGAAAGGCCAGAAAAGCACAAATTTTCTGTGCCACTGAAGTACTGGTGCCCAGAAACTATGCAGATTAATTATCAGTTCTTTCTGTTTCTCAACCTCTCCTTTGCTATCCTTCCTTTTACTACTTCCCCCTCCAGACTCACACAATTCAATTTCTCTTTTTAGCTCATTTTCAAAATGAGTAATTTTTAAGAATCTGTATTTTCTGACTTAAGTCACTCTGTAAAGTTTTGTTTCAATTTACAGTCTCACATTTACATAGCTCAGGTGTCTTACATGCTGCTCTGTTAAAAAATAAAATTAAACACTGCTCTAAACTAGGCAACTCACCAAGGGAGAGCAGGGTTTCGGACGCCACTTTTCTGATCTCTTCATTGTCAGACTGGCAGAGCGTGACCAGCATTTTAATGCTCTCAGTAGCCTGGGAAGTGCAAAAAGAACTGCATTAGCACCACACAGGACACTCTGGGGTTTTTCCACAACCCTGCATGTAAATAGTAACCATCCTCTGCACTGTCCTTCCCACTCCAAGCAAAGGGCTTTGGTGGAGACAGGAGGAATGGGGTTTCCCTGAGAGGAAGCATTTGGAGGAGGTGTATTTTCTGCTGCTGGTGTGGACCCTTTCTAATTTTCCTACCCTATGCACCACACATAAAAATCTGACAGACCAGCTATATCTGCCACTTCTGACTGCAGGATAGGTGATGGGCTGTGGACCAAGGCCATAAAATGCCAAGATAAGGCTACAGCACAGAAATGAACAGGAGACAGGGTCTAGTAAATGGGTTTCCTATAAAGCCTGACAAGCCTGTGCTCACCAATATTTGCAGACTTCTGCCTTGCCTCTGCTATTGTTAGGAAGAAAGCAAGGAATAATCCTGTTCTGATACAAAAATGTCAGGTCTTTGGGGAGAGCAGCTGTCATAGTGTCTCTGTCTGGCTATTTAACACAACAAGAGAGATGAGTGAAAGGAAGGGCAGGTGCTGCCCCAGTGTGACACCTGGAAGAGGCACTGAGCCACAGAGTCAGTATTTGTATGAGCCCTGTCGATCCAAGGGGCACAAGGCCTGGTCTGCATGCTCTGAATGAGGGCTTTGCTGCCAGAGCCATTAAATCTCACCACCTTGTCTTCAGTGTGGCCACTCGTGTGTGACTCGGGGTGAGGCTGCACTGGTGACTACAGCTCGAATGCCTGTGAGTGATGGGGCCACAGCAACACAGAGCTCGCTGCCGTCTGAAAAAACCCCACAGAGATTCAGCAGGACTTTGTGCAACTGATTGTGGACTAAACTGCCCCTGGGTTACCCCATCCACAGCCACCTATCCATTGTAGCATTTCCATCTCTGATAACTTCCAGCTTCAGCTTTTTCTTTGAAGATTCCAGATGACACTTTCCCTCAGTAGCTTTTTTCCCCAGCCACAAGACTCACTGAAGTCACACTGCTCAAGTTAAACTTGTCTAGCTCCAGTTCCCACCACTGCTTCCTAGTCTGAGTTTTCCTGAGCATTCAAAAACCGCACTGCCGCCGCATGCAGCAGAGATGTAATGTGCCTCACCACTGCCTCTCAGGGATGCCTACTAGCTTCTCATTTAAGGGAAAGGGTTTTTTGTATTTAAACTGGATTATGTATTGAATGGCATCAGTTGTGACTGGGATGAAGTTACAGTTTAGAGCTGCCTTCCAGGGGACAGATTAGACAGAGAAATAGTAAGTCCAAAGTGCATCAGTCTCATGGAACGTATTTTTTGCCCCAGTATCCCATACCACCCAGGCCTGGGTGGCTGCTGTCTCCCATGGCTATACAACCAAAACAACAGTGCATTTTCCCATCCTGTCAAAGGCTGGAGTGCAAAGATGGTACCAGATGCTAGCTGAAGCTGTAGTGCCCACATGTACCAGTTATTTGTCACAAAACAAGCTGTGATCTCTCTTTTCTGCTACTGCAGCCCACATGCATTAGAGCTCATTTTATCCTGGGAAAGCACTTTTTTGTCCTCAGTCAGTACTTTATGGATTAACATTTTTTTTTCTCTGTGATGTGGAACTGAGTCTCCTGAAGTCAATATGAGAGGGAGGAAAAGATGATATGCAAAAGATAAAACATTGCCAAGGTCACAGAATCCAGGTGTTTGTGGTTTAGAAGGTTCTAACCCATTCCCTTTATCTGAAAAGGGATGGAGCACAGCAACACAAAACAAAAACACTACTGTTGCTATTATTGAAATTTCTATTTTGTTGTTTGTACCTATCAGATGTCCTTTCAAAAGCAAAGCCAAGCACCACAGTGTATTCCTTGTCTCTTACCTTGAGGTATCTTAGAGCCAAGCAAGCTGCTTTCTGCAGCTGGAGGTTGGGCTGGGTTAGTGCTTCACAGTAATAAATCAAGGCCTGAAAACAAAAGGAGAAGAATAGCAATGAAAATGTCTGTTGCTCCATAGAGAAGGGTGGAGCATGGAGGTATTGCTACCCTGTTAAAGGGAGAGCAATTGCAGCCTGCCTCCCTGACAGGGAGCATGTAGGATGGCACAGGCAGGATAATTCCCTACAGCAGATCCAGGCCAGAGCACTAGTCATAGGTCAGAAGTCTCAGGCCAACTTTTGGGGAGGAGAAGTTCACATTAAAGTGAGATGCACAATCTGGCACCTTTGAAGGCCTTTCACCACACATCACCAAAGAGCTTTGAGTGGTCCTTGGAGTCTAATATCTCAAGAGGTGGCCCTTGTGATGGTCTCTTTAATGTAAGGACAATAATGAACTAGTTGGTATAGATCCCAGGGAGACTTAAAATAATTATTACAATGAGCTGCTAGACCAGTTTACTGCTTGACCCTCGAAATTAGTAGCTACTACTGAGCAGCAAATCTCAGCAGCACTCAGCTGCACAGTGAATTCATCTGCAGCATAAGGCTGCATAATACTCTCACAGAAGCCACTCTGTGGTCCTTCCTGCAGGCAGTGGACCAGGTATCAGCTACACATGCCTGTTCCAGGAGAAGGTTATACTTGCCCTGAGATGCTGTCACCAGGAAACTGGGGATGGGAGAAGGATGGTATGAAATACCAAGAGGCTGCAAAAATGGAAGATGAAGTGGGAGGGCAAGCAAAGAGGGGACTGGATTGATAGACAAGAGAAGCAAAGACTTTTCCTCTTCCCTTTGCCTTCCTTCTGCCACTCTTCCAGCTGCCTTTTCTTTTGCTCTTTCATGACAGAGAGCAAGATGGATAGTAGGGAAAGGTCTGCCATGAAAGGGTAGGAGCCAATCCCTAATTTCTTCTTACTCCTCCTTCTTCCCTCTCTTTAATTTCTGTGTTTAACCTGGCCCTGCTTGTTGCATTTGGTATCAGAGATATACTCAAATCTTAGTTCTCACAGCTGAGCTGCATTTGCCCAAGGCAGTCCATCCCCTCTGGAAATGGTGGGAAGTCCCATAGATGGCAGACTCCTTTGGGAAAAAAAATCTGAGACCTACATCTTTGTGTGTTGGTGGTGCTGGGGATTGTTACCTTGAAGCCTTGGACTGAAGCCAAGTCTGAGAGAGGGCAGCAGAAATGGTGAAGTGTGGAAAATAGCTGGAGAGCACAGCACTCAGTAAGTATTTGCAGTTTTGATTGGTACCTGTTTAGCGTAATGACAGGTAGAAGCAAACTGGCATAAAGACAGAAACAGACCTGCACATGTGCAGGAAAATTAGATAGGATATCCCTCTGGATCAGTTTAAATCAAGCTTGGATCAGTGACTTTATATGCACAGATATTTGAGACATACAGGTAGAAAAAGGTCATGATGAAACAGGTCTCTCATGCGACAGGTGATTTTCTGCCACTTACCTTCTCCCTGAAGTGCCTGTTTTCTGCAGTTGCTGTCAGAAGTGATGCCACAGTCTCACTGACTTCATTTTTATTTTCATTGAGAAGTAAAGCCAAAGCTCTTAAAACTTCCTGCTGTGGTGGAAGGTTATTGGAGTTTATTTTGGACACATTTTGCTGCAGTTTTCCATCTTTCACTGACTGCAGCACCTGAACCACAGATGCTGGAAGTGCAAGAAAAGGTCTGTGTTACTTGCTTTATCCTCTCAGTACTTTGGATTGATCCTTTCCTCGCTAGCAATCCTTGATTTATACGACACACACTGAGGATATGAAAATATTCCCATCTGAGCAACTGCAGCATGGCAGTGTGTCTGCATGGGGAATTGTCTGGGTTTTAAGCTGGGCCAGTTTCTCAGATTTTCTTCCAGGGAGGAGATGAGTAGATAGGCCCAAGTGCAGCACTTAGACCTACCCAGAGCTACAGGCACCCCTGTCAAATCTCTGCTTTCTGCTGGAAGTTGTAAATTCTCACTCTAACAATTGAACCCAAATATCCTTGCCAGTGTATTGATTTTCAGAGCATCTTTGTGAGAGCTTTTCCTGGATAGACTGATGTCAGCCAACAAGAGCTAGGGCTAGTATGTTTCAGAGGTGAGTTGAAATACTATTTTGCTTCCAGGCTTTTGAGCAAAAGCTCCCTCGTATGCCCAAATAAAAAGGAACACTAGGCAAGGTTCCTCAAACTCCCTCTCAAATAGAGAAGAAAACTTGGCTTGCCAGGGACTGCAGTTCAGCACACTTTGTGCAGCACCTGCTTCTCTCTTTAGCTCTTGGTAGCAGAGCCTGCAAAACTCTGAGGTGCTGTGATCCCTTGGTCCCTGAGAATTGCTCAGCACGTCAGAAGGTGTCTCCATAACAGGTGGTGAAAGACCAAGACATCATCCAAGCTGTGAGCACAGAAAACTTCCCAGACTTTAGGCTCAGCCCACCACCATCAGCCATTCCCTAAAAAACAGTGCTTTCAAAACACTTTTTTTTTTCTTATTTGAATATGGAAACAGAAATGACTGAGGGTCTGTCTGCATCAGCTCCTTTCCCTTGACATGTACAACAGTTCAGGTGCATTCACTTAATAGCCAGGACACTTGTTTGTCTCTTTTCTCTCCTCCTTTTGTAAAACCAGCCTCAGGTCTGAACTGCTTTGTATTGAGCTCAGAAGGACAGAGAGGTAATCCCTAACCAGCCAGCAGAATTTATATACCCTACCTTCTTTTGCGAGCTGCAGCAAATAGCTTCCAAGGTCACTGACACTGTGGCTGGCAAAGTAGTTGTAATACTGAAAGACAGTAATGGTCTCGGAGGACATGCTGGAGTAGAGGACAGGCTCTGTCCGGTCCAGGATCTGAGACACCAGGATCCTGAAGACTGCAGGCAACCATGGACAAAGGGACAAGTTAGTGAGAGCAAAAGCTGCTGGCAAAATTACGCAGTCCACTTCAAAACTGGAAAGAAAGAACCTCATCTGCAAGGCCAGATACTTCCCAATGTTTCTAAACTCAGCTGTGGTTAGGTTAGAAGCTGGACAGGCCTTCTTCCTGTCTGGGTCTCATTAGCAGAGAATATCTTTGTAAGGATGAACCTCTGCCAGTTTACAGATGGCTAGTGCAGCTTCCTGTGCAATCAAAACAGCATCATTTCTACCTGAACAATATCCTGCATGGTAAACCCCTGTCCACATGCACTGCCTGCTACATCCCCACAGTGCCACTAAGGCAGGGGAGATGTGCACAGAGGCAGGATTTGGCTTTGCTATTTTTCATGTTCATGCACTAGTGTGGCATGCAGAAAGCTAGTCTGAGGCACTGCCTGTGAGAGCTGTAGCATGGAGCAGGAAGGAGAACACTGCTCTGTGTAGGCATCCAGAGTGCAGGTGGCCACACCTGGGTAAATAAGCCTCCATCCCTATTCTGTCCAAGGGAGAGCTAGTCAGTATAGCTGGAGTTTGAGGTGGGGGACATCCCACACAAGATAAGAACCTGTGCTCAGACAAACTCACTTGAATATGGATTAATTTCATCCCTGTGCACTGCAATGGGTTTGGGAATTATACAGATACACAAAATTAAGTTGAAGGATTCCTGATTCACTGAATCACTTACAAATCTGTATTTGGGAATAGACTTTCCTTCTGATTAGCTCATAAACCTTAAAACAGTATTTTCTTTTCTGTTAACCTCATTTTTTTCTTTTCTTTTCATTATTTGGGGCCAAAACTGTTTCAAGAGCATTAGTTTTCAAATGAGATCTTGGAACTGTGGCCAAACGGATCTCCAGGGGGTTGGAAAACAAAGCTCAGTACACAACTGAGCTTTCTCCATTTTGATGGCTGACACTTTTTTGCAGCGGTTTGTACCTGTTTCTGCAAGTCCTGGACACTCCTCATTCACAGTGGTGGCAAAATTGATGTCCAACTGCTTCATCATCTTGTCTGCAGAGGTGTGATACACTCCTGAAGGGCCAGTACACTTCATCCAGAAAGCCAGCAGTGACAGCTTCTTGTGGAACTCTGGAATTGCTGGGGAAGACAAAATGAATGATGAAACAAAGCCATGCTGGAAGCATCAGCTTTGAGAAAAGAAGGTAAGAATGGGTCTCAGGAAGCAAACATCTCGCCCTATCCTATTTGCTGTGTCTCCCTGAGCCATTACCTTCACAGAGCATGACCACGTGCTCACCCCAGGTTTGTAACATGTTTTTTCTGTTTCCCATGGTAATGTGAGAAAATTTGCTCCTGATTCAGTTCTCAGCATTGATATCTCTTCCTCTTAAATAGCACAAAATACTAGGGGAACACCACAAATGGTCTGCACAAGTTTGGTCTCTGTCCTAGCACTACACTTTTTGGCTTCAAGTAAGTCACTCAATTTTTGCCTCAACTTTCTGATATAGTAAATACACCTTGTAGTATTTACCTATCCTGCCAGAGTGTACATGAGGGTAACTATGTGTTTGTCAAACTCTTTCAAGTATTAAAACAGATGCAAAAAGAAAAATAACTAAGAAGTTCTCCATAGAGATGACTAAAAATGAAAATGTTCAAGAAGTTGTATTATGCCTCTGATATTATAATGCAAATCCTGCCTTTTCTCAGGAAAGAAAGGTGGAAGAAGAATTTGGGTCTTCAGAGGTGGAAGTATCCCCACCCCATAACACCAATGACATCTGTCCATCTTCTGCACATCAGGCTGGATAAGAAGTCCTTTCTCTTCTCACCTGCATATTTCAGCACTGAGGACAGATGTAGGTGACACCTGCCTTGACTGCTGCACCTCCTGGTGACCCTGAGCCAGCCCTTGCTACAGTGGCATCTCCTGCACTGCTGGTGAGCTCTGCACAGTGATTATTTCAGCAGACACACATGCCCAGGCAAATCCTTGTCAGAAGGAAAGCCCCTAAGCTGTTTCTTACCATCAGTAAGAGAGGTGATGTTTCCCAAGTTCTCAGTGCTGATCTCCGCAATATTCTCCACCACGAGGATCTGCCTGGACAGCTTATCCAGGAGGTCTCTTGTCACAAATGGTGTTTTACTGGAGAACACAATTTGCTGGTGAAGACAAATGGGAAGAGACAAAAAGGAGTCACTGAACCAAAAAGAAACCCAGCCTCAGAAAAAACAAAGAAAACTCCAAAACACCTGAAGTGCAAAGACAAATTCATTGTCTCAAACCACAGGATCTCCTTAACTTAAAAAAATTTTTGTTGTTGGGATATTTTTTGGTCCTAGTTGATATGCATCACTGCTTGTACCTTCAATATCTACATCCACATCCAAACACCTGAGTATCCAAGTAGCCATTTGTGTAAGTAATTTCTGATTTACACACTCTACAAAGCTAAAGAAACCCATCACCACAAGACTTAAAGCTAGGCAAGAATATTAGTCTGACTTTCACACAACAAGGACTGTAGACTTTCAGGACAACCCTCATAGAGGAAGACCACAGGTTGCTCTTTCTCCACTCCATTTCAACTTTGATCAATTATTTAGGTGCCTTTATTAATTTTATTAATTAATTAATCTTGCTAATACTCCCTACTGATATCAAGATGCTGATATCTGCATCTTGTTCAGCAGTCTATGTAAATAACGTTCATATCAAATCTGATTTGTGTGTGGATGTGGTTCAAGTTCACCTCACACAGCTGCATATTTACTGTATACTCTTGTATTGAAACCAAAAAACTCCCTTTTTCTCATACTGTGAGTCAGCAGAGCTTCCAGCTGAGCACTAAGGGTGCTGGAATCAGGCTCGCTCCCTATTGTTTCAATGAGCTTTTGGGAAAATAAAGCTAATTATAACTAAGATGGAACAGTAAAATAATTGTGAAGAGAAAGTTGCAGCATGTTTCAATTTGTCAGGAAAACCCTGATGACCTCACTTACTGGATGTTTAAATTCACATCTGCTGTGCATGGGCTCTGAAAAAAAAACCTACAGAAAAACCCCTCTAGTTGTGAGCATAAACTGGCAATTTTGGTATCCCGGGGGGCTGTCTCATGCTGTGATGAATCACCTGCCCAGTCGCTCTGGATTAAGAACCATGACAATTTGTACCTTCCCAAGCACTGAGCTGCTAAGAACAGCTCTGTGCTTTCAGAGTCCCCCTGCTGTTAAATTTAAGGCTCATTGCAGAGGGAAAGGCAAACCACTGCTGAAGTAAGAGACATGATGTTTTCATATGCAGTTTTAGACACAATGTGTACAGCTTACTTTGCCAATTGTTTCTGCAAGAGTGTAGAGCTAGTCTTACTGTGCTTTAAATCATTATTTCCAATATTGTCTTGCTGCACAAATGATCCTCCCTGTGTTTAAATGCAAAGCCTGAGGTCAGTCCCCAGATGGCAAGTGTGTTTGGCTGCAAGTTCAGAAGTTTCAACACTTGCAATCTTTACACTGAGTCACACACTTACACATCTAAAAATGGAAGTGGGAATCTGCACTGTCTGGGGATGAGCCAGAGGGGAAAAAAAAGCAATTTTAATTTCTATTTTAACTGGTTGAAGCTAGATCCATAAACGAGCACAGACTGGACTGAGGTCAGAGTGCCAGTTTAGCAAGAAACACAATTTCCCAAATTTTTTTTCCCACCAAGTCTTATTCTGGAATGAGGACATGAGATGATGGGAACTGCACAGTGATTGTTCATTGCACTCAAATTGCTTTAAGCAAGCTGTGAGTAGTATAGCTCCCTGGCTGGAAAGTGCAGGCAGGGAGGGAACCGTGTTCCTCTCTTTTTTTTCCAGCTCTAGTGCCGCTTACGTGCCTGCTGGGCATCGTGTCAGCTCAAAGGAGGCAAACATGCTTTTGAGATCCAATGATTGAAGCACAGCATCTTAAAGTCACACAACAATGGCAGGCCACGGCACAACACCACAGCTTTTTTGTTTTCTGTTTTTTTGCCTTTTTTTTTTTTTCTCAGAAAGACCAAAAGTGATGAAAGAAGGGCAGGTAACACGCAGGGCCATGAACAGAGTACCAGTCATCACTCTTACATTCCAAAGGCAACCTACATCATGCTGCTTAAATCTGGCCCTGTGTTATTGTTACTGACAAGCTTAATCCACTGCAAAGACTCATTCGGCTAGAGAGAAAAGACAAAGGGAGGGGGGAAAAACCACAGAGGAATTAGTAATTACATCCAAGGAAAGCCAGGTCCAAACCTATGTCAAGGAAGAGGTTCTGCCAGTATTGATGTCAGCCTAATTTAATTTACCCTTCTCCTTTGGAGGACAGATTACATATATTTGAACGGAAGAAAAAAAATGGTCCTGGAAACTAAAGATTTTGTATGCAGCAGCCATGGGGAGCCCTCTGACCCTAAAACTCATCAAGGATTAGTCAGTCTTCCTTGAATAAATTGTGCACCAGGATCCCCTGTTAGTAACAAAGAGCCAGGGTGTCAGTTTGGCGTAAGCACAGCTGGCAGGTACTACAAACTTACCTATTCTTCTCAATCTCAGTATCTGAAAATACCGAGTCTGCACCTCCTCCACCATTACAAACCTCCACACCACCACCATCCTCATCATCAAAGTCAGAGGTGTTCAGGAAATCAAAGCTTTCTAAAGCACTTTCAACTGTTAGACTTAAACTGGAGGACCTGCTTCGGCTTACTGCTGGCTTGCACTGCAAAGGCAGAATGAACCAATGAAAACCCCAGGTATTAGCTACTACAAGAAAGATAAGAAAAAAGAATGATAAAGCTTAAAACTTCAAATTCTTCATTTTATTTTTAAAACTTCATTTTATTGGGTGTTTCATTTCAAGCCTTCATATTCATAGCATATACAATCAAAGCCTGAGAACTGGGGAAAGCCTTTCATTCCTCCTCCCCTTCTCATGCTACCCACTCTGTTCCCCAAAGGAAAACCCTCAAAGGCAAAATTCAACTTGTTTTATAGAAATGAGAAGTACTTCTTGAATCCAAGTTTCACAGCTCTCGGCATTTTCCAAAAGGAATGACTGGGAATTAATGCAATGAAAGTTGAAAGGGGAAGGCACATTCCTTAATTGCTGTTCTAGCTACAGAAGCCAACTTATACATATCCAATGGCACTGCCTGATTTATTCCAGACGTAACTCTAACAGACCTTAGCCAGGAATGAATTTCATCCCATAGCTGCACATTTATTCATGGAATGAAAGGAGTTTTGTGGCCTTTGAAGCCAAATGGATTATCAAGGAAAAGCCAATAAGGTATTGGATTCCTAGGTGACAGAGAAAGGCAGTACTGTAACTCAGAAATAGTACTAGAGAGAGGGGGGAGACCATCCCCACCTCAATGCAGGGAAGAAACACAAAGGAAACCTTGCTGTTGCTGTAGGAAGTATGAAATACCCTGGCCCCATTCATCCACATGTGCCCACAGAATTGCTTCCAAGGTTATCCTGAAGAATCAGATGTAACTTGAGGGATCATCTCCATTGGTTGGTGCAATGACTTCAACATCTTTCACATCATGTGATTATTTATCAGAAACAGTCATGAGCCACTGGTGCCATTACACAGGCCACATCCTCCAGTCCCAAGCAGAGCCGTGACTTTGTCTCAGCTCACAGAAAATGAGAAAATGCCTCTGAGGAGTTCAGATCCAGCACCAGCTGCTCTAGAGCTGAAGGGAGTTTGAGTTCCATTTGTAATTCATTTGCACACAATACTAATAGTCATACATTTGCACTTAGGATGTCTGAGTCCTTAAACTGACTGTACAGTCCATAGCTGATCAGACACACTTTTCAACACATCTGTGCAAAGGATGAGTGCTGTATCCTGCTTCTTCTGCAGCATCAATGGTTTCAGCTTCCATTTCCTTCAGGGCTTGGTAGTGCAGCTTCTTCAAGCAAACGGAACACCAACATGTGGGCCATTTTCTCTGCTCATCTAATATGGCCAAGAGAGGTTTCTTCAGCCACAGCTGGATTCCAGCTCAACCCTTCTGCAAGAGGAGCCCTTTTCTGCATAGTTGCTGGTGATGCTGAGTGCCAGTCTGTGAACTGATCAATAGGTGATACCCAGGCTTCAACCGAAGAGGCATCCATCTTGAGTGTGCAGGAATCCTGTCTGCACACATCCATCCTCTCTGCCCCCATCCTATGTCTGTCTGTTTGTAACTTCTGATCAAAGCAGCCTAAATAAACAGTCTCCATTGTGTCTCTGCCCTTTGGAGAGTTGACCTCTTGTACCAAGTTAGAAAATAATAGTAATGGTACCTTTGCCTGCTTGAACCTCTCTAGGAATAAATTATGCAAGGAACAGGGGCTGCAGGCTGACAAAAAAACCACTTAACTTGGGAAAGTACCATGCAATGGAAATAAGGAGGTTAACGAAGTTTCTTTGTAAAAAGATAATGCAGAAGAATAAATGATTCCCCGCCTCCTCCTCAGCCTTGTTTTTGAATTATGAGGCTTAAATGACCAACTTGCATATGAATATGAAGCATTTGAAATGATTATTTCCCATATAATACTGTTTGCAGAGTAACGTGCCATGAGTTGTTATTCATGGGGGAGCTAAAACAACAGTGACCTGCAGTAAACATATTAACAACACACATGCAAATCCCTTTTCTTCCAATTTTTAACATTATTCTCTGCATCTTGATGTAATGACAGGATGTCTCTCATTATGAAAATGGGTGAGGGGAAAAAGGAAAAGGCCATGTCTAGGCGACAAGGGGACAGCAACCTTCAGTGATACTTGTGCTTCTAAATCCCTTGGCAATTTAGAAAATTCAGCTTCTATGACTACAAGGCCTGATCCTCAGCTGGTGTAGTTTTGCACAGCTCCACGGAGTTCAGGGGCAGTATGATAAAGTACACCCACTGAGGATGTGACTCATAGATTTCAAAGGCAGAAGTTTGGCTATATTTGATCCCCAGTATGGCACAAGCAATGGGTTCAAAAGAGGTGATTCACAATGGTTCACAAAGCCTTCAGAGAAGGGTATAATTTAATTACCCTTCTGTCATATCACCTTTTTCTCTTTCCCCCAGGTTTTGCTAAAAGTTCTGTTGCTTGAGGACACAAGGTTATGATAAGCACATTGCTGACAAAAGTTTAAAAATGCAACATTGTGAAAGGATACTCCAAGCAGGAGCAAATCTACTGCTACCAGGGAATTTCTAGGTCCAGAAAGCCTACTTTGATGTTTACGAGGCAGGCAAGGACATTCTACCTGCTCAGATTTTCTTTAGGGTAGCATTTTCTGAAAACGTACTCACTTTTAGGATGTCATCTAGATGCATCACTTCTTGATCCAGGTCCTGAAACTCTTTATACTGCTCTTTATGTGGCTCAAGAGCTAAGAGAAGCCCTTGCAAGGCCTCCTCAATACTTCCATCGAGATAGGACTTATATCCTTCTGATTCCCCACTAATGGATCCCTCACACGGCAGCCTCTCTGGGGTCAGAGGTGTCTCTGCTGATGTAAGCCTTTTGACCAGCTGCTTCGTGATGTTGCCCTCATAGGTATCCAGCTCCACAGGCTTGAGTTCTGAGCCTTCATCCGTGTCCTGCAGCAGAGACACCGGCACACTCGTTTCTGCAAAGACACGATCGCTCCCAGCATCGGAGATCTTTTGGCAAACTTCAGGAGCTGCCCTTGGGGTGTTCTTGTTCTCAGCCACCGCTCCCTCTCTGTGGGACAGCAGGTCCTTTGGCTCAGCAACAGAGTCTCTGCGGGAGTCGCTGCTGCTACAGTCCAGGCTTGAGCTCTGGGAGGACTCCAGGGCTCGGTGCTGGGTGGGGGTCACAGCGATGTCAGGGCTGGAGCTGACATGAGCAGACGAGGACTCTGCTGAATTGGCAGGGGGCACAGCGTCTTCGTAAGGCAGGTCACCAAAAGTGAAGGAGAGAGGCCGCTTCTCAGTGGCCGTTGTCCCATTTTCAAAGACATCATCTGGCAAATTTGACTGAAAAGATAATAGGGAGAAAATGTTTTTCATGCAGCATTGGAAAGAGGAAAAAAATAACAGCATGTGCCCAGGAAAGAAAAAGGCAAGGCAAAAGATTAAAGAAGCATTCAAGACTTCAGAGATGGAAAAAAATATTTCAAATCAAACTTCCGCTTTCATCTGCCATAGCTCCTCAATTTCAGTGTGAAAACTTCTGGAAAACCTGGGCTCAGCATCTCTCTGCTAAATAGAGAGCTCTAGGAAATGATCTCCAGAGAGAGTCATGAATTCTGCTCACCCTATATTCTCTCAAACAGCATTTCCAGTGCACTGCTCTAGTTCCTGTACCATGGCTCTTTTTAATGGGATTGTACGTAAGCCACCTTGTCTGCATTTTCCTGCTCATTACAGATTTCTATTCTACTTATTTTCTGACTTCTAAAGTAGCAATCCATAAAACACAGCACAAAATTTTGCTCCAAAAGTTTCTCTAGTGTCATGGTGGTTAAATGGTGATAGTACCGTGCTATTGCTTTTTATCCAATGTCCTGCACATGGCATGGATGTCTGTAACAATTGTTGAACAAGAGTTATACAGGAGTTCCATGCAACGTGTTTCTGCTGAACTGAGTCAGCAATATTGGTGGTATATTGAGCACGACACTGATCATTAAAGAAGCAAAACCAGCCTATGCAGACTCCAGACTTATCATGGCAGACATATATATATAGATGTTCATCTCTGATTAACATATGGGGAAAAATCACTATAGGAGTCACAACCTGCCTATCTAACCTACAAACCTTGCTTTGTTATGTGGCCAGCTCATGGAAATGCATGGCACTGATGGAAGGCAACTACTATTTTGCTGACAATTTGCTGCAAAGAACTGTAGGTATCCACCTGTTGCTAAGCTTAAGGTTTAAGTGTCCAAAACTTGAAATTTTTTTCTAGTATTATTAGCAGCTTTTTTTTTCCTAAACATTATCATAGTCAAAAGTTTATTTCTTCTTTCCCTTGACATGGGCATGCTTTTAGCTTCTGAAAGTCATGTTACTAAGCAAATGTAGAGCGTCAATCAGCGCAGCAGGTGATTTTTAAGAACCCTGTTGGCTTGTACTCCTGCCCTGTTCTCTGCCCACAGACAGCTGATTTCTGATCATTATCTCTGCAGAAACCAAGAGGAATTTTGATTTAATGTGAGCTGCATGGGCTCACAGTTATGTCCTGCCCTCTAATCAGTCAGCAAAATGAGCAAGTTGCAACAGAGAGCGACACATGAAGCATGCGTGGGAATGGAAATGCCACACAGGAACTGAAAAACTCCTTCACCAAACAAAAACCAGGACTCACATATAGCTCTAGCCCTGCTTTTGGGCTTAGCCTGAGCGATGGCAGGTCACTAAAAGAGCGACTGCGACGAAGCTTGTCAAAGAAAGTGTCTTGAAGAGCATCTAAGATTGTCAACTTTGGCCTGTCTTGCAGGGGATGCAGCCATTTCTTCAACAGTTAAAGCAAAGAGGGTGTGAGGAAGGGCAAGTTAAATGAATGCTTTGCAGCAGAGTACTAAGTTACAGGCATGGGATGTGGCACTTGTAAAGTTAATCTCTGTACAGATGGCCTGATTAAGTATTCAGAATTCAATTCATGCAAAATGTAGGAACACCCTGTGAATATCTTCAGTACAGGGGGAAATTTTATCACAGGATACTTAAAAATACTTGTGCTATAATAGTTGTTAAACTACTGTTGCAAAATGAAAACACATTTTTTAAAGATTATTCAAGCATCACAGCAGTCAGGCAGGAAGGATAGGTATGCATTAATTGGCCACATAGTTTCAAAGATGCCAGGATCATAGTCACCTTCTTTAAGGATTAGCAGCTAGGAATGCACTTGCTTTATATGTATTTGTAAGGGTAACCTGCTGGAACCAGGGCAAAAAAAGCTTAGACACGTAAAGCAGTGAAATGTTTGCAGTGTTTGAACTGCTCTAAGGTTTCTTGTTACATAAACACAAAGCCAAACAGAGCTTACAAAAAATGAGTGGTCCTTGAAGGTTGGTGTTTCAGGAGTGCCTTGGCTGTACATGGACATTCTCCTCTGGAGAGCAGATGCCTTGCTCACATTTCCCGTGGATGGGGTCAAGTCTTCAACATCAAATGGGCTACAAATACACAAGTAAGAGGGGAGAAAATAAAAGGTTGTTAGGCTGAGCAAGGGGGACTTTCAGGTCAATAGAAAGCATTTTTGAAAGGGTGGTTTATTAGCACATCAAAACCAAAAGGTAGCAAGATTTTAAACTGAAGCGTTTAAAGAAAATGTTGTTAATTAGACAGCAGTCTCAGAAGTGTGGTTTTTGGGTCTGATAAAAGTGTTCCCTCAGAAATCATTTATGTAGTGTAGTCTGATGTTATTCTTCTCACATGAAAAGTATTCTTGCATTTGAGTTGCCAAGTGTCACACATACTAATGAGAAAGGTGCTCAACTATTAATAGAGCTGTTGCATTGTAAAGGAAATCAGGAGCTGTTATTGCTGCCTTCATGTTTATTGCATTGCAAGACACAGCACACATGACTCTAAAAAGTTAAATGCATCAATGCTTCTTCAGAAATGACATTTACTTTTTTCATTAAAATGCAGTGAGAATTGGGTTTGTATCCTAAGGCTACCAGCTCACCTATGCTGACCAATGTGAATAGAAAACACCAAGAGATTTCCCATCACTCTTGTGGTGTATGAAGCCCTTAAAAGCCAGCTTTTCAAGATGGGCCAGCTCCTGAACTTTGCTATGCTGGTGTAAATTCATAAAATGCTTTTTAAAAAACATTTTTAAAAGCATATATTATATATATAAATTATATATATATATATAAATTATATATATATATATGAGCACTCAGTTATATCCCATTTTTAAGCTTTGAAGTAAGCTTTAGGCAATTCTGAGATCTATCATCACTAAGCAGTTCCCATACCTTATAATGTTCTTACCAAACCTAATTTAACAGCTGAAACTAGGCACAGTCCTCTTTACCACAGGAAAACCAAGCAAAGTGTGGCTGACCATGAGCTAACTCTCATATACCAAACTTGGGCCACAATTCCTTCACAGTCTTCCTTGGCAGGGAAAAATATGGAGAGAACAACCCATGGATGAGCCATTTTTCTTTGGTTGAAGTTTTACAGCTGATTGATTGATTGATTGACAAACTGACCAACAAGTTGTACTTACTACCAGGTGATCTCAAGGTTCAGCTTTACTGTGCCAAGGTCATTAATGTCTACTGCAACCACCTGAGGCCGAGCTGCAAACAGGTCTTTTGTCTCACAGGTTACACTTCCCACAAGGATATGAGTAGCAAGCCCTTTAACTTCTGTGACCTGTAAGAAATAAGAACAGGATATTTAGGACCACAAAGGGCATTGCACACCTTAATCCCAAGAAAATAATTTTGATTGTCTGGCCTGACCCCCTTGCCAAAAAGCTTCTAAAAATATGATTGTCTGTTGTATTACATAACGAAAAAGTCTGGGTTTGGTGGTGGTTTTGTTTTGGCTTTTTTTAGGAAATGCATAGTTGCATATGATCATGATTCCATGTTTTATGTTTTTTTATAGGAGTCAGAAGAGGACAAGCATACTAAGGGGCTGTCTAGTCTGATATTTGATCTTTTGCACTAATGATAACCAGAGCCCAAGGGAAGAGTGAGAACAGGGAGGCCATAGAGTGTCTCAGCAGTTGACAAATTCCTGACTGGGAATCTCCTGATGTAACTTGTCTAATTCGTAATTCCCAAGGGAGCTCTCTTGCAGGTATTTCTCTTTTGTAACTCTGAAGCCATGTAATTGTTTGCACCAAGGATGGCCTTTGGTGAGGACTTCCACAGTTCTACTGTTGAGGAACCACCTCTGTGTACGTTGTTACAGTAGGAGTAGAGCACTATTCATATTCAGAGATATATTTGCCTGGGAATTCAGAGTGACAGTTCTATATGCAGCTCCTACATAAACCAGCCTTTGGCTGTTTGCTTGAAAGTCAGTTCTTGAGCCTCTTATGTGAAAGTGTTTGGACATAATCCAAAAAGGGAAGAGAATATACACATTAACCTTAATAATACTGGGATTCTTGTGTACTATAAAAAGGGGTTCTCTCCTAACTTTCCACCTTAAACCTGTGTGTTAGATTGAGGAGAATGACTCACCATGTGTCACAACTTGCATTTCACTGAAAACCTACTGTCTCACGGATCTGGGATTATTTTGGTTGTGGGTTTTGTAATCACCTGCAATTTTTTCATAAAATCATTGCAGTGTCTAAGTGGGCCATTTCCCCTAAGACTTTCAAGACATTCTTCTGTTTAAGCTTCCTAACCAGGGACGTCTGGAATGGTTTCTAGAAGCAGTTTCTAGACAGGGGTCAGAGAATGGGTATCTCTAGGTTGAAGGCTTATTGGAAAGAAAGCATATGGACTTCCAGCCAGGAGAAAACTGTTGGGACACTGGGGGCAATGAAGAGATGGAACAGTGATGGAAAGACTCCAGTTTGGGAAGAAAATCTCTCCCACAGCTCTCACAAACTGATTAGTCTTGTAGTATCTACACTGGACAATACTACAGCACTTTAGTAGGTGTGTCAGAAATATTAATTATGGCTTGTTTCTAAAGAATTTAATGATCTGCTTCTGTGTTTTTGCTGATGGTGCATGAGAAGGCAGGTTCTTGACTCCTGCCTTGCTTGCAGGCAAAAGAGTCAGCATGCATACCTTAATGGAGATCAGTCCAACAATGAGAGGGAGGAAAACCATCTCTTCTCCATCCCAGCTTTGCTTGCCGTTCACTTCTATCTTGCCTTTCAGTTTCCAGCGCTGGCGACCGTAACGCATGAAAATCTAAAAAAGAAAAATCCTCTCATTTTCTCGAGAAATCTGTTCTCGTGATGCACAAATATCAGAAACAGAACTGGGGAAAGACTCTGAGAAAGGCTGGAAGAGTTACGTGCCATAGGTGCTGCCCTTCCACTTCCCATTGAGTCAGAAGGAGAAATCTACTGGAGGATCTCTATCTCTCAGCTCTCCTAATTGCTCCTTTTGGTAGTGGACCCCTCATTCAAGTTTTTAACTTCATGTAACTTGATGACTCATAACAAATCTGCAAGGCATTTAATTCCATTTACAGGGAAAGTGGCAGGGCAAGGGAGATTTGGGAGGGCAGGATGAAAGCATCGGTGGTCTATCCTAACATCTACAACTTGTTGGATTGTCTGCCTTTCCAGGCAGGTGAGCTTTTGGCCATTCCCCATCAGAGACCATCCCAGCTGTGAGGTTTTGGCTGTCTGATAATGGAAATTAATGACATCCATAGTGCAGTAACCCAATTTGAAGCATCAAGGGCAGGAAGACCACTTTGGGCTAGCTGGGAGACACCTGCACCTCTGTGACCGCACAGAGGAAGCAGGAGTCATTTGTCACAGGGAATGAGAGTGGAAACAAATCAATCTATGATCGAGGCAGCTAGGAAGTACTGGTTGGAGGGATCCATTATTAATCCACTGCAAATTTATTGCAAGGTTAGTTCTGTTCTGGTAGAGCTGGAGGCTTTTATTTTAATCCATCTCTAATTAAGACACTCCTGATGATCTCTACTGAAACACTGCAATGACCAGAGACCCTGATGCGGCCTCACAGCAGGTAACATCTGGGTCTCGAGACATGGTTATTCAGTGTCTTTCTGCCACTTAGATCTGTGATGTAGTAGAGCCTATGCATTCAGTAAAGGATGCTTGCAAGGATGTGTTCCATTCACCCTACGTGCATGGGATGGGGCATATGCTTTTTTCCAGGGGTATTATACACTTTTGTCACAAATAAGATTTTTAAAAGCTAAAAAAAAAAAAGCTCAAAGTTCTTCTAACAGCTATCACCCAGTTCTCTGAATGTAAAATCCAGGTCTTCTGACAGATGCCCTGACAAAAGCAGACATACAGAGAACGCAAGGTTTTTCAGAGCACATATGGGAAAAATAATAGCTGTTTATTGAGGCGCTGATGTGAAAAGATTTTATTCATCATGATGTAAAAAGCAGCAGAGGTGTGCCTTCCTTTTGGTTCTTTTGCTATTTAATAAACAAACTCATGCAGACATACCTCATATTGATCTCCTGGGCAGAGCCGAGCGAAGCCAGCCAGACCTGAGAAGGAAAGACACAGAGGGGCTGTGGGAGGGCCTGGGCTGCCAGGCATGGCTGAGCCCAGAAGTGGGGTGCAGTGGGGTGCCCAGATTCACACTTGGACAGAAGAGACCAACACTCTCCTGCAGCCCCCCAGCTGCTGTTTATATCCCCCCTCTTACTGCTGCCTGTGCACCCTCTGAACCAAGACAACCCACCATCTTAATTTTCTTTATTTTGTGTAAAATTCACTGGGCTGTGGTTTCTTGCACATGGAAGATTTATGCCTTCCAGCTTTTTTCCCTGTTAGAGCCTAAAGTTTCCTTTTATATAGCAACTATAGAAAAAGGAGAAACACCTCTCTGATGTCATCTGGCTTCAGACACTCAGCTGAGAGCCCCTCCCATGGCGAGGTGTAGGCAAGCTGCTGATCCCCCTGATCCTCCTCAATGCTGTATGACCGAGCTCCACACTTCAACACAGATCCCTTTTTCAGTACATCTTCAGAGAGACACAGCAAGCAACAGGGGCTCCTTCTGCTTGGTGTTTCCATAACATTATCATTCCCATAATAGCTGAGTGTCTTTCAATAGTAAGTGCATCAAAAAATATGACTGACATCTGTAATACCAGATTAATCCCATTTTTCCCCAGAGCAGGAGAAGTAGCACAGCAAAGCACTTGTGATCTGTGTTTGGTTTTGGGGTTTTTTAAGGTAAGACATAACAATGCTATTTTTATATCAGCACTGTGCATATGAAATGAAAGTTTCCTGAGGCTCCACACTGAAATCCAAGGGGAATTACCACCCTGCTCCTGGCCTGCTGACCTGCTTTTTTACAGGATTCAACTGGTTGTTTTTCTCATAGAAGGAGCTTATCCTTTCTCACAGATTCCCCTCAGAATGTAGCCATTGCACTTGTTTTGGTATAAAAACTTAGCCAGCTTTGCCTGTGTGAGCCTAAATCTATGCCTCTACTGTTGCAGTGTCCAAAGAAACCGTCTTGAGGCCACATATAAAGCCTGTGGCAGAGATAGGAATGCCCCAGCGCAACACACAGGAGTGTGCTAAAATCAAGAAAAGTATAAGGAGCCCTAGTGCTGGTTGTATTTGCATGAATTAGTCCTGCTAGCTGTACTGTAGGAGCAACTCAATCCCTGCATGCAGTCATGGGCTGTCCCCGTGATCTGCTTATCTGCCTCTTCCATTTCTTTGACCAGAAAATAGTTTTCTTTGCTCATCTTAGTGTTCAGCAGAACAGAGAGGCCCTTGCACAGAGCTCATATTACCAATTCCTTTCTAATTTACTGTTAATAAATAATTTAAGATTACTAGCAGTCTACCACTGCTTCTCTCTCCCCAGGCATGCTTTTATAAGTGAATTTGATCCCTCCTGGGACACATCACCAAAAGCATGTGAGGAAAACAAATGGTCCTTTTTTTGCCCAGTATATGGGGAGGGTGGGTGAGGAAACTCCAGCTTAAAACTCCATATGGATGTTGAAGTCTGTGAGCTGTGACTGGCCCAACCAGGCTGGCCAAGTCTTCTCAGCATGATGAAGAGGAAGCTAAACGCTGACTTGACAATAGGGCATAAGTACTTTCACAGGAAACAACAGGGGACAGGGTCATCACTTTGGTAAGGAGGCAGGGCCACCTGGAGCTCATGCAGCATGTGCAGCTCTGCTGGTGTGCAGGATGCTGGACTCCTGGCTGCTGGTGTGGGCTCTGTGTCACAGAGCCACTGGTGTGTCAGGCCAACATATTGGTCTCCCTCGAGTGAAACATCTGGGCTTTTCACTTCCTGCTGTCCTGGCTCTTCAGACAGCTATAAGGGCAATTTCCTGAACATCACAACAGGACACGCAGATTCCATACAGGAATTCCCACACTGGGTTTCCCTGGTAAATTTCAACAACTGATTACTCCTGACCAGTTAGCTAAGCCTGCTGGCACATTTATTATCTTGATTTTAAAAAATTATTAGGCTTTTTTTTTTTTCTATAAATATCAGTCATAAAAG
The DNA here is from genome assembly GCF_017590135.1 of Pyrgilauda ruficollis. Taxonomy (NCBI): domain Eukaryota; kingdom Metazoa; phylum Chordata; class Aves; order Passeriformes; family Passeridae; genus Pyrgilauda; species Pyrgilauda ruficollis. The sequence goes on along the minus strand of NW_024528599.1, from coordinate 307,198 downwards.
CTCTGTGCAGCTCCCCTGCTTCCTGACAGCATTGTGTAGGTTGGCTTGCTTTCAGTGTAAGTGACAGAGGGCACAAAATAAAAATAACTTTCACTGGAATGGCTAGGAACAGATAAGCTTTGGGGAGAGGAATGCTTTGATTTTAAATTAGATCCTAAAGTTAGCTGGATATGCTGCAGTATAACTTAAGGGAAAACTTGCTGTGTGATCTGCAGGCTTTTTTGCCAGAACTGTTGCAAGCCTTAGCAATAGCGGTGGCTGTATTGTCCTATAGGATTCCTATTCCTAGGGAAAACTATCTAGATAGAAATCTCAGATGCCCTAATTAGAGAATACTTAATATGGAATTTCTCTGCTGTTTTCTAATTTGGGCTTCTTTACATGCTGCAAACTGTGTTCAGAAGGAGCTGCTGGTTGTGCTCTGCTCCTGCACATGAGTGCAGTACCTGCCTTCTCCAGAGCCCTTGAGTTCTGCCAGAGGATTTGGCAACCAAAAGAGAATGGGCCAGACCTCTTCAGCCAAGATATTTGTGACACTGTGACACGTGTCCAGCTGTGGAACTGTGTACTGCATTTACAGCAAGTAAAGAAATGCTCCAAGGCAACTGGAAAATCCCTTTACACACTCTGTGACATTGTTTCATTCAGCATGTCCATGCTGTGGTTCTGCTGTGGGTTCCTGGACAGAAATATCTGTCTCAGTTTCTGTGTGTTCATCTAAAACCTGAGGGATGGAGCTAGGAGAACTCCAGCATCTGCTGCAATTGTTTTCTATAATATGAGAGTGCAGAGTAGCTCTTTTAATTTAATCTAAGATTAATCTTAACCTTCTGCAATGCAATCATAGGAAACAACTGTGACAAGGCAGGCAGAATCAAAACCTTGCATGAGATTTGTGAGCTCTCAAAACTCCACCAGCGATACTGTGGATGTTTTAAATGGCAAGATATCAGAGAAGAATTAAGAGTTCATGAATATTTAGATGCTTTGTTTTATAGAATTATTCTCATGCCAGTGACTGCTGATCCAAAAAAGATATCCCCTCCCAGTGTCTTCTTTAAGACATTGAGTCTTAAAGGGACAACAGCATTAGCAATACCTGATGATCCATTGAGGCTTCAAGTAAAACTGATTCCATTGTATTCAAACCCATAAACTCCCCTGTCATAAAGACAAGGAATAAAAAGGAAAGGTGAATGCCATCACAGAGTTATCATCCTAGAGTTATCTAGGAAAACTATCCCCAGCTTTTTGCTTTTTTTACATTGGGTCAAAAATAGTACTGGTCAAAATTAGCAAAAGTAAAGGAGTTGGAAATAGCTGATATCAAATTAAGAAGTATTTTAAATTTCTAAGTTCAGCTCCATGGCAATTCAGATAATTTCCCAGTCACCTTCTCAAAGAATTACTGAAAATAGAAGCAAAAATTGCAGCAGTCTTCAAAATTGAATTGCTTTGGCTGTTGGGAGGAGTCTTTGTGGGAGGTAATTAGTCTAGAAAACAAAAAGCGGAACCTCAGAAAGTCTGTAAGCATTAGTGTTCCTGTTTCTGTAATCCTTTCCAGTGGGCAGGGGTGTGAACTGGGGCTTTGAAGGCTCAGCAATGGGTGGGAAACCCCACCTGTCATAAATGCATGTCACACAGCACATCTCAATTCCCTCACCAACATGTGCAGCAACTGCTACTGTTTCTGAGAAAGAAGGGAAAGGTGAAGAGGCACTTACCTTTCATCTTGATGCAAAACTCCCCCAATAGGTTTTCCAGCTCTGATTCTATGGTACACATGTTCTGTGTTGGAAAAAAGAACAGTGAGGGCAGACAAAACTTTGGGATTTTTTTTTTAAAGGTCTGTTTGTAAGGATAGATTCAAGATATTTTGCAATAAAATCAATCTCAGAGCCATCCTTCTTGTTTAGCTAGGTCTGGCCCTAAAAAATGGCAGCTATGCCTGCTTTATTTTGACACTGCAACCCTGTGCTTCTCTGCTGCTGCATGCAAATCCTCCTGACAGCAAAAGGGAAGCTCTGGCCCTTGAAGCATAACCTGCTCACTGTTCTGGTCCTCTCCAGCCAGGACTTGTGCCAACAGCTCCAGCTCTATGCCAAAGTGGCTCCCAGCATGATTTAATCGCTCAAGAAACATGGACTACATCAGGAACGAAGGCTGTGAGAGACTGGGTATTAGCCCCTCTCCAGTTCTTCCTTCAGATTTTGGACACCTGTCGCAGCTTGTGTGCTGGAAAGTCTGCAACACTATTAGACTTGCTTATCATCTCCTGCCTGTTTAATAAAATAGATTTTAATCACAGCAAGTACAACAAACAGGATGCAGCATATGTCTCTAGGCACATAGTTTCCAGTCAAGCTGCCATCCCTACATCTGCAGGTGGGAAGGAGGTAGTTGGAGTTTAAGTAGGTTTGGGGCAGATTTATGCTTTTGCTTTTGTGCTGCAGTTCCTAGGTATAACCCTGCTCTCTTAGAGTCTAAACTGTTCTTTCAAGGAATTCTTTGGGCCTGTGTAACCTGTCTTTGTCAGTCATCAGGTATTCACCTGAAGTAAAACAAATACTAATTCTTCTTTGATGGGTTTTCTTTTATTTCTTCTATCTGGATGAAACTCTCCCTGAAATTAGTGGCAAAGTTCCCATGGCTTTCCAACAGTGCGAGAGTGAAAACAATGAACTGATGAGGATGTACCTCTGTGTATTCCTTGTAGCTCCTGTTGATTTCAGTCAAACTCTCTCGAGCTGCTTTGCTGGCAGGAGACATTGCAAAAGCTTGCTTCATTTTGCTGGCACCATCACAGAGACGTCTTTGGATACAATAGGCTTCATAAAGCTCATCCACCTAGTAGGAACAAGGAAAGTGTACTGAAAAACCGCAGAAACCCCAGCAAAATAAAGCCAACACAATGAAGTAATTTGCATTAAAAGAAAACTCAGCCAAACCACTATATCCAATGGAGGGGCTGAGGAAATGAAGCTGTGATAGTGTTACAGTCTCTGGAAAAGAAACACAATATGAAAGTAACTTCTACTGTAAAAATCTCAATAGAGCAACAGTAGATGCCAGCAATTCACCTGCTTGCCCTGCATGCCTCTAAGCATTGCCTCTTGTGTTCTCCCCATCATACCAGTGAGGCAGGAATGCAGCCAGCTTCTCAAACATCTCGCTGTGGGAGACTTCTTTAAAAGGCAACTGCAATGCCCACACTGCTAAATGCAACTGGAAGTGGTAAATGGCACATTTAGCAGGGTCAGCAGTGGCTTTGGTTCCCTAATATCAGCCATGGATCAAGGCTGTTGCAATATTTGACTAATAGGTAGTATTGGAAGTGGGAGTGATATTTTCAACACTTGCTGTCCATCCTTCAGAATCTGGGAGTCATACTAGGAATCAGCACAAGTAAAGGGCTTATAAACATCTGATGTCAAGCTAAAAAAGTATTTTGAACTTCAACTCCCCCAGACATTCACATCTACTAATTTTCTTACATTCCTTTGACACAACTTAGGGACCCAACATATTGCAAGCACTCTGGAAGTTTTGCAAAACATAGTCACGCACAGTTTGAAGCCTCACCTGGATCTAGCTTCAGAGGGGCAATGGATTTACACACCTCATGCTTTGGTTTCCCTTTTCCCTCTAATCCCTGTACTAAACACACACATTTACTCCAACTGAGTCATATATGTACGTATATACAACAGCTATATATAGTGGTTTATGTTTTTATAAACTAAATCTGCCAGATACAGATGATGTGGGTTTTCTAACCTGACTATCAGGGTGAGGAGAAGGACAGGAATGGAAGAAACTGTCTCTTCTTTCTGCTTCTAACATCCCTCCTAAAACAGGATGATATTTGGGTTTTACCTAAAATAACTATTTCCATTGTTATCTCTGAAATCAAGAGGTCATTCTGTGTCCTACAGTGCTCCTGCTCAGCAATGGATTTTCACGGCATAATTTCTTTCTGTGAAAGTATCCAGCACCTTGGCTTCATCAGTCTGTGACTTTGTGTGCTGCATTAGAGATGAGCCTGATGTGACAATCCAGGCATGTTTCAAATCCTATTTTCCAAGCCTGCTTAACCTCTAATAAAAAGTGCTGTTGCTAATTTGTTTGGAACGGGACTTGTCTTCCTGATGGCTTCAAAGCCTTCGGTCAATTTTTACAAGACTATCTTGGATAACTGGTAGCTGAAGCCTCTGACCTGAGGGCACCCTACCCAAAACAGGGAATGCTTTGCAAAGTGAGAGAGCTCAGCATAAGTTAATGACAACAAAGGTAGCATTTTACCATTTTGAAGTTACAAAAGAAGCTTTCTGCACTCATACTCATCCTGTTTCTCTTGCAAGCCAGCAAGCTAAAGACAGCTACTATAAATAGCTGTCACTTGGTATTTACTTCTGACATTGAAGTGGAGCCTTGGTCTGGGATTGATATCCTGCTCCTGCCCATGTAAGTGTGGCTAGGACATGCTCATCTGCTCCCCAAGTATGTGGGATCTGCTGTGGTGCACCCCATTTTTCTTGCTTTGCTTCCCTTGCAGAGCAGTGGTAGATAAAAGACAGAGGGCATCTCTGTGTCCCTGATTAAACACTGCTGAAAAAACCTTTTCTATCATTAGAAACAAAGATGTTTCTCCACCTGCCCAAGCCTGTGGGCTTTCATGCTACACACTCAGTTCCTTTTGTCTCTGTTGCCATGGGCTACAGAGAGTGAACTCACGTAGTTGGCAAGCCTGAGTAACACTGACCAGCGTTACCTCTCACGTTTGGTGCTTTTCACTCTTATTATAAACCCAGAAACCATTAGCTCTGAGCAGGCTGAAGTGGGAAGGATTTGAATGGAAATGTTCTTCAAGTACTAATTTTTGCCATTCATGTTGCCAGCAAGGGAGTAGGTGGCTTGGGGAACAAAATCTCAGTCTATCACCTCATGATTTATATTTTTATTTTCAGCTCCAAGAGAAAGAGAGGACTGAAATTAAAAGGTTTGGATAGGTTGCCATAATTAGAGGACTTGAAGCTGCACAAATGCTTTTTAAATGGCTCTCAAAAGACATTTCATCTGTCAAAAATAATTCATTCCTTTGTCAGGCTCAAAAAAGTAACTAATCACTAGCAGGTATGTTTATAAGTAAGAGAATACCTGCCATGGATTTCATCCAGCTCTAAAACATATTAGTGTAAATCACAAGTACCTCCACCGATATTCTCACCAATGCATTCAAGTGGATGTGGGCCCCAAACCATGCAGCAAAAGCATTAGCAGCGAAATCCAGGAATAAATCCAAACTAGCTGCTGTGTGTGTTAGAGATAACTGCTGAATTAAATTGCTTTCAGATGTAACTCTCCTACCTAAATAAGCATGCTGTGAGATAGATTTTCCCCAGCAAGTCTCCAACCCTATGTTTTCTCTGTACATAAAAGTATGTGGGAGTGTCTTGGGGCATGGCTGGACCTTGGGGTCCATGTGGAAACCCTTTCTTTGGCTCTGACCACCAGCCCATCATGGAAAAAACAGCCAATCTGGGAGCGGCCTCCGCAGCACAAAGGGGTAGCAGGAGGCCAAGGATTTGTTTCCTCAATAATATAGGAACAGATGCAGAAGAAAGATGATAGGAGGGAGCTCATTACCTTGCTAATGTGGAACTCCAGCCTTCTCATGTATCTCTCAACTGCTTTGATTTGCTGAAAGAAAGGAAAAGGCAGAGGTGAGGCACCTTTAAATAAATCAGTAAGACACTGCCACGCTAGCTCTGCTAGGACCCATGGATCTGAGATACTCCTCCTCCTTAAAACACACAGGATTTCCTTGACCAGAATCAGTTGTCCCACCCTACTACTCTTAAGCTGCTGACAATGGAGCTCCTTTACTTCTTTACCTAATGTATATTTTTAAATGTAAGTTTTCATTTGATGGGATATCTCTAGGTTTTTCTACTCATTAAAACAAACAAACAAAAAACACCCAAAAAACCAAAAAAAAAAACCCAAAAAACCCCAAAAAACCAAAGAAAGCAGAGCTTTTTTAGCTCAAAAAATAATGTTTTCAGTACTTTGAAATCCCATATTAATATTCATCAGGTTTTGCATTTCAAGATCCATTGTCTTCCTTAGCAAGCTGGTTTTGAGAATAAACTCAAGTTTGGCATTTTGACTGAAAACAAAAGTCAGACTTTTTCAGAAAATGTTTTTGAAGTATTTCTTCCACCCAAATTCGCCTGCAGGGAAAATGTATTTTCAGTTTTTCTTTCTTCAGAACTCGCAGGAGCAGGAATGAACTGGGGCTTGACCTGGATCCCCCCCAGCCCCCTGGTGCATTGCTATCAGCTCCCATCTGACTGGAGCTGGCTAAGAGAATTTGCACGAGGGAATGGATTTAATGGTTGTCAGCTGACAGAAAAAGGAAGTCCCTCCTCTGCTTCCTTCCTTTCTTGCCTGGAAGGGGTCTGTCTCTCTGTCTGTGCCCATCCCAGAGCCAGTGTGACCTGGCAGACCTCAGAAAAAGGGTTGGTGGGGTATGTTTCACGGCAGATCAGTGAGCACACTGTGTTTGATGCTGCATTAATGGGCAATACCAGAGCTCCTGGGAAGAGGAGGGGAGTGGGACTTCTTCCTTTGAAAATGTAGGTGTTGGCGTGGCTAGCAGATCCCTCTGAGAAAGATTTCCATGTACACTGTATGGATATTGCAAAGTGAGTGTTCAAGGGAATAGCATACCTTATCTAAATCGTACAGAACTCCCTGCAACAGAGAACACAAAACTGATTAATTTTGCAACACGATAGCACCATGAGAAAGTAGTGTTTGACACTCATCAGAACACACAAACAAGACAATGGCTAGAAGGGAAGAAGAGCATCAGTGAAAATTCCCTGTATCCCACACCAATTCCTTGGCTGCTCAAGCACCTCAAGAAGGCCACTGTGCATCTACACAATGAAAAAGCACAGCACGTACCAGGCGTGAGTTTCTTTTCATGTCTTTTAACTGAGTAGTCAGCTTATCCAGCTCTGTCTGGTGAACTTCCAGGTACTCACTGCAAACACAAACCAGAGAACGATGCATGAGCTCTGCAGCACATACCAAGCTGGCTGATGACCATCCTAAAAGAAAATCTGCCTGACAAATGTCTTTCCTCACTGGATGTGTTTACAGACAAAAAACTCATTTATGTTGATCTGTCCTAAAAGCAGCTCCCTGCTGCCTTTTTGGGAATAAATAGGAGTGCACTTATTTAAATGTGTAAGAGCTCGGTGTTCTCTTTACACTGAACAATCAGTTTCAAGTAAGCTAATCTGCTGCTTAGTTTATGGGCTGGTGCCTTCCAGTCGCTACTCCTGTATCTGGCTGATTAAAGCCCTGTTATCATCTAGGATGTTATCTGGAAGGCAATACAAGCTTTTGATAGGACTCTAGGAAACTCAGAGGGGAAAAAAAATTCTGATGTTGAAATCCCAGACTTTGGAAGCTTTTCTCAAAATGTGAATGGATATGGGATTCTGCCTCCTATATTCCTGTTTCCCATACAAATATTTTAGATACTAAGTGTCACAATCCAGACTTCAAGAGGTGTATGTTCATCTCTTGTGAGGAAGGATCCCTATTTTTGTTTCTCTAGGCTCTAAAATGTCACAGAAAGCTTCAGTCAACAAGCAGGATAAAAGCTCTTACTCCAGGCCACTCTTCAGGGCTCGGTAGACCTCTTCCATCCTTTTAGGCTGGGGTTCTTTGGGCGTGGTGCTGTTCTTATGGCCCAAATTATGCATTTTCTTCACCTTTGCTTGGGGCTTCTTGAGCGCTGAGGAATTTTCAATAAAGGAGTTACACCTGCAAAATGAACATCAAAGAAGAAGAAATCCCTATAAATCATAGAAATCTCAAAGGAGCAAAGCTTGAAGAAATCTTCTGATATTATCTCTGCTAGCAAAAAATGAATCTGCTTCTGTGCCTGCCAGTTAAAGGTCTGCATTTCTTTATGGGTTAAGAATCTGAGCAGCCTGGGATATGTGCTTCCCAAGACATAAGTGCTTGTCTGGAAATGCAAGGTCGAGTATGAGTCTCATCAGACATTTCTCTGTCTTACACCATGCCTGTCCTAACTCACATTAGAGAGTCCATGAGAGAGCTGAGCTACATCCAGGTGCTAAACAGAAAGGGGAACCCAGACAATCTCAGGTGCAAAGCCTGCGGGTCCTAAGGAAGACTGAGATTTGATTAAGAAAGTTACTGGAGAACAGCATCACACCACTGGTCTTGAGTATGGAGTGTATGGCAAAGTGAGGACAGCTGTGCTGCACACAGGTGCCTCTTCGGGGACTGTGCTGGTGCGTAGGTCAGCATCTAACAACCATCATTGACTTGGGCTGACAATGGGAGGCCCTTTTCCTGCTGTTACTCCTCAATTGCTAACTGGTGGTCTGGCACTGGGAGACTACACAAATTAAAATCAATAGTAAAGTAGCCTCTGGGAGCATCCAGGACGGCATGGCTTGGGCATGCCTGTCTCAAAGCCCTAAGTCCTGTGTAGCTAAGGGGCAGTGCACAGAAAGGCTCCGCAGCCAAGTTCAAGGAAACAGCTTTGTTTTGGATTCGTAGTTGTGCAGCAATGAGAAAACTGCCTTTTAGGCAGCAGTGGTCTTAAAAAGGAGGTGATGGCAAGTGTATCATGTGCAGTGTTCCTGCACATTTCACATGTTGAAAAGATCCCTGCATAAGTTAAAATGGTTCTCTGAAATTCTCTCACAGCTCTGAGGCATGTGAGGAAGCCCTGCATTAATGGGGGAGAGGCAAACAGGCAGAGGGTAACAGCTTAGTTATACAAAAAAATATATAGAGACATTTTAGCCTAGGACACTTTGTTTGGCAGAGAGTCAGAGAGAAAGAAGTCCTCTCTCACCTCCTTTCCCCCTTCATCCCCTTAAGTCCAGAACTCCCTTACAGCCTGATTTTGAAATTCCCCTTAGAGAGCAAGGGCACTTGCCTGGACCGTCTTTCCTGAAGCCCGCTGAAGCCAGCAAAGGACTGACTTCTAATAATCCCATTAGGACCTCCTGGAGAGAATGAATGTGATCCTATTGACATGATGTCAGGGAGCCTCGGAGATATTCCTGAAAAACAACAGAAAGCATGTCACTGAGGGTGGAATTACAGTAAAAGGCAGGCAGTGAGGCCAGACAGCCTGGTGTCCATCCATGATATTAAGGGGTACCTGAACCCCACGAGGGGCTGCAAGCCAGGGCACAAATCTGTTTGCATTTCCAAATGATCCCCACTCAAAATCAAAACAATCCTATTTTAACTTCTGACTTCCAGCCCAGGGTCAACTGAAAAATGTACCAGAGACGCAAAGAGGGTCTGGATGCGGGACTAGAAACCAGATACTTCAATGTGACAATCCCAACGCCATTCCCAACTTTTGCCATGCCTGGCATGCTTCACCCCCAGCCCCAGTGCCCCCATCTGTCCTGGGAATTATTATGGGAGCATGCAGAGCTTTTAGGAGGCACTCACCATCACTGCAAAGTGTGATTATACACAATAACAATTTTAAAAAGGATTGATACATCATGAATGCCCTGCAGCTCCCCTTTGATCCTTGCTCCCATGGCTGTTCAGCCCAGGGGCTGCTGACAAGGAAGACATGGTGGGTGTGTGTGCAGCCATGACATGCTGTGATGAGAGGGATGCCCTCCACCGTGAAGAGAGAGGAGTAAACAAGCTGCAGGCACTGTATGCTCTGCATTTCATGTGTCTGGGGGCGGGGGGTTGCTCAGCAGGGAGGAAGCCCTTGCCCTCTGTGTGCTCATTTCCAATGCCCAGCTTGGCATCTGCACGAAACTAGGATGATTTCAATCCATCCACAAATAAATAGTAGAGAAGTGCTACAGTTCAGAGCAGCTCTATCTGCTGCCACAAGGGAAAAGGGGGATGCCTTTATCTTCCTTTTCTCCTTAATCCACTGTTTTTCTTGTCTCTGCCCTCGGCAGACAATTAAATTGATTTTTCTGCTGGCTTGGTTTTGTGCTGCTCTGGTAACAGGAATGGCCCCACCAATTTGTGAGGAGCACCATGGCCAATACAGGCCAGGCAGCAGGGCAGGAAGTAGGAGGAAAATGGGGATGCTGGAGAAGAGGGGGCTGGTCAGCGGGTGCTGCCAGACACAGCTCCCCCATCCTGCAGGACCCATCCTCTCACTGCCTCCATCCTTCCTGGGATATCAGTTCAGCTGATGACACCACTGTGCTGTGAAACGGACTGAGAAACTAGGCCAGCTTAAAAATAATCTGACAGAAAATGAAAAAGAGGGGTTTTAGCAGTTCTTTTCCATCTATTTTAAAAGCTGGACCCAGCCTGCCCCATGGCCCCAGTTCATTTCACTGCAATAGCCAGACTGAGGGATGAGCTTGGCAATGAAGCAGGATGGTATGGCAGGGGCTGGAGCTGCCTGCAGGCAATGGAGCTGATGCTCTATGAAACTCTGACCTACAGGGCTGAGGGGTGACAGCAAGTCTAAACCACCCTCTCATCCCCACAGGTCAGGAATGACTGTGAGTGCCCAATAAAACAGCCATTTGTGAAAGCCAGAGATCTACAGTGTGAGCCTTCACAACTGAACATATTTATTAATGATAAGCACCGGAGCTACGTGGTGCTTGCATGGCAAACATTCACTGCAGAAAGCAAATATGTGGGGAAACATTGTGCACTGCTCAGTTATATTTAATTTGGAGCATTAAACTGGGCAAATACAAGTACTCTTTGGTGTGGCAGTAGGTGCCACGGCAAACCACTGTTTCTCTTTGGAGAAGACTGCATTGCCCAAGGAGCAGCTTTGTCAGGAATACTTCTGCAAGAACTCTGCCAGAAACACTTCTTCCAGTCCCAGCATTGCCAGCACTACTGCTAATGAGACATTTTCTCCATTGCATAACCCAGCCAGAGTAGATCTTCCTGTTTTGGAAATGAGGGCTGTCCCCCTGACTCAACAGACTCAGAGATACCACACGGGGTGCAGTGAAAGACGGGGTGCAGTCAAAGACAGTTTTCTCCTCCCCTGTGGTCAGCAGGTAATGGCACTTCACCATTCGTGTCCCTGCCTAGCCCAGATGCAGCTCACTCAGCTCGGGGCTCAGAGACTTTAACTACAGCAAGGATAAACCCCTGGGACACAGAAGCTGCTCTCAGGCAGAGGACCATGAGCACCTCTATTGGGCAGAAACCCACAGAAAGGGGAGAGCATGGAGGAGCAGAGAGGCTCTGGAGTAGCTGCTCCTCACAAACTCAAAAGATGCCACAGTTAGGATGCACTTTGTCTAACTCACACAGCGATAAACATACTCCAGCCACAGCTGGAGGTACTTGAGTCTTTGGTCAACGAGAGCCCAAATTTGGCTCTGTACTCACCCCTACATGCATAAGGCTCTCTGCACACCTCTGCAAGGCTGAGCTGTGCTCAGGCTTGCTGACACCTGGCACAGCACTTGCCAGAAGGCATTTTGCAGCTTCCAGGGTGAAACCTCACATCCCTATAGATGGTACAGAGTTTCCCTGTGCCAGCTTATACCTAACAGCTCAAACTCCACAGAGAGCCACCTCCTGCAAGATAGAGTGAAATCACCCGACCACAGTACTCTGGGGTCTGCACAGCAAGCTCCCTTTGGGTTTGCAAATAATCTTTAGACAATTAGGCTGCAATCTGCATGCTCCCATACAAGGATTTGCATTAAAAATCTGGTCCAGAGTGCCAAGGAGCAGAAAGAAAATCCCTTGCAAGTGTTCAATAATTGCATGGCTTGACAGGATGATTAACACACACACCCTGACAACATCTGGAGACCTAGGAGGAGCTAAACAACACTGACAGTCAGAAAAGATTTAGTAGCATAAACATCAACCATTCCTCAAAAAATAAGAGAGAGAAAACAAAACTTGAAGTTGGGTGCTAATCACAACCACAAATTAGATTCAAAACTGTCGTGAAAATGCTAGGATCTTCTGCATGATGTCTCTTCTGTATTAATATGAACAGAACAGGCTTTCACTCTGAATAGAATCTTAGTGTCCAAATCTGACTGTGCAGAAACACTGGAACTGTTTTGATTTTCTTTTCCTTTGGGCAACCTTAAAAAATAAATAATCTTGGAAAAGGAATGTACTTATTTATTTTCTTTATTTTGCTCAAGCACTCAGATGGCTTTGAAAGGCTTTAGTAGCTAAGACTTTCCCCAAGATACCAGAAAAAATGTGCAAGAAGTGCAATTGAAATGCAAATTGAAGACCTGCCTGGAGCTACTTTTGCTTTGCTTTTGCATAAAATGGTCAGAACTCACAGCCCAGATAGGCTTGTGGCCTCTCCCTATATATTATATATAATCTTGGTGAATAATGTATGTTTAATTTCTGTACAGAACAAAACTGAGATAAAAGGAGGGAACAGTCAGAACTGGGTAAAATCTCCCACTTCTGTTCAGTTATTTTCCATTGGTCAGGTTAAAGGTTGACTCTGTTGTACCAACACCATCTGTTCTTAAGACTTAAACTAATATTCATAATACAACATCTCAGACACTTCCAACTAACCTCATAAAATTGCAGACTCTGCATCAGCCCCTTGGCCCAGATTCCCAGAGACAATGGCTGCATATGGGCACTGCATTGATGGATTATTAATGATACCCATCTCACAAATACACTTTGAGTGATGAGTATCTGTCATGTTGTTGTGACACCCTCTGTTGAGAGGGCTTTCTTTTCCTGCCTCTTAAACCATTCACAGGTCTCTCTGCTATCAACTACATATACTTACCTCTGAATTTAATAATGCAGCTGTATCCTGATGATATGCATGGGTGCAGTTGTTAGTATAATTTCAGTAAGGCTCAGCCCATGAGGACTCACCCAGATCTTTTACTGACCTGACGGGTATCCCCACAGCTGAAGACTGCTAAGGGCATTCTGGTGCTACACCAAGGGAGTGATCAAGTTTCTCAGTCTACATTTAGTAGTTATGTAATATAATGCTACTGTCTTCTACATGCAGTATAAATTTTGTTCTCAATATAATGCCAGTTGCACATCTAAAATGATATTAAATGCTTCTGTGATTTGAGAGATCCACTTCAGCAGTGGATATAATGACAACACTTACACTTTTAAATCTATATAGTTAATGAACCAGGGATGTTTCATTTAAAAAAGACACCAGTCTCCTTAGTACGAGCATGCTCTGTGTAGAAGTATAATTAATATAATTAGTACTGCCCATGCTAAGTGCACAGCAGTTGAATGATGAGCCCATCAGTGAGTCAAGGGATAAGGTGAAATCCTATCAGTACTCCTCTGCCCTATTCGCTGACAGCTTGCAGCACAGAATTGCAGATAATTGATGATGTCTCTGTCCCCAGGGAAATAAAAGTCCCCTCACTCAGCTCTTCTTTCAGTCTGGAAATGGGGAAACAGCTGAGCCTGAGCTAATGAGTGGGGAAGGGACAATCACTTCCACAGGGCTGCCCTCTCTTCATCACCCTCAGCACAGTCCTCTACCTCCCACAGTGCCAAAATATTTGATAAATAGTGTTTGATTCAAGCTAAGAGGGGAAATTCAGGCTGAAACATATTTGCTAAATCTAGTCTAACTTTTGCACAGCCTTTTTTTCTTTGCTTCTTCCCCATGACTAGTTTGGAGATGGTATTTTTTGCTCACCACATGACAAGGGGAAGTCGGTTTTGCTAGACATGTGCTAACAACCATGTAAAGCTGCAATATACAGTGGCGATGGTGCTCTTGATTCCTCCTGTTCTCTCCTTGTAGCAGCTACAGTTATGGCTCCAGGTCTAGAATTTGCTGTAAGGTGTAAGGGAGCTGTCTGCAGCTGAGGCTTCAAGGACACTTTGGGATTATGTATAATCGCTGATTAAATGGGAAAGTGGGATAGGACTGAGTGACTGAAAGCATCCCTGCTCATCCTTTCTTCCTGTATTATTTTCTTGTGTGACACATGGTTCAAAGTCCGTTCTGGATCTAAGGAGAGGTAATCCCTGCAGTGAGATGGTTTGTATGTTGATCTATGATGGCCTGCAGGCTGCCTGTTAAAAATCAAGTGATAATTATCAAGGTTAAGGTGAGCTGAGGGGGTCCATTAACTAATGTGAGTGGATGGCTACAAAAGTCAATCAATTCTGTTTGGCGTGCTAGGAACATTTCTTACCTACAAACCTGGTGTATGTCTGACAAATAAGACAATACCTTTGTGACTAATGAAAGAAAATAACATTTTCCTCTCTCATCTATGATGTGGTCTATATTCTGCTTATTGGGCTGGCGGGCCTACAAAGGAGAAAAACTTTTAAACGCAATGAGATGACATTTAGGACCATGCATCTCCCCAAAACACAAACACAATACGGGAAGGAACTGTCCTCCTCCAAAACAGCCAATTCTTTCTGCTTTGCACTCATAAATCCAAGGAGCATAATGCAATTCTAAACTAACACATGCTCAGCTCACTGCCAAGCTCATTCAGTGCACTTTCAGTTCATGCCACTTGCTTTTGTAGCCTAAGTCTAGTAATTTTTAGTATTTATTTTCCAACTTCTTCCTTCTGATTTAGCTGAATCACTTTGGCAATACAAGGCCAGCATGGCTAGTAGTCCAAATAACCACCTGGAATTTATGATTTCCATGTTCCCTAGGCTCCCAGAAGGTACAGAGGCATGCATCTTGGATGAGAAAGCAGACATCCTTTTGGGTTTTTTAACATAAAAATTTGACAGTGCTATGTGGGTAAGAGTGCTCAGGAGCATTATAAAAACTTTCACAAGAAATTTAATTCTTGCACAAGAGTTTTTACACTTTCAGGACAAAAACTCTTAAGCATGAGTGAGCAGGTTCATAATTTCTGTATGTCAGGATGATTTCTGTGGGGTGGGGGTCTCCTGGAAGCACCTGTAGAAAGGTGTATTTTGTTGGTCACTCAATTACACAAATTACAATCTTCATGGCACATTTTATGCTCCCAGTGATTGGGCTGCTCCTCCCTTGTACAGGGCAGCATTTGCTAGAACTGTACAGACATGCAAGCTCCATCTGAAGAACTATTCTTGGTTGCCAGAACAAAATCATGTGCATTTGTTCCACCCAAGTCCAAGGCTTAGAGATATTCCTAAATAGCAGCATATGGCTACACCAACAAGCACACTTCCCAAGCCTACATCAGCCGGTGAAAGGCCAGCACACCCGTGAGCTCCACATGTTAATTTTAGCGTAGAGAACGAGCCACGTGGGCTTACCCACACGGCTGAAGAGCAGTGCTGCACAGAGAAAGAGCTGCAGCTGAGATGGAGCCCCCTCCTTCAAACGAGACATGTGGGAGCACATGGGACATGCTTGGGTGGGCATCAAAGCCTTTGACAGCCACAGCACAGGAAGGGAAACGTCTGCCCTGCCTCTTGCAGCAACAAGAATCTTAGCTGAGCCTACTGCAGCTCATCCTGCTCTCGCTGAGGTGGTCTCTTCCCTCACCATGCACATCCTGGGCACTGATTATCCAGCAGAATCTCTCTGAAGGCTTGAGCACACTTCTCACTGATGACTTTATGTCCATCAGGGACACCTAGAGTGATTCTTGTGTTAGTTGTATTTCAATACCTTCAATTTGGGTGGATTTGGTTCTTACAATGCACAAAGAAATGTTTATGCAACTGATGCATCTTTTATAGCTCTTAAGCCCACAGCTGGGAGCTTTACTTTTTAATGCAGAAATCCCCACAAGTGAGCACAAGGTGCCATTACCTGTTTCTAATAAATGAAAATGTAGTATTTCAGTACCAAATTTCAGCTTTTGTTTCAAATAGTATCAAGCCTTAGGAAAAGGATTAATAGCATGACTTGTACTTTATGGTCTCATTTCTGTAAGAACATTTTAAATGTTGCATGTAAGGGCATTTTCAATTCAAATGCTACAGTATTTGCTAGCTCATCACTAGACACCCTGATCAGAAATACAAATTGTCTACCATTTGGAACAGCCCGTTGTTCTTCTGCTCCTCCTATCCAAAGGAGATGATGTACATGAACTTTTTATTGCATAAAAAGCAATAGTAACAGTAAGAAGAAAGCTAACAGTCCAGGTCAAGAGCAAAATGGTAAAGTAGATATGGGTGTAAATGCATAGAACCTGATAGCTGATGGTCCCATTGCAATATAGCTCCATATATTCAGCAAGTCATCTCTCACACCAGTCTAGGTGCCAAAGTCAGTGTGAGGACTTTGCATTTCATTTTATTTTTATAGTAAAACATGCCTTTGGCTCTAATTCTCATCACCTCACTAGAACACAGAAATAAGGATTGGCTCAGGCGAAAGCAGCACCCTTTTTGTCTCATACCACAGTTAGCCTTCTTCCTCGCCTTTTTGCAGCTACTCCTTCAGTGCAATGCCCCCATTTTTCTGTTTTTGTTGCCAGGGAGCCTCTGCTTAACCTCCCCTCAGAGAAAGACCTACACTGCACCTTCCCCTTGGTATAGCTGAAAACCTAAGGAGAGGGAAATGCAAATGAGTTATTTCACTGCAATAAACCCAAGGAAAATAAATTTGATCCTAAATGGCTCTGCACACAACAGATGGGTTCACGGCAGCTGACCTCCTTTTTTTTTTTCAGTTCCAACATTTATTTCACACTGGTGGATGGGGTGAGCATGCGCAGGAGCACACATGGAGCCCTCCCTATTCTTGCTCCCTAAAGCGTTAGAGACATAGGGCAATCATATTCAGCTGGCATTAGCATAAATAAGCAAAATTTGGTCTTGTACTTATGAGTGTGGCTGAGGGATCAGAATCTGACCATCTAATTACATTTGACATTCATTCATCTCAAACCCACCCCAGTATGCAGAATTATCTTTGATTAGAAGTCAACTCTAATTCTACTTATCACTGATAATTCTTCATGTCAATGTGAGATTTAATTAAAAATGAAGTCCCACTGCCATTCAAGCGCTGGCAAATAATCTAAAGAAAAAGCACTTCTGAAACCCAATTGAGAACAATCCTCTCATGCTTTAAATCCACCTTGCACAAAATCCCCAACAAGCAGTTCAGAGTGGCCTCACCACACAATTAACCACACTGTCATTCTGGCAGCACTGCACACTCATAAAGGTGCAAGACTTTGGGCAGCTCTGTTATCTATCCCTGCATTAGGAGATAAACTACAAGGACCAATCTTGTGAGCAGTAATCAGACTAGCAGGATGCAAAACAGGTTGTGGGAACTCCTCCAGCCAGGAGCAGCCTGGCTACTTCACCTCTTTTAGCATATGCCTGGTTGACCACAGATGTTGGGCGCAATTTTAATTTCTTAGCTCAGATCACAAAAAGTGATCAACTTATTATCCATTTTGGCAAGCATAAATATTAGGGGAGGCCTAGGAACCTGTGACTGCTGCGGGTGGTCTCCCTTGACCCTTACTGACTAGCAGTAACATCTGGAGTAACAAGCCCAGGAGTAACATCAGAGCACAAGTGGGGTAAGAGAGCCCTGATGTCAATAGCTGCAGCTCCAGAGGGAGTCCTTTGGCAAAATCCATGATGAATCTGAGCAGTGACCTAAATTTGCATGTCAAGTGTAAGCAGCACAGAGTGGCTTCACTTTCTCACACTGTGCAAGGAATGAATATAAAAGTCTTCTTCATGATTGGAGAAAAAAGCAATGGCTAGCAAAGTTGTCCTTGAAAATGCTGATTTCTTTAATTAATTTGCACCAATATTTTTCCTGTTTTACAACCCTCATTTAATGCAGATGGTAGCAGCATGGGCAAGGACAGCAAGCTGAGGAGACCATTTCTTTGCAACTGCAGAAAAGTAAATGCATCAAGTAAACACATGCAGGATGGTTTGGGTAACCAATGGGCTGCTCTAGAGATTGTTTTCCCTCAGCCAAGACAAACTAGCTGCACTTGGTATCCACTCCAGGTATGCTCTAATATAAGCATGAGTGAGCTAAATTAAACAAGTACGACAGGCTTTTCATCCCTGAAAGGAAAGTAAAACATCATTGTTGTCAAATCCTTTCAGCCACTAATGAGATACAAACGCTTTGCTGCTCCTCTTTAAATACATGGGATTAGGGTGACTTAAAACTCCGCGGATGGTTTATATGACCATTCTATTTCCAGGAGTGTCGTAATGGCACACTGCTCACTAAAATACTGTTGAAGATACACTGTTACATGTCCTAGGATGAAGATCTTTAAAGCTGGATGTTCTTCTCCCAGACATGAGCATTGCAGAAACGCATTTATTTAATCTTTTTGACACCTTACAAGTGTGGCCACTTAAAGAGCATTTCCATAAAAGTCCTGTGTTACTTCATTTACATTTGGCCATAGCATCTGTCTGAAGCTCTCTTCCAGTACATCAAGTAGCTGAACACTGTCCATGTGCAATCAAGAATGGCTGTCTGCTCTGATGCAAATCGCTTGTCTCTTGGCTTCAGTTAATTTTCAAATTCAAAACTTCAGTCTTCTTACATACATGACTTTAAGAAATTTTATTTAAAGTTATGGCAGAGTTTATTATTCTCTTGGCTACAGTATTTTAAGCTTTAAAAACCTCTTGAAGGCACAGGATATAAGAGTACATATCTAATACCATGAAACTTCTTCCAAAACACCATTTTCTCTGGTCAGGATCATTAAAGGATCTGGAAGAAGCATCTGAAAGAGGATAAAGGGGTAAGAGTCTATGCTAGGGTCCCTCTTGGAAAAAGCTTGTGCTAGTGACACTGGTGGTGGAAAAAGAGGTCTGATGACCAATAGGGCAGCTGAGCAAAACAGAAAAGGTGATTGCTATGTGCAGACTGCCAGAAGACCCAGCTATCCTAACCCTGTCCCACACAGTTATCTTATATCAGGTATCCACAAAAAGAGCAGAACAGCTTTATAGACACACAAGTGTTTACAGGATCCACTTGAAAAAAATATCTAGAGTTTTAGGCAGACCTTCTCTCCTTGCCACCACTTTCTGAAACCACATTTCATTTCAACACTTACCAAGATGGCTCAACAATGTGCAACTGGAGCCCAGAAAGCCAGCAATATTCTGTGCTGCATCAAAAGCAACATGGGCAGTAGGGTGAGGGACACTGCCCCTCTGCTCTGGTAGGGCCCCATGTCAAGTACTGCGTCCATGTCTGGGGCCCTCAGCACAGGAAAGACACAGACATGCTGGAGTGAGTCCTGAGGAGGGCCACAGAGATTATCAGAGGGATGGAGCACTTCTCCTACAAAGACAGGCTGAGAGAGTTGGGGTTGTTCAGCTGGCAAAGAGAAGGCTCCAGAGAGACTGGGTTGTAGCCTTTCAGTATTTGAAGGGGGCTCATAAGAAAGATGGGGACAAACTTCTCAGCAGGCCCTGCAGTAACAGGACAAGGGACAATCTTTTATAACTAAAAGAGGGTAGGTTTAGACTAGATACAAGGAAGAAATTATTTACAATGAGGGCGTTGAAACACTGGAACATCTACAACAGAGCGGCTGCAGATGCTCCATTCATGGAAACATTTGAGGCTGACTTGGACTGGACATTGAGTAAACCTGGTCTCCTTGAAGGTGCTCATGATAGGGGCAGGACTGGAACTAGATGGCCCTTAAAGGTCCCTTCTAACACAAATCATTTTACAACTCTGAGTTTCTCAGCACAGAAAAGCTGTTCCCTCTTGACTCTGCAATGACTTTCTGCTCCTTGAGGCAAAGGAAGTTATGCTGAACAGTCACTGGCACAGTTCTGGTTTGGGCCAGATAGGACTTTCTTAAACAACTGCTCCGCATATTTTGGGAAACACGGATCAAGCATCATTCCCAAAGCAGTCTAGATGTATTTTCCTCCTCTGAAAGGCAGGGGAGCTTAATGCCATAGATATAGGCTGGTCTGTGCCTGCTGCTGTTCCTGCCCAAAAACATTCGAAAATGCCTGTAGTTTACTGTCACAAAGCCAGTGCAAACTTGATTAAACCCTTAAATGTACATCACGTAGATCTAGTCAGGGTTAGTTCGTAAATTTGTAGTGAACATTAAAAAAAGCCAAATCCTGAGTTTAAAATGCCATATGCTCCCGCTATGCTATAGCATTAGTTACCATTTGACTTTTCTAGACACAGAGACATTACAGATAAACTGAGCATGAACTGAAAAGATCTGACAGTGCTTTTTGTCACTGAACTACAAGGTAATTATCTTGTGTAACCTTTCATGGCACAAATTAAGGCAGTGCATCTTGGCAGATCCCTGCTATTCCGCAGTATGCCATTTAAAAGAAAGACCTACTGGGGCCATTGCAGGCTAATGACAAGCTTTTAGGAATGACCCGTAGCTTGTCCTCTGCTGCCCTTCCTTTCTTCTTTCCTTCTCTGTTGATTTCTGCATTTTCCAATTCGTGTCATATTAACAGACCATCATTAAGGATATAGGAAAAGGAGTATATAATGGCTTTTCATGAGGATGGAAAATTATTTTGCCCCATTGCCAATGGAGGCAATTGTCTTCTTCAGCTGGTGGCAGCATGACATGCCCACAAGAAATACAGTGCCTGGAGGAACCCTACAGGGTTCAGTTTAAGATAGGAGCTGCTACACTGGATCCACTGCTGCCACCTTTTCTACTAGGAAGGAAGATTATTTTCTTTTTAAGTGTAGAACAAGGAGAGAATGGGAAAAAAGCAACCTTTTGCTGGTTAACTGGATATGAAAAGCCATCTAACCTTTAGAAAAACTTGCCTGAAAACTTCTGTTTTCAGCATAGGTCATGGAAATCAAATGTAATGAAAGCACTTCCAGTCCAGCACCTGCATGACGGAACAAGGCTTTGCAGTCCAGCTGTCATCTGGGAGATGACAACAACATCTCCCTCTGATTTCAAAGAAAGCAGAACCCTAGTTTATGCAGGCAGAATTTTAAGCTGATTATTCTCTGGCCTCAGCTGAGTCTTAGCATTTTTAATATAGCTTTGGTTTGGTTTTGTGTAGCACAGATGACTTACTGCAGTGAGCAACTCCAGCTCCTGGCTTTATTAATCTGACCATCTAATAAACTAAACATTCTTCTCTGTTTTTTTTAGCAAACATCTCTTCTTATACACAAGAATTTAAGTATATCCAAGTAGAGGTGACCTGCAAGTGTAACACTGAATACAAAGTATCATGGATCTAAGAGCACCTCACAGCCAACTTTCCCAATGCCACCAGCACCTCTTTGTGAAAACCCAAGTCCTTCTTTGAACTAACTAACTGTTTTGTGGATGTACTGAATGAGACAAGGAAAGGGCAGTCAGTCATGCAGGGCAACACATTACACACTTAATTGAGCATTGGCAACAGCACTGTCACCCACTGACGTGCCTCTGTGGCTGGGAAAGTGCACAGGTCGCAGCCATGATTAAGTGATGCTTACAGGGGTGACCAGAGAAAAAGGCATGCCCATACCCAAGGAGACTCACTGGCCAAAGACTGCTTGCAGGGATATTACTGCACAAAGCTGTAACATATACCATTGTTTTTGTACTACAGTTAAAAAGTTTTAAAACCAAGCATTTTAAAATTAAATACTAACAGAGGATGTTAAGCTGCTTAATTATGGAAAATATATTTTCCTTCATGTTATACAGCAAGAAAATGCCTATCAGACTTTGAATACAGAGCTACACTGTCTGCCCTACCTGCCTGAAGCAGTACCACAGACCAGAGTCACCATCTCAACCTCAAGCACAAGCCTTGATCCTCAAGGCTTCTAAGGCATCCTCAAGCAGTGCATTCACTACGAGCAAAAATGTTATTCCTCTGTTCAGATTGAGACTTCTAGCAGATGCAAGACAAATCTGACAATGAAGAAAGACACCTCATTGAGGCACAAATCAAGCATTTTTGGCTGGTCAGACAGCAAGATGTTAATTTGGGGAAAGAGAAGGGAAGCTCTGGTGTTCAACCTTGCACGGTCTGTTGCAATATGAACCTCCGACCACTATTTACAGATGTTTATTTGCCTGTCTCCTACAGATTTCACTGAAAAGCAGTTCCTTTTTTGGTCAGCTCAACTACAAATAGTAAAAGATAGGGCTAGTCTAGACTGGTGTTTTGTAGAGGCAAAAGCACAAGCTAAAACCAGAACCTTGGTGAAGACCAGATTTTCTCTGCTGCAACAGCTTTTTGGAGTTAATGGATGACTAGAAGTTTTCCTGTTGATGAGGCTTTTCAGGACAAAACCATCTACGACAAATCTCTGGGCGTTGCAGCTAGATGAGGTTTTTTGATTAAAAAAAAAAAAAAAAAAAGGTTGATTACAGAAGAGATTATTTGAAACAGTTCTGGTGTTACTGAAGGGTTACCAGCAGGCTGCACAACCTGGAAAGCAATAGCTGCTGCTGCAGCTAATCAGGCTGTTTGAGGGCCAGGACAGAGGGCAGGCTGTGAGCAGTGGGACAGCAGTAATGAGATGGTTGGCTCTGCCAGCCAAGGTCAGCTTACTGGAGGCATCAGAGACCAGAGAGCTTCTGATGCTCTAAAAAGGCTGGAAGATAAAATGTATTATTGTGACTACTTCATGTGTTGCACTGGTTCCAGGGAACTGTCAGCTTCAATTTGTTCCTCCCATTGAAAAGAAGAAAGATGCTCGCATACTTCTGTGCTAATCTGTCATTTCTTTTGTGCTGGTCGGGAAGTAAAAATTACAGGATACCCTTGCAACATAAAAAGACAAAGAAAAAGATAACTTTAGGAAAAAAGGCCAGTTACATCTTGTGTCATGCTTAGAGGACTCACTTCTTGAGTCCACTGGGTGCAAAGGCTGTATGCAAAGAATAAGGCAAGGTCTGTACTTGTGGCTACCAAAAAGCAATTCAAGAATACCACAAACCTGCCCTTCTCCATACCTCCCAAATCCCACAGGGCAGCATGTACTGGGATTGTTGTTTGTGATCATGGCTTGGCTCCTGGAGCCTTGCTGCAGCTCCCTAATTAACCTGGATGGAACTGGGGAGGTGGAATCTTCTTTATTCCAAACAGCACCAGACCCAGCAGCAAAAATACTTCAAAGCTAGAGCTGAAGAGCAAAAATTCAAGGGATTTAACCCAAATCCCCTGGATGCAGACTTGTAGTGATAGGAGAAGGAGTAATGGTTTTAAACTATAAGAGGACAGATTTAAGCTGGACATCAGAAATTTTTTTTACAATTAAGGTGGCAAAACACTGGCACAGATTGCCCACAGGGGTGGTAGATGTGCCATTTCTGGAAACATTTAAGGTCAGGTTGGACAGGTCTCTGAGGAACCTGATCTAGTTGAAGATGTCCCTGCTCAGTGCAGGGGGCTGGGACTAGATGGCCTTTAAAGGTCCCTTCCAACCTAAGCCATTCTACAATTCTGTGAAGGTTGAGATAAAACTGGTGCCCAATTGCCATAAAACAAGAGCTGAAGGTTGTCTGTCCCTAGGCTGCCAAATGGGGATAATGACAATTCCCAGAGAAGATTACCTGGTACCCACTGCTTCCTTTCTCCTTGAAATACTCACCTGGAGGTTTTTCAGGTGCCAGAGCACCAGCTTTATGGGAAGGGACAGGACAGGATTAAACCAGCCCCAGGCCAGCCACACAGCCTATGTGGGTGTAGATAAGTAAGGGCATGAGCAGTGTTTGCACTGAGGAGCAGAAATAAAGCTGCAGAAGAGCTGTGGACAAGAAAATGCAGTTTCTGCTTTGATTTGGGGCATGTAGAGAAGCACAGTCAAGGAGCTCAAACTGAGCTGACTGCCCAGCCTTAGCTAAGCTACTCCTGACATTAGGCAGAGAGATATAATATGATCCAGTTTATTACATCCAGGGTTGGCTTCCACTGCTGATCTCCCTTCAGCTCTCTCATGGGGAGCTGGCAAAGCCCATCCTGCCATTCCTCCTCCAGCTGCCTGGCACCTCTGCCCACAGACTGCCCTTCTGCCTTTGCCCTGGTGTAACTGAAGAAGAGCATGGGAAACAGAGATGTTGGCAGCTTAAATTCTCATTGACTCTGTGATATGTTTAACGTGCAGCCACCATGGTTTGTAAAGTCTCCCAGGGCAAAAATTGCTTCTGCTCTCAAAAGACTTCACATTTGACTTTAAATTCCAAGTGGGCCCAGCTCTTTCTCTCTGCCTCCTGAAAGGGCAAGCACATATCGGAGTCAATGCAACAATCAGTGCAAAACTAGCGGAGGGAAAAAACATTCAGTGTGTGTTCTTCCTGATTAATTTTGAAAAAATCTCTTACTAAGAAACTTCTTTAGCAACCTCCCTTTCAGAAAATCAGCAGGCACTGTAAGCTGAGTGAACAAAACAATGACCTCCAAGCTCCTGCTAAGTGAGAAAATAACCATTTTTTCCCCCCTCCCATTTTGTTAATGGAGTCATCCAGGAACCACACAGCTTCAAAGTGATGTGACAGGCTTCTATCCGATACGAATACACATCCCAGCCCTCTCTAACAAGCCCGTGCCAGGAGCGTGTGTTCAGGCATTGCTGTCCTCACTTCCTTCCCAGTCTGCTTTCAGCTGGTGCTCTGTGCAGGCTGAATGGCCACAGACACAAGCTGTCTATCTCCCAGCTGCTTGCAGCCTACTTTGCCTGATGAAAACTACCTCAGTTAAGTGGGTTGCCTGGGAGCAGCTTGTCACTGCCACATGTATAGCATCAGGGAAAAAAAGTGTCAAACCAGCCATCCCTTTTTTGGAAAAAGCCAATGCTGCTTATAGCTCTCACTCCCACTTCTCCCAGCAGGAAAGCAAGGCGGCTTCCCCAGACCTTTCCAGCAGTGCAGTTTGTGTGGAAGTTACCTTTTTACCTGCTGAGGTTTAAAAATATCAAAGAGCAAAAGGTAACCCTGCATGGCACGTAAGCATGCCACTGTGAGCTTTGAGGCCATGCTTGGTACCACTCTTAGCCCAAGTGTTTGTTCTGTGATACAGGTGAATAAAATGGTCATGTGCCTTGAGAGCACAAGGGAAGAAAAGCACCTTTTTCACTTACAGATGCTCCTTCAAAAACCACACACTTTTCCACTTACACGTTCCCAAGCATTTAAGAAATATTAATTCGGCAGCAGAAAAACCTCTAAGGTATAACTGTACTGTCATTCTAGAGAGGAGTAGCAACATGCCAACGCTAAATGCTCTGTTTCTTATGCAGGATCCTGGAAAGAAATTCAACATGTTGCTTTTTAAAAACAAAACAAAACAAAACCAAGAAAAACCCCAAAGCCCACGCTTTGTCAAGGAAATGCAGCTTGGATGCCAAAAGTCAAACCAGCATCAGGTTATGGATGCTGGGATTGTCAAAGTTCACTTTGCACAAGTGCTTATCTGCACTTGCAAGCAGCACAGACACCATCTTAAGTGACTGTCCTAATCTTCAGTTACTAGCTTAGAAAACGCTGGATTTATGGGAAAAAAAAAGATAAACTTCGCTTCCTTTAGACTCCCACTGTGCAACATATATACCCACCCACACTCATTTAAACGTGGAACAATCTGCCACATTTGCCCATTATGGCTACAAAGCAGGACTCTGAACCCATCCCAGTGGATACCTTTCTGAGTCTGGCCACACAAACCACATCACGTTGTGTCTCTTCCCACTGTGTGGAGATCTCCAAGACAGCTGGGCAACCAGCACAGGAATTTTTCAGGAAATACACCTTCCTCCTGTCTCCTTCCTTAAGCTCTCTGTTTGGGTATGCTCCTGCTTTTGTTTATGCAGGAGGGGGATACTTGTGAAACCTAATTAACCACCGGAGAAGACGATGTTTCTGTTTAGGAGCATGTTCTCTGCCCCGGGCTCCAGCTGCGTGACAGCAGCTCAAACACGGTAATTAAAATGAGCGTGGCTGAATGCATGGCCAGATTAATGAATGCTGAAATTACACTGGGAATACACTCAGCTCTTCCCAGAGAGACGGATGAAAGGGTGCAAAAGCAGCATTGCCACAAGCACACAGTTTCCAGAAAGCGTTTTGAAACTTTAAATGAGAGACAGCAAAATGCTCGGCTAACACAGCAATAGAAAGACCAGTCACAGGATTAGGGTGACCTTTTGTAACCAAGGCATTCAAAGGTAAACTGAAGAGCAATGCCAGTATGTAATGGGTTTGCATCAGTCCTTGGGAACGAGCCAGAGGACTGTAAAGGGAACTTAAGAGGGTCTAAGCTCTCCTCTAACCACTAATAGCATAAAAGCCCACTGGAAATAGAAAGACAAGACCTAAGGAAACGCCGAGACTTTTTTATGGAAACAGGGCTAAGCACTTCCACGCTCCGTGAAAAATATTAAGCCAGTTTCGTGGGTGTTTCACGAACACCCACGTTCAAGATTTTCTTCACAATCACAGCCTAAAACCATGCCCGGGACGCCACAAAAGAGCACCTCTGCCCTTCTCAAAACCTTGCTGCCGCCGGCAGATGAGCGGGGTCAGGACCCGCTCCTGTGAGCGCGGCTCTCCAGCCCCGCAGCCCTGGAGCTGCGCTCGGCCACGTCCCCGCTCGGCAGCGCCCCTTTCCTTCCTTCCTTCCCCCGCGGGCTCGGGCCCCGCACCCCTCCGGGAGCCCGGCCGGGTACCTGTTGCTGCCGGCGGTGCTGCCGCGGCTCACAGCCCGCTCCGGGACGCCGCTCGCCCGCCGCCACCCAGCGCTGCTCGGGCACCGCGGTGCCCCATGCCGGGCGGCAGCGCCCGCAGCTGGAAAACTAATAAACAGCGAGTAATAATAATAATGTAAGAAAAAAAAAAGGATAAAATTAAAGTTCTAAAATTAAATTTAAAAATTAAAAATGAAGAGAAGCGAGGACAGCTCTCCTCCCGTCGCCGCGCACCTCCGCTCTGGCAGCGAGCGAAGCCGCTGCCGGCTTTTCCTTGCGGAGCTGCGGGAGGGAGGCGGGGGCGGAGGCGGTGCTGCTGCGGCCCCCGCCCGCCCCCGCCCCGCGGGCAGTGCGGAGCCCCCCGGGCTCGGCCCCGCGGGACGCGGCGGAGCCGGCGCTGCCGGTACCCCCGTACCTTTTTGGGAGAGGTGGCGGTGCGGCTCTTCCGTTTTTTCATTCGATGCGTCTGCCCCCCCAGGCCGTCTGTCCCAAAGGCGGAACATCTGCAAAACCCCTCTGACCCTTCCCGCCTGGAATGGGGCAGGGAACGGGCTGCCGCCGCCTGCCTTCCCCGCGGCCGGCGGACCACTCGCTGCAGCCTCCGTTGCCTTCGGGAGTGTGTATGAAAGCTCTAAATTTGGATATTGGGCGGGCTGAAGACAGCAGTTAAAGGCGAATATAAATGAAAGAACATTGCAATGAATGGACCTTGAGTTTCTTCCTTTAAGCATCTTTTCTGTTACCCCAAGAAAAAAAGGCTGTATTTTCCCAGAGATTGTCAGGTATTTTCTTCAAATTTAGTGTTCCTCCCAAAACCTATTTACTATCAATATATCTGTTTAGAGAGATATGGATTTTGCATATATTTGTTGCTACCCTTAGGACTGCGTCATTTCTCTTTTGTGACTTTTTTAAATACTGGACTTTACATCAGCCAACAGAAGTACCAAACACACGTTGTATTTTCTATATGATTTGCTGTTCCTCTGCCAGCATTTAAAGCTGTTGTAGGGTCCTTCAAACAAGCTCTCCCTTGTGCCTCTTAAACAGCTGCAAGTGGTTCTTTTTTGGGGGAGGGGGGAGAGGGAGTGAGGGGCAGAAGGAATCCCTGGCAAATCTTTGGGGTTGGTAAAACAGACACAATTTGGAAGGATGCCTGAGAGGTCAATGCTGATACCCTCCCCATATCCCTCTATCTTTCCCTGTTTGGGTCAGGATAGGTAGACTCACTACTTTGAATGCAAATGTTTTCATTGAGTACACTGACCTGTCACACAGAGGGTGATATTGTATGAAGAAGTTAAGCAAATGACAAAGAAGACAGAGCTAGGTTTTGCGGAGCATTGTGCACGTAAAACAATCCCCAAAACTGTCCCTGAATAAAAAATCCAAGCTGCCAATTCCAGATGACCTATCATCCTAAGTAATTTTCAGCAGGAATAATGAATATGAGTTATTTCTATTGTATGCTGAAAATAAACCCTGTAGCCTTAGAAAGTAGAAATGAGACAAAATTACTCCAGATTCAGTAAAAGCAAAGAAGCATGCTCTTCACACTGGTGTGTGGACCTCTGGGGCCTAGAGGCTGTTTCCAAGGTTTCTGCGTTCAGATGGGCTCTACAGCAATCACGGCTGTGGTATTTCCAGAGGCACCCATTTCTCCACTAGAAAAAGTGTAGGGGCTGTTGCCAACACAGTGTCACTGCCGTAGCTCCAAGGCAAAATTTTAAGGGTGACCTTTCTACATCTCTGACTGAATCAACTATTCCCCTATTTCATGTGTGTCACACAGGATGTGAACTCTGAGGCAAAGGCAGAGGAATCGCTTTCTGGAAAAAGCAGCTGTGCACTTTGGGCTATGGAATGCCAGGGAAAGAGGAGAGGAAATATTTGTGGCAATGCTGGAAGCTATAAATGTCTCATCATGCACACTTAATATGTGTTTGAGTCCATTTCAGCCTTTTAGAGGGTGGCAGCTTTCACTGTGGAAGCCTGGTTATCTGTTAAAGGTTTTTCAGTGCCCTAGACTAATTGCAACATCTTACTTCAACCTGGAGCCTCCTACAGTTCTGGTCAATTGTTACCAATTCCCTCTGGCCTTTGTGATCTTATCTTGCAGAAGATTTTTTGAACTTAAGGTTGCAGATGCAAATTACCTCATTCATATTGCAGCCTCCTCTTTCAAGGAAATATCCTCTATCCTATGCAAATATATGTGATAGGGATGTACGAGCTGTTTCTCTTGGTTTCTCAATATAGTTTAGCATAGCAAATGCAGAAGGCTACTCTCCTCCTCCCCATCACACCAAGCCCTACACACACTCCCACTTCTCTGCCCCCAGTGCTCGTTGAAACAGCTGGCAGACTGAGTAGGTTTATGGATGCTCTAGATAAAATCTTTGCCCCACTTAGTCCTTCTGGACATGTATTCATCCTGACACACATGCTTTTGAAAGGCTGGGACAGTCATTCCACGTGTGTCTTGTTTTGCTAATTCAGTGGAAATTGCCAGAGAGCTCTGTCTCCCTCCATCATCAGGCAGGAATTGAAGCTGCCATTGTATTGTGGCTGTGATCATGCTACTATGCCTATAAATTATTCACGGTATTGCAGCGTAATCTTCTGTTATGTTAAAAATAGGTCATCATGAGTGTCCCCAGTGAAATTCTAAGTGACAACAACTGATTTTACTTTGTCTTCAGAAAACAGTGACCTTTTCAAAGCAGTAATTGACAATTATGGTCTACTTCTGTCTCTAAGACAGCTCCAGTGCACCTTCACAAACATTAATTCTCAACACTGGTAACCCCACATTATACTTGAGACAACTAAACCAGAGCTACTGAATTACCTGCTGAGCTTTGCTGAAGCACTTTGCGTTCTATTAGCCTTTGCTTCCAGGCCAAAGAGTAAATCAGGATTATCAAAGGAGATTATAGTCTGAGAATACCTAAATGCTCTGCTCCTCCCAAGCACTTGGAAAGCTTCTTGAAAGGGCTGAGCAGGATTTTCTGGCTGATATGCATCACTTACACATCCCTCTGGGGGGTATATATATTGAGAGGTACTTCACTTTTCCTGTTGCCACACAGACTCCAGCCCACTGAATCCCCTGAACCAAAAGAGCAGGAGGCTTTCAGGTCCATTGCAGACTAGACAAACCTGGAAAGGGGGAGCACGACCCAGTAGTCTGGACAGAGGTCCAGGGGAAATTCTTTTTTCTGCATAAGATACTGTGCGGGAGGGCTCTGTGTGGACCCCCCCAAAAAAGTGGGATATTGTTGAAATTTCCCTGCTTGTTGTGGGGATGTATGTCTGTTATGCAGATACAAAGACTTAGGCCTGGGTGACTTCATTCACCTGAAAGCAAGGACTGGTGGTGGGTGGCAATGCTCAGCAGGCCATGCAGACAGCAATTTGCATGGAAGTCTCTTGTTAGCATGTTCAGAGCAGCAAGAGGTCAAAGGATGTGGGGGGATGGATGGGCAGACCACAGCTTTGAGCTCTGGAAGTCTGAGGTAGATCGGGCCTGCCCTAGCCTTTAAGGAAGACAATTTACACCTGTTTATCCTGATGTAACTTGTCTTTGCTGTTTTTCTGTGTAACTCCCATGCTCAGAAGGGATTCACAAGGCATCTTCATATTGCTGATGGACATCCCACAGGACATCTCCAGCAGGTATGACACCCAGGAAAATCTTCTGTGGGAGAACAAGGTGCAAACCTGACTGCTCTTACCCGAGGATCTTGGTCCAAAAATATAGGTAAATGACCATATTTGAGAGTAGGGAAGATGGCAGGTGCTGGAACCATCACTTGGGAAAGCTTTTAGCGGGGAGATAAAAGACAAGACCCTGACCCCTGCTGTGGCAATCTGGGCAAGATGTGAGCTTTAACATTGTAACTGTATGCAAGTTTGCCATTACTCTTTCCAACTATACATATTAAAGTGTAGCCACAATTCTCCTACTGCACCCTGCCCATGCTGCTCTTTGGATTGACTCCATTCCTGTACTTATAGCTTTTCTGTCCAGTTTGTTGCACATTCATTGTCATCCTGCAGCACTTGCTCTCTTTCCAGAAGAGTTTGATACCCACTTGTTTTTCTCTCCTCTAACCACTGTGCAATCATTTCCCCCCTTTTACTTCCCATCACTATGTTGCTGCTCCACCCTCAAGTTCCTCATTTCTCATGATGGTGCTTTTGCAAGTCTTTCCACTTGCTGCTCTGGGGCACTTTGTGGGGAAAAGCTACTAGTGCTGATCTTCTGCAGTGATTCAGGAACAAATTCCATTTGGGACTTCTGGCCAGATGCTCAGCACAGCTGGATCCTTGGGAATGACCAAAGCATAATGCAGTGGTTGTGTCCTGTGGCATGGTGGTCAGGACACACTTGGTATGTCAAGGAACAGCTATGGATATAGAGGGAGAGGGCCAGGGACAGAAAGTGGAACCACCTTTAGCTTTTGATGTACCACAGAGATAACACCTTCCCTAGGTAATCCTTCTTTTATCTCTTCTTTGTCCCACCTGGCTGCATTTGTGGTGGTCTGAGATAGCTACCTTCAGATCAAGAACACTTCCCACAATGGCCTGTGCCTCTGGCAGCATTTGATGTTTGGGAGGTGTATGCACAAGCATACACCCTACCTATCCTCATGTATATAACTTGGGAGAGCAGCACGAAGGAGTCACCAACTGCATTTTTTTCCCCCCAGGACCTGTTTCAGAATCAGCACTGATGCCTCTTCTGGGCAGGTTTTGCGTGGCAGTGTTCATGCAGGGTTGGAGGGAGCAGCACATTCCAGTTTCTCAGACTGCTTAGCAACCAGGGCTGGCTGAGCTGCTTTTCTGTGCACACCAAGTGTGTGGATGGCGTGTCTAGTACTGCATCTCTATCCTTATTTTTCCCGTCTCTTGTTTTTTTTTTGAAAATCATTCCTTGTTTTCTAGTTAAGGCACTTGAAAAACTGCTGTAAACTAATTTTTGCTTTCCTGGACAGCTGGAAGTCAGCTACACTATGAGATGATCAAAGCTACTATAGGGGGGATTGGAAACTTGGAGAGACAGTATGACACTATCAGCCTGCTTTTGGGGAGCATGACTGCAGGACAGTGTCATCTATGCTACTGGTAATGGGCTGGCTTGAAGTCCTGCTGCTGGACAGCCATGAAACCAACTTGCCCAGAGGAATGCAGGCAGTGGAATACATTGTTTTCCATGGGTCTGCAGGATGTGAGATTCCTGCTCAGGGCTACCTGTCCCAGTACAACCAACATGCTTAAGATCAAGAAGACCCTGTTAGACCATTTTCAGGAACAGTTTCAGCTTTGTAGACAGAAAGTCAATATGTTCCTAGCTTCCTTACTGGGATCCTCTTGGATCATTGGGTAATCTCTTGCCTCTCACTTGTTTCTTGGCTCTCAAATGCCCAGACCAGTCTCCCTGCCACAACCTTCAGCATCCACCCTGACAGCAGGCTGAGATTCTGAATCTGTTTGGGGGTTCTCTTAGGGACTGTGCCCATCTCTTCCATGTTATCCAGCAGTAATACCTGCTGCTGAAATTTGCTGCTGACATGAGGACTACAGCTAAAATGTGACCTCAGCCCATGTTCACCTCCATACTCCCCTTGCACCCTCACCTGCATTTGAGAAACAAATTTTGGGCAAGCTCTAAAGCACAGAGGAGGCGAAAACCTTTCTTTATACATGCACAAGCACACTCTGGTTCATGTCCATCCCATGACATGAAGCAGACAACTGGCCTGGAAGGACCAAGGATCGTAAAATATTATGTTATATGGGGCAAGACACTATAGGACATGTTAGCAAACATCAAAGGTATTCTCAGTCCATGACTGAAATAGCAAGTGAGGAGCATCCAGGACTTTGGCCTGCCTTGCTGCGACCCCCAGCAGCAGCATAGAGACAGGCCCTGCCTTCCTGCTGCTCTGTGAGCCCCACAGGCCATGGCAAGAAGGGGAGGAGCTGCAGGGATGATGAGCATGGTCTGGGGATAATGATGGTCAGGTAGAAGAAGGCTGCAAAGTCTGGGGTGGAAGCAGGAAGCAAAGGAGCAAATAATGCCAGACATTTAAAAATCGGATTCCATGTATGAATTCTGCAGTGCTGCACACCGATCTTCCTGCATGTCCGTAGCAGGGCAGTTTCATAACAGAAACCAAGAAGGAATCCTCAGGTGCAAAGGCTCCAAGCAATTTCCATCCTTAGTTACTTTAGTGTAGCACCAGAGCTGCCTTGTAATCATTCCCAGATAAACTGCAGTATGGGTGACCTGTGGAGGTCCTTGGTGCAGAGACCATGCTCCTCTTTCCTTCTTGTGTGCCAAAATTCTGTACAGAGGACTGCAGCTTTGAGAAATTATTTTCATTTCTTCCCTGCCTCCAAGATACCACCACTTCCCTCTTTTCCTCCCCAGCGCATATTTCTGTGGCTTAAATATAGCAAATACAAAACAAGTGCAGCACACACAAAATGCCATTCGGGGGAGCGCAATGAACATGCTGCCTCTGTAATGTAATGAGCCCCAAGTGCATCTGCCAAATATTTGGACTGAGATTCCAAGGGAGAGAGGGTGGTCTGTAGCACAGAAAAGCTCCCACCAAACCCTCAGACCAGTACCCCCAGGAATCTCTTGGGGGGATACACGTTCCTTGTTGGTCCAGCCTGCCTTCACCTGGAGGTGACTGACCATTCATATCAGCTATTTCCTCTAGGAAAGGTGAAGAGCAGCTTTGTGTGAGTGGATTTAAAATTCATAAATAATACGTAAAGCAAATAAGAAGTGTTTCTTTAGGGGGTGTGTTCTGGCTTTGTGGCTGAAGTTAAATGACACCAGTGAAACCATGCCAGTTTTTGAACATCTGACCCTGTGTACTATTTTCAGTGCAGTGATTTTTAAAGTGATTAATGACAACAACTTGGCACTACTCAGAGGCTGGTGTTGCTGATTAAGCTAACTCTTCCTTGGCTCACAACAGGCATCAGGAATAGAGTGGGCAGGAAGCTCCCCAGAGTGACAGAAGAGGCAGAACACATCAAGACCTCCAGAGCTGCCTGCGTTTCAATGGGGAAATTAGAAAAAAAAGCCACCGACATCCAACTCCACAGCTGAGCTCAGCAGTGCTGGAGTGCTCTGCTCCTCCTGTGGCTTTCTTTTCTTTGAGAATATTTTTGTATGGATTCTTTTCAACATTCCCATCCCTCTCAAAAAAAAAAAAAAAAAAAAAAAAAAAAAAAAAAGAGCCTCCCTTGTTAAGTGTGTGCTGGGATTGCTATGTGGCACTCCTTGCATGTGTTCGGAGGAGGATCTCAGAGATGCTATCTGGTTTCAAATCTATCTACATCTATAAAGTATCTCTCTTCTCCAAGACCCTTAAGAAAAGGAAATCTGTTAGTTCAGAGTGAAGGCAGTGGGCAGGACTCGAAAATTTACAGGAGCTCTCAGCTGGCCAACTGCACTTCTACACAGTCACAACCAACTGCTAAAAAGAGCACAGTGCCTTACAGACAATATCCACCTTCACAACAGGGCTCTTCCACTGCTCTGAGCTACCATGAAATGAGAAGGATGTGAGCAAAGCTCCAGTTATGCCATGGAGCCTGAATGCTGGCCAGCCTTGTTAGCCACTGGGATCTTAATCACAAATTTGAGAAAGCTGTGGGGCTCATGTGTGAGATTTTATAAGCTAATCTCCCTGAGGTCCTGCAGGAGTCCTTGAAAATTTAATGACTATGTTAATGACATATATTGAATATATTCACAGAGCTTTTAGCAGTCTTGCCAAGCCCCTCAGAGAGGCTGCCCCTCTCTCTTCTGCCACAGATGACTGTGACACCCCTCCAGGGAACCTCCTGGATACGGCTCGGCTGCTGCCATACCTGAGCCAGAGGTGCACTCCTCGGGGAGTGAGGAGGGTTGGGGGCTTTTCACTCTGGTGTTACACAGCATGAAGAGTTGAGAGGATCAGTTGCACAAAAGCTCATCATTGCAGGTCACTTCCCCTGGGCACAGGGAGGGCAGGAAGGCAGGGCTGGCCTGGGGAATAGCCTGGTGTGATGAAAGGGGAGCTTTTGCAAGCCCTTGTGTGCACTGCTATAGTCACCTCAGAGAGCTCTGTCTGAGTTTTTGGGGCAGTTTTGGGGTTTGCTTCCCAGGGTGGTCATTTCACCTGGGATTTTGGGCTCAAGCATTTATTTCGCTGGACTATTTTGAGTGTCTTTTCTTTTCTGTGGAATGGGTTGTGGTTAATTGTAGGCAGACACACAATGCCGCAAGATGGGCAGTAAATCCAGGGCAGGGTTCTTGTTAGTGATGCTGCAGGAGCAGCCTGGGTGCTGAGATCCCCCACCACAGTGCAATAGAGCAGCACCAAGTACAGGCAGTTTTCCCAGTGGGGCATAACTAAAAGCATCACTGTGCACTGGGGAAACCTAACCCAGGCCTTTGTGGGCATTACCTTAGCTACTGGATCCTGGTTAGAGGGAAAGCTCAAGTAAATATCCCTTTCATGGTAAGCAGCTGCTGCAGGGCTTCCTCATTGAACCTGCTGTCACAAAGATGAGTGTACCCCACTCCTGCAGTGGATCTGCCTCCTGTTGACCTGTGGGTGGGAATGCTGGGCTGTGGACCCTGACAGGCACCAGCCACACTTGTGCCCACTGCTGCCAGGCTAGTGCCAGGGGACTGCCATGGTCAGCAAAAGAGCCCAATTTCCATGCCCTGAAGTGGCACCTGGAGAGGCTTCTTGTTTCCACCCTTGCCCTCCCTCCTTCTCAAACACTCACTATTGACTAAGAGGAACATAAGGTAACCAGTTTGAGGAGCTAGAACACTAAATCTCAAAGAAGGCTGGAACAGAGGTCATTCAAACTGCCCCAATTTGGGTGCAGCCAGAGGTGTTTATCCACTGTGTTTATCTGTTCAGACAAGGGCTGGTCACAGTGGGCTTTCCCCCAAAATACCAGTTTATTTTCTCACTCTCCAAGCCTTCATATCTTTCTACTTCGCTTCTTGTCTTCCAACCTTTTTATCAACTATCAGAACTCAAGGTATCATTTCCAAGCTCTGCATCTCTGAACTTTCCATCTCACAGACTACCTGCAATTAAACCACAGTAAGCCAATGTGAGCCCCCATAAAGTTATGCAGATTGAAGCCTTTTATTCTCAGGATTTCCATAGCACTTCTGCTTCTCCTGTTTTCCAGTTGCCAAAGACACAGGAATATCAGGGACTCTTTCACAGCATAAACCCCTGCTTCAAACCATTTCCCTGCTCCTGGATGCCAGATCAACAACACACTGCTTAAAATTCTGTGTGGCCTGACAACACCCCTCACCCCCACAAGCAATGCTGAGATATAGGAGAAATCCTGCTATTGGGAAATCTTCCCACCATCAGCTTTTTAGGGCCTCTGTGACATTGTCAAGTGCTTGACGACTCTCTCCCTCTCTCTCCCCCCTCTTTCATACACACAGACTGTTTTCACTCCTCGCCTTTTAACTCTGCACTTCCTGACCCGGTTGTTTTGTGCCTGTCACACCCATGGTGCACCAACCACAAGGCTTTGGTTCAGCATCCAGGCAGGCGGAAGCTCATTTCACAGGCGGCTGAGCTGTGCCTCGAATTATTAAAGGGGTGCAGTTGTTTACACCACCCACTCACATTAGCCAAGACACATTTATTTTGTGAATTTAATGATGGGACTGAGCGACAAAAAGCTCGTGTTTCTTGGAACTTCGTAAAGATGCTGTGTAAAACCAGGAGGGGAAAAATGTGTGAAAAGAAAGGCAACTTTGCACCAGCCTTTGGTGTGACACTTGTTTTGCAAGCTTAGAAGGCACCCCAAGCACACCTGATCAGTGGTTTCTCTCTGGCTTGTACATACCTTCCTCTTTTCTCTGAGGGCTGGTTAAATGCCACTTGTTTATTTGACCTGGATTTTCCCCTCACTGTTGTTATTATTGGTGATCTAGAAATATCATCAACAGAGATGAACAAAAAAAGCTGAATTCCAGAAACAGAGAAGGAAGTACCAAAAAGATCAAAGGTCTTTAATTAAAAAATAGGGAGAGAACAAAGCAGAAAGTGTCTCTCATTTCAACCCTTTTTTTAATTTTTTTTTAATTTATTTGGGCCTCATGGGCTCAAACTTTTTTGCTTCATATATGGAGTGCAATACCCTGTTAAAAATAACCCTCCAGCTGCCCATGACAGCTGGAAGTTCCAGAGCACTGCGGGTGGGTCAGTGTGGGGGCGCCTGGGGTGGGGATGGGCGTCTCACACTGACTCCTCTGACCACAAAAAGCTCTCTCCCCCTCTGCATAACTCCGAGTCCACCCATGGACCACAAACAGAATGAAGCAGCTGCGAGAAGCAGGTGAGTGGAGCATTTAGTGTAAACAGGAATAACAAAAATGCTCCATCAGACAGCACCCTTCTTTCCTTGCTATCCTTGTCCTGCATGTTAAATAGGTCTGATCATGCTCTTGCAGGAAGGTGCTTCAATCTGAGTTTATAGGCCAAATATCTCACTACAATCCATCTATCTGGATGAAGCAGACACTGTTGCCTTGGTGATGGCACTTCTCATCCTCTGGGCTGCAGGGAGTACAGCACTCACTTTCTCCAGGAGTGTGAGATAAGCCAAAAGGACAAGTAGGGTTGGTAGGACCTGCAAATGTTTTCAGGACACTGATGCGCAGTCTCCCAGCAGACAGGAAGGAGAAGTTCCCCTGCTTGATACATTGCAAGGCTGCTCATCCTTACAACAGCCTCCTGAAGTATTGGGAACTGGTATGCTGGATAAGAAGTAGCCATGTCAAACTCGATGGGGTGAAAACATAGGAAAAAACAGTATCTCTGTGTATCTCTGAGGTAGGCATCTGCTGGAATACCATACTGATATGAACATGTGAGTATCCTTAGAAAACATAATTCTCTTAAAGTTACACCACTTTGATGTACTCTGTGGGGAGGGATCATACCTCAGGGGTCTCACCAAAGCAGGGCCAGATACAGCATGGAAAGAAACCTGGTCCCATGGGTCACAGACAAGCTGTGACATGGATGGCCCCATGTGACATTTGACAAGCCACTGCAGTTGTATGTCCGAGAAAAGCACAGTGTCTAGTCTTGCTTCAGGGAAAGAGAAAAATTGCTTAATCTGAATTGTTGCTAAATAAAGAGTCTCAACTACAAGTGAACATCCAAGGCTTTATCCTCAGTTTTCTCTAACATCTCTAACCTCATCATGTGCAGGCAGTGCACATAACCATGTACAGCAGCTACCTTACATTTCAGCTAAGCCTCAGAGCTGGTCCCAAACCCCAGAACTAAAGCTCTTCTCTCTTATAATATACAGACAGGCTTTACAAGGATGCAAAGACATCTGGTGCATTTTTGAAGCGCACCTTAAAGATTTGATGCAGTTACTGTTCTCGCAGGAGCCTTGATGGACAGCAGTGCTGGAATGTATCCATATGCCAAAAGGAGCATGTCAGTCCTGGGCAAGGAAAGGGCCCTGGGACTCTGACTCTGTGCAGTGCACCATCTAAAATGGGGCTCTGGTCTACTGAACTGGAGCACACACTTAATGAATGCAATGAAAAAGACAGCGTTGGTTTCCCCCACCCCATTCTTTGGAAACACTGATGGGATTTTGTGTGGGCTTTGACCTGAGAGGGAGATTATGGTTACCCCATGTACAACCAGAGGGCATGTACAGGAAGTGGGAAGCTGAGGTGTGAGGAGAGGTCAGTGTAGAGCAGATATTTTCTGCATGAAAAGATCCGCAATAAATCACAGCTTAATTTCTACTTTTCCTGTGCATCCTCAGCTTGGATAGGGTGGTCAGCACTAACAAAATATTTGGACCTAATTCTCGAAGGAATACCAAGCAAGTTTGCCAACAACACTAAATTGAGAGGAGCTGTTGAATCCCTCAAGGGCAGACAGACCTTGCAGAAAGACCCCAAAAAATTAGAGGACTGGGCAATCACCAATTGTAAGAAGTCCAACAAGGGCAAATGCTGGATTCTGGACCTTGAATGGGGCAACCCTGGTTGTGTGCATAGACTAAAGAACAAGAGGCTGGAGAGAAGCACTGTGGAAAGGGACCTGGATTTGAGGTCCCTTGAATCTGAGTCAGCAGCCTTGGCAGCCAGGAGGCCCAAGCCTGTCCTGGGAGGCGTCAGGCACAGCACTGCCAACCAGGCAAGGGAGGGGATTGTCCTGCTGTGCTCTGTACTGGGGCAGCCCCACCTCGAGTGCTGGGGGCAGCTTTTTTATATTGCCACAATATAAAAATGGCATTAAGCCATTAGAGAGCATCCAAAGGAAGACTACTATCCTGTATGAAGAGCAGCTGAGGTCACTTGGTCTGTTCAGCCTGGAGGAGACTGAGGGGAGACCTCATTGCAGTCACAACTCCCTTGTGAGGGGAAGAGACACTGCTCTCTTCTCTGTGGTGACCAGTGACAGGACCTGAGGAAACTGCATGAAGTTTTTGCAGTTGAGTCAGGGGAGGTTTAGGCAGGATATCAGGAAAAGGTTCTTCACCCAGAGGGTGGCTGGGCACTGGAACAGGCTCCCCAGGGAAGTGGTCACAGCACCAGCCTGACAGGGTTCAAGAAGCATACTCTTGGGCACTTGAGTCATACTCAAGGTATGACTCTTGGGGGTATCCTGTACAGGGCCAGTTGGACTCAATGATCCTGATGGATCCCTTCCAATTCAGCACATCCTATAATTCTGTGATATGCTGGCCACGTTTGCTGACTGCTTGCAAATTCTGTCCATGGATGTGTCTACTTGATCTAGGAACTCCTGCTGTGCCAAGCCTCTGGTCCCAGTCAGAGGCTGTGCTGGTGTGGTGGCATCACGCCTCTGTGTGAGCCCTCAGCTCTCCTCCCAGTGAAACCAGGGTCTGCCAAGAGAGCTGACTTGTGCTCAAATCTCCCTCAGTCTCTGGGCTTTGCTCCTTATCTTAGACAGAGTCAAGGAAAATCCACACCATCACTGCAGGCTGCAGTGGTGAGGGAAAGCCGAGTGCTAGTGGAAGGGATTTCTTTTTAATGAAATATAACTTCAAAATCTCAGGCACTGAGAGACACTAAAAATTAAACAGCATTTTCCCCAAAGTGGGTGTTTTGACCTAGCAAAATTGTAAAAGTAATTGTAGACACTTTCTTTGAGTTAACCGAGTGAGTAGGGCTTAAAAGAAATTAAATCTGTGCTTTCAAAGGGCTAAAATAGTTTATTTTTTAAACTTTTCCACACTACAGCTGTGTTCTATTCAACACTGACCACACTGCAGAGGAGAGGGAGTTGTTCTTCACTGAACCTAAGCACAGTCACTTGCAAAATCTCTGCAAAACCACTGAAGGAGAGAGCACCATGTCAGTGCAAGGCACTGTTATTACAAAACAAGGGAAAGAGCTAACAAAGTTTCTTTGAGGATGAACATTTTGAAGCTTTGAATACCTATTGCATTTTTGTGAGAATAGTTCTAGCCTATTTTGTCACATCCAGCTCTGTGACTTGCAGTTTCAAGGTATAATAAGGAAAAGCAATGCCTATTGAAGCACAAGTAAATGAAAATTGTGCAGTGATGAATTATGCTGAAGAAAACACAGAA
Source organism: Pyrgilauda ruficollis (assembly GCF_017590135.1). Taxonomy (NCBI): domain Eukaryota; kingdom Metazoa; phylum Chordata; class Aves; order Passeriformes; family Passeridae; genus Pyrgilauda; species Pyrgilauda ruficollis. The sequence goes on along the minus strand of NW_024528599.1, from coordinate 266,880 downwards.
GTTTTCAACAAATGTTTTGGTTTGCGTGTGGGAAAATATCAGTGCCATCTCACAGTATACATCAATGGAAAATATTTCCCCCTTGATCTTTCCCAGAAGACAATTTAAAACTGTAGTTTTGAGAGTCATCCTAGGAACTTCTTGTTGATGTTTCAGAAAACTTGAAACACCAGAGGAATTACAGGTAGCTGTAAGTTTATGTTGTGTCACTAATGATGTGATAGCCTGGCAATGGTCTTGGCCTCGTCAAGGAAGAGCTGATGTTGAAGTCATATGAGCAAAATTAAAGGAGGTGGAGTACAATCAGTGGCAATCATTAGGATTTTAGAGAAAATAATTGTATTGATAGTGTACTCAGACTTTAGTAAGAAAGAGGACTTGGTACCGCATGAGATCTTCACACACTAACCCAGCTGAGAAATCATCAAAGATGCCAGTTTCTAGAAAGGACATACAAAGATTGGTTCTTCCCTGTAGGATTGAACTATTTTTATGTCAGTGACCTGAAAGGGAACTTTAAACAGTGATTGACTGAGTATGCAGATGGTACATTGTCTGGAGAAGTGGAAAACAGGCTACTTGAGGAAGTGAGGTGATTCATCTGGTTTTAGTATGGGCATAGCTGGGAGCAAGAGAGATAAGCCATCCTGACAGGATAACATTGACTTTGTCCTGAGAAATTTGACTCTGAAAGACTTGAGGATTAAAGAGAAAAATCTGAGAAGAGCAGACCCTTATGTGATGCTGCAACCTGAAAGGACTTGAGCAGACCCTTGCACTGATCCTGATATATTACACATATACCTAAAAAGTATGAGTAAACATATCATGTAATTTCTGGATTTGTCCCTGATCTAACAGTTTTGGAACACTGGGCTCCATGTTGGTGTCCACATATCTCCAAGAGATTGGTCTCAAAACCCATGAAAATGCTTAATTAAAACTTTATAAGGAAACAGTCATTGATAACAGTCTGCTTGGCAAAGGATGAGAGTGGTCTGAATATTGCCTGTAGATAGTTATATGAGATTTTTATATGCACAAGCAATAGTGAGATCTTAGCTCTCCTGGACAGGAGGGAAACTAACTCCAAAAAAGTAGACAGATCAGTGCTAGAAGAAATAAAATGTAGCTGTCTTTAACTGTGATGGTAGCTAAGCCTTGGGATGAGTTAAAAAGGTGGACAGAGATTTGCCATCATCACTTTCCAAATCAAGGTGGATGTGGAAAATAATAAAAAATAGGTCACGCCCAAAGAGCTGAGGTCTGCATGGAGCTGGGAGTTCAGTGCCTGACAAGTGCCTCCATCTGGCCTGAAAATCTGCGACTTAAGTTTTGGCTGCGACTAAATTTTGGCTGGCGTCTAAGCCTGCAGCATGAGCAGGGCGGGGGCTGCCCTGTGACCGAAACGAGCCCTGCTCCTCCCTGCTCGGATCCCACCCAGCTCGAGGGAGTGCACTGGGTTGTCCAGGGTCAACAGCGCTCCAGAAATAGCAGCCAAAAAGTTAATGTTTCCTTGCTAACCCGTTCGAGAGAGAGGAGGGGACTGAAGGGGAAGTCTAACACTGTGCCTGTGTTGTTTGGGCTCTCCAGCTGGCAGGTTTGGGAGCCAACAATCCCTGTGTCTGAGAGAGCAGCTGGGATACAACTGTTCCCAGTTATGTGTAGGTGAGTTGAGGAGGGTATCGCCAACTCATAGACGTGTAGAATACCTCAGGTGGGGTGGGACCTCAGAAGATCATCTATTCCAACCTCTGGCTCCAAGAAGGGTCATGGAGAGATTTTTATAATGTTCCTGCCTTTGAAAAGCAGAGCCTCCTCTAGATGTTTCTGGATCAGCCCTGCCAGAAACAACTTAGCTGAGAGGCTGGAACAGATTTTTGAAGTGGTGTATCATTCCCTTCAGAAAACACGACATTTATGTCGACTAACCTGCCCACATTTCTCTCTTTCCCTTCTACATTTCTGATTAAGAACATGGGCTAAAGGTTTCAAAACAGCAAAGAAGCTTAAGAACCCACTGGCTCTTCAGAGCACTTGCAAATGTTCATATCAAGTCAGAGCATGTGGATGATTATCCTGGGAAGCAGCATCCACTTGTGTTGAATGCAGGACGCAGCAAATGCAATGGGACACTTTCAATGCCAGTTGATTTGCCCACTGGCATGAGGTGTTTCCTGGACTACCAGGATTCCTTCCACAATGCAAATGCACTGACCTCTCCTGTCAGGAAATTCATTGCCCTTCTGAGCCCAGACTGGGATACAGGGTGAGAAGTAGGGAGAGACGTGAGAAATGTATTTGAGTACAGAGAGAACATCATTGAGACTGCTTTCTTTTCTGAGCTGATGCCTTTCACTGGCGCTCAGATAACTTGATTTGGCACTATTCACTGCTAAGTTTTCCATACCAACCGCAGCTGAGCTTTGTTTAAATGAGGCTTGCTGAAGCTGTGCTGAAAGTGAGTTTAAAGGTTCACAGTCTTTGGAGTGGATCCAGGCAGCTCTTTGTGCCTTCAACTCCCTTAGAAACTGTGGAGGGCTGGGGGCCGGGAGAAGATTTGCATGAGCAAGTTCTCCGCTTGGCTCAAGTGCAAAGGGGAGCAGTTAGCAGCGGCAGAAATTGAACACCATGGGCCAGATTCTTCCTCCTTCTCCTCCTCTGGGCCCTCTTATCTGTGTTTCTGCTATTTTGACTTGATAGCACTCAATACACATGTAAATGATGGTACAGAATGCAAGCAATGAGGAATCAAGCACCACCAGAAGCAGTTTTAGGAATAAAAAATTATGACACTGGCTTTGTATCTCAGGTTGGAGAGGAGGATGCTAATTCTGTTCAGATACTTTAAGCAGCAAGTCACCCTTAGCCCCTGTAAAGAACTGCTACCACTTTAACAACACCTGTGGTGTTGAATGCCCAGTGTGCTACTTTGCACAGTGCAGCCACTGTAGAAAATACACTGGCTGTCCCCCCAGCTTTCTTCTGCAGTAACTTCCTTGAAGCTGCTGAACCAGTGTGAAAGTATTTTTATTGTATCTGTGGTCCCTTTGTTCTCCATTCTCTAAGGAGAAAAAGAGTCTGGTCACCCTGTGACCTTGAAGCCCACAGACAACTTCAGATTTACACAAGAAATACCACCCAGGCTAGTAACTGGTCTCTAGTCTGAGTAGGAGAAGGATTAGTTTAATAAAAGATGACTTTACCTTCCCCAAAGGAATCATCTTCTTCTCCAAGTGCAGTCAAATCTTCTTGGGAGTGCTGCATCATGGCAAAGATGCAGCTCAGGGCGCAGCCAGAGCCGAGTGCTTGAACCTGTTCCTGTGCTACAGCTCGACTGTTTCCTTTCACCGGTTTCCTAAATATTTTGGTGGTAACAGCTTCCGCATCTGCACTTACGAAAACAATCTCATTCATAGAAGTGACGCCTCCTGTTTTTACAGTCAGCCTTTGAGATGAGCTTTGAGGTGGGGTGTCCTTTACTGCTGAGAGAGAAGTTGATTTTGAGAGCAGAGGAGGCAGGACAGGCTTGAAATGCACCCTGTCTGGTTGCTGAGTGCCGTAACTGCGGAGAGAGAAGTTGATTTTGAGAGCAGAGGAGGCAGGACAGGCTTGAAATGCACTGCGCAGCAGCAGCAGCCCTGTCAGCCCGGGGTGTTAAAACTTTTGCATATGAATGGGAATGTTTCCTGGTGGCAGAGGTAGAGCCGGAGAACAACTCACCCTGCTTGGACTGCAGAGCAACTCCTCCCTTTCACCCCAGGGACAGTGTGACAGGAGGAAACCCCCAGGCTCTCTCACTGTCAGGTGTTCATGGAACTAATTTTTCTTCTAGCACGGTGGCAGTGACATCACTTTCTCACCCATGCTGAGGTGGCCCATACCAATGGACATGTGGACAAGTTGGAAACCACAGGTGATGGCAGTTGTCCCATGGGCAGATGCCTTGGAAGGGACATCATTCTCACAGTTACACTCATCCAAGTCACAGTCTGTGGTGCACTACCAAACCTAAGGACCTTCCTTTCCTGATCAGGTGAACAACAGAACAACACCAAATAAAATTTGCTGTCTGCCAACAATGGGCATATTATTTGAGTATCTCTGTCACTACTAATTCGCCATCATACTGGTCTGTCCTGTCACTGTGTTTCTTGAACTTTATAAAGCAAGTTGACTCCTTTGTGTCAGGTCTCTCAGTTTATGAGAAGACCTTACCTACAAACTAATTTACTCTAAACTTGTACAAAAACACATTTGGCCTTTAGGTAGTGTCTGAGCCTTGCATAGCCCTGCTGTCTTAGCAGTCCACTCAGGGATATGTCTGTCCACTGTGAGGCCTAGCACAGGCAGTCCCCCACAGCTCTGCTCTCAGAAGTTAGAATGTAATGACAGCAAACCTGAACTGAGCAGCAATTACTCAGTCTAGTAATTGCACGTGTCACCACACCCTTGGAAGCGAGACTCCCAGCACAGCAGACTTGTTCACTGCAGCTTCCGGCAGATGAGTCACAGATATAATGAGCTCTTCTCCAGTTATTATGTTGGGATTTTTTAAAGCTCTCCCAGTGGGTGTCTGCAAGGCACTGCACAACTTGAACTAAAGATGGGACAAGTCCATTTGAAGCACCTGATCTCACCCCAGCCCAGGCCATGTCCAGTAGTAAATCCTATGGTAGCACTTTGGTCATCACAGGAAGGTGAAAAGACCCTTCCTAGCTCAGGCACAGCTTTCCTCTGGATGCAGGGTCCCTGGAAAGTGGTGCTGCATCCCCCCGGCTCTGCCTCCCCCTCACTGTCACATCAGGTGTCTTGGTTGCACAGCCTGTGAGTTGCTGTCTTGACAGGGTTGGGAAGCTGTGTTTTCCTAGGTGGATGTGGTTGAAGCCAAGAGCATCCCAGAAATGGTTTTTAGTGGGGTAATGTGGTTTGCCTGCTGGGTAGTTCCTCTGCCACAGCAGCAAGATTCCTTAAGGAACTCCATTCCCAACAGGCCCCCCTCAAACTTGGCTTTGCTTTATAATTACATTTGTTCAAACCCCTACAGACATGACAGCTTGGTCTAACAGGCAAGAGAAGAGAACTTGTTTCTGGCCCTGCTGGACACCCTTGGGGAAGCCACTCCTCCTTTCTAGACATCCTCCCTAAGTCTTTTTCTTGCTCTGCTTATTTGAAATTATTTTTTCAGGCAAGGATCATCTCTTGATTAGATGATACTCAACAAAAGCATCCCTCTGCCTCAGTACGGCCTTCCTGCCATGGTTCTGGGTAGATGGAGAAAGTCATGAAAAGAGAGAAACACCATTATTGGGTGATGAGGGGAAGCAGAGAAGAAGAGGGGATCAACGAGAGAGAGGTGTATGAAAAGAGGGATAATAAGAGACATGAAAACTGCAGAGGAGAAGCATCAGTCTGGAGGGAAGGGATGCTGGCTCTGGAGGCTGGGACCTCTCCAGGCACTGCCTCCCAGGGTCAGGGCTGGGAACCCCTGAGCTTGCAGAGGCTGGCGGGCCAGCATGTGAAATGACTGCTGGGGGTGAGGGAAAGGGGAAGTGCTGAAGGAAAGACAGCCACAAGGTATATCTTGTCTTAAAGCTTCCTGGCAAGGTCTACTGCTGGCAATGGGCAGCCACTGCCCATGGTGTCCTTGAAACAGCAGGAAGTGGTTGTCAGAAATATTGAGCCCTTGTAAAGTCAATGGCTAAACTGCCACAGGGTGCTGTGGAGCCTGTCAGTCTCAGAGGACTGGGGCCAGAAGAGGCTTCTGCTCTCTTGAGGAAGGTTTTTGGGCTTGACTAGAATAAGTTGCAAGATGAATGATGCTACAAATACAGATATGAATACTCAAATCAGAAAGACAGCCCAGCAGGAAGAATCACAGAGAAAATACTGCAGCTCTAACTCTCCTGCATTGTCCTGCAATTGGAGGTTAACATTTGTAACTTGGGCATGGGAATTTTTAGCCATTTGCTGCTTCCTTCAGAAACGTGAAGGAGCAAGCCACACTGTCCTGGTTATTGTGGCAGCTCCCTTTTATGGTGCATTTCCCTGGGACTTAAAGCTATTTCCTTACCCACTGTTTTCAGTCAGCCTCTCCGGATGCCTGTTACCTTGACAGCCCTTTTTTCTTTTATTTTCAGGAATTAAAAGGCATCAAAAGCTGTCCTCTCTCCCGAAAACAACTGTCACCAGAATTAACACACCAGTCGGGCTAGTGATGAATGGTAATGACTCAGCCTTCATTGCAGATGCACAAAGAGGAGTTGCTTTGATTCCTTCCCGTTTGCCACATCGTCCCTTGACAGCAGCCTCACCTGCACTGCTCGCAGCATGTGGTACTCCTCCAGAGACCTGTTCCCCAGGGGAGCACAGTGCCCTTTCCCTTGAGATAGGATAAATTAACACAGACAAAAACAGTCCACCTCACATGGATTCCCAGGTTCCCCTTCCCCCTGCTCCATCTTTGCCTTTGGGGCAGCAGGATTTTACCCTGGCAATTTGTCTTTGCTGCTTACTGATCTCAACCATCAGTGACTTCCTGCTTTGTTTTGTAGCATATATGGGGTTTTTCCCTTCTGTACCCACAAGAAGTATTTTTTCTCATACTTGTTGAGCTACTGTGAAACACAGTAAGTTCTTTTCACCTGTTGGCTTATAAAGACCCACTCCACACCAAAAATAAAAGCCCCCAATCAATTTTGCATCCACTGCAAAACTCTCAAGTGCCTATTTTTCATGTAACCACATCTGATGCTGTTCTCAGAAAAAAACACCACCCATTTTCTAAGAACCTGTCAACAAAAAGCAGGGGAGCCTGGGGAAATGTCAAAAACAAGGGTGGATCAAGCAAAAGGAGAAAACTTCTGCAGCAGCTTCTTTAAATTACTCCAACCTTACTCTTCTTCCCCTGCAACTTCGTTTGTTAGGATTTCTGATCCAGGAAAAAGTCAAGTGTTCTGATGTTTTATCTTCAGATACAGGACTAAAAGCCATTCCTAATGAAAAAGAAGTGTAAAAAATTGTGCCATTTAGAAGCTTTGGGGATGTTTTCATTCAACCCTACCTTAAATTACCAACACCTCCACAAGCAGCAGGAGAGATGAGATGGTCATTTTCTGTGTCTGAAACAGCTCTGCTGTATTCACATCTCCTCCTGTTCCAGCACTAGAAAGATTCTCAGGATACACAAAGTTACAGATCACAGGGGTGGTTAGTGCCCTGCTTTGTTCTGAGGCTGTTTTGGGAGTGAAGATTGCATTTGATGGGATAATCTACATGGACAAAAAAGGAGGGAAAGAAGTGATGAAGGAAGGGCAGATGACTCTTGAGGTGGAAACACTATGAAAGAGAACGCAGAAATAGGTGTCTGACACTGGTCAGTTTGGGAAAGTGAGAGTTCATATGCATTTGGAGTACTTGTAAAACTTTTGCTCTGGATATTACTGCAGTGTCAGTCCTCCAGCAAAACATGTTCCTCAGAAACCTGATAAATAGAGTTACAATAACTTATCTAGTTGTTAACTCATTTGCAAGTTTCAGGGACTCCAGGGACTTAGATTATGTTTAGACAGTCTGTGTCAGTGGCTGAGTGAGTTTAGTATAATTTTTTTCTTTCCAACTCTTGAAACTTTTTTCACTTTTTTTGCCAAAAAATCTAAGCACTTAAAAAAAAAAAAATTAATAGGGTTTTTCAGTTCCAGAGAAAACCTGGGAGAATTTCTCCCTTTTACTGTCCAGAAGGAGAGTCAGCAGGCCAGGCCAGTAGAAGACATGACTCATTGCACACAACTTCACAGACATTAAGAGCCCTGAGCACAAATCTTCACAAGGCTGTGAAATATACACCACGCATTTCCAAGAGCTGAAAAAAGAGCTGGCTCCAGGAACCATTCACACAGCAGAGAGGACAGTAGTTACTTAGGACCCCTGTAGGACGTTATCCTTTTGCTCAATTCCCCAGCAGACACACACTGCAGTGAGCAGGAACCATGGCACACATGTTGGTGGTGGTGTTGGTGCCCTACTGGTGTCCATTCATGTTCCCCACCCAGCTGTGAGCAGAGAACCCATGGCATGCCCCAGGGGTGAGTGGCATTTGTGTGCACTCAAGTGTGACACTGCAATGTACAACACCTAGCACATCCCACCAGCACAACAAAGGCGACTTTGGCTTCTTCCAAGACAGCATTTTTTCATTCCAGTATCACTTGGCCTATTATCTTCTCATAGCAAAATATTATTTCAGTTCAAAGGGAGAAAGCAAACCATGCTGGATGAAACCCCTACAGAATGAATACAATCCTGGAAATTGTACTCAGTTAAGTAGTTCCCAAGTGGCTCATTATCAAAAGATAAGAAAACGGTCAAGCATGATTTTGCAGGGCTCAGCCTTGGATCTGGTATTATTCAATATATACTTTAATATCCTAGATGATATTTAATATCCCAGAATAGATATGATCACACTCATTACAATTGCAGATGCCAGGCTTCCCAGCATATGTACACTGGAGGACAGAATCAAAATTCAAGCTTATAGTTACAAACTGGAGAAGCAGTCTGGAAACAATTAAATGCAAGAGAATGATCTGTGAAGTATTATGCTCCAGCAGGAATAATCCTTATAAATGCAGGCTGAGGGATGGCTACTTTAATAGGGTGTTTTCAGAAAGGAGGCAGGAGACAGCAGAATGGGACTCAGCAACAGCACCCAAAACCAGCAAACAGCTTGCCATCAGGTATGATCAAAGGCAGAGACACAAAGTATTCAGGCAGCATTTGAGGTTAATAAGGCCTCTGCTAAGGCAGGACACTGTTTTCAGACTTCTCAGTTCAAGGAAGATAGAGACTGTTGGGTGATGTTCCTGAGGGGAACAACCAGACTGTTCTGAGGGCTAGGAAATGGGAAATTAAGGAAAAGATTGGAGAAACTGTAGCTACTTCCTTTGAGGGAGAGAGAACAAATACAGGAGAGCAGTACTCAAGCCCTCTTCTTCACCTTTGTTGTGAACAAGGTGTCATGAAGTGAGGCTGCAGAATGGAGGAAGCAAATGAAGAGGCAGATTAGGCAGCAAACAAGTGGAAAATAGGAAGAAGTAAGTTTGGGAAAACCACTTCCCAACAGCCAGGACAGCGAAGTAGCAAAAGACAGAGCTTGGGTGAGTCAGTGATGAGTGAATCAGAGTGCTGCTTTAACCTGCAAAGCACATACAAGGCTTTTGAAGAACAGAGCAGAAAAGCAGCTATTGGGAATAATATAAGAATGGTTGATTCTGAAGTCTTAGGGGAGGGAAGTGGGAATAGGGGATCTCTTGAGGTTAGACTCAGTGCTTTTTTGTTAGAACAGCTATTGAGAAATACTGGATTTCTACTTGTTAAATTTATTTCTCAGTGACACTTAGCCAAGTGCTAAATTTTCCCACTGCTTGAGGGGTCCAGCACATTCCAGTGGCTCTTGACTGGGATGGGAATATTTTTGCTATTTCAAGCAATTTAAGTATCACTACTATCTTTCTTCTTCTGTAAGAAATCTTCATGTCTGGTTGCTTTCGTATTCATTCTTTTTTCCTAGTACTTTTGTCACCTATTCTTCTGTAATCCAGTGAGGTCATTGTCATCAGCAAAGAATAGAGGATGGATTTTTCATCCTTAGATTATTAAATGCTGTGGGTTTCTCTCAGAAGTACCTCAGATTGTTTCTATAAATTGTTAAAGAGAAGCAGTCTGAATACTATAATAATATGGGAGCTTGCTATCCCCAGCATAACCAACAACTATGCTGAACCCTGCTAAGCATCACAACCTTATGTCTTACTAAAAGTCAGATATCAATTACATAATATTTATAATACTATTATCAATGTAAACAAATTTTAAAATTTACTCTAGAGGTCTAGACAACATTCTAGTGCCTATGCCAAAGCCACAAGACCATCCAAATTTTCTCTACCATAATTCTTGTTAATAATACTTTTTTTCTCCAGTGCTAACTACCTTGGGTGTTGGAGGAAATACATGCAAGCAAGTCGTCTCATTGTTCAGCTGTATGACTTCCATCCAAGGCAAAGGATATTGAAAGGTGATTCACAACATTATTTTAGTAATATTTAAAAAAATATTCTTTTCCTTTAGGTAGACTGTTGGTAATGGAGTGAAAGCCCCAGGTGATTTATTTTAAAATCCCAGGTCACACTGTCAAACATATGATGGCTGTGGACGAATGCCTTTCATTTACATTAATAATCTTTCCTGTGGACTAATCAGTTTGGGGGCATTTACTTCATTGTGTACATTGCGTTTCCAGTTTCTCCAGCTACTGGAAGGAGCTCAGGAGCTGGCCTTCTCCCCTGGTCTTTGCTTCTTCCAGCTCCAACCAGCCACATTCTTTCTGCTTCTGGGAGATAGTTCTTGACAGAACTGATCTTGGATATTTTGCAAGACAGTGTGGGCTTTTTTTCCTTTGCCAAAGGGTGTTTTTTAAACGCATTCTCCCATATTCTGGCAAACTGTGGGTGAGATGGGCAGCTTCAGTTGTGAGATGGCTCAGACCCTGCCTGGGGCTGCTCCCAAAGGAGCAAGCATGCATTTTTCTCAGGCAGTCTGACTTAGCTGCTTCCCTCTCCAGGACACTGCAAAGTCTCAGCATTTCCCCCTTGCCTACAATGCATTCTTCTCATCAGTCCCTAAAATGCTACAAATTACTGTTTAACATCTCTCTTGAAGATGTTAAAGCAGGGACTAGTAGACAAAAGGAATTGGTGCTGCAAATAAAGCTGCTGCACGCAGGAGTATGAAATTCAGGCAGTGTGAAGAGTGGGTGCATACACTGTAAGGGTATCAAAGCCCAGGAATTCCTTTGTTTGGGATCCCCCTGCCCGCCCCCTGGCTTGAGCTGTTATTACGCCACAGCACCACAATTAAATTACTTAAAGAAGGCAGATGTCTGGGACTTTGCTATGGGATACTTAGGATTGAAGGGATAAGGGAAAATTGTCTGTGTGAGCATGGTGTGTGGATGGGGTCAAATGGGATCAAAAACCCATTGGTTCAGTGGAACTTCTCCCTGCAAAGGGGCTTCAGTCTCAGCAGTTAAATCTCGGGCAGTGGGAGTGTGGCTGTCAGACTGGCATCTGAGTGGTCAGATGGGAAAGATTCACAAACACAGATTCCATATTTCCAAGAGCTGAAACAGCCCTAAACCTTGAACTTCCTCTGTTTTGTAGGGAGTCATCACTTCATTGTAGCTCACACAGGTAATGGCAAAGATGGTGTAACATCAGCTTCACCAGTGAGGTAGTTTGGTTTCAAGCTCAGTCCGTTTTCTGTAAAACTTTTGCTGATACTGGCCCTGACTTAGGTGCTATCTCCCAGGATGTGTTCCTGACACCTGGTGCCAAGGTCCCAGGGATTCTGAGCATTTAATCCTAAATAGTGTTAATTTGAGCACTCAGGCTTTTGATCCTTCCCCAGTTCCAACCCATACACTGCAGGTGGCCATGGCACAGTCGGCAGTGGGGTTGTATTAAAACTGGAGCACCTTGGCTTTAGAAAAACAAGGAACTGTTTCCAAAGGATGGATAAGCTTTCATATTGCCTATTGTGCATGTGTCAGCAGAGGAGAACACTTTCATTAAGGACAAAAAAAGGTTACATTGAGATGGGCTTATTCTGTTCTGTATTTCAGGTAGCTTTTTGAGAAATTGTTCTGAAAAATGTCCCCGTTTTGTGTTTGCAGTCTCTTGGTACATTGGTAACACTCTGGGATCCAGTTCTCCGAATAATTGCAACAGCAGGATTTACTTCTCCTTTATCTGAAGCCCTAGGAAAAAAGCACAGCTGAGAACGGAACCTGTGGTAAAGGAAATCGCACTGCAAGGCATCCCCACCCTGTTTGTCTTCCTCCTTGAGCAAGTGGTACAGGGCATGTGCAGGGGCTGGATGTGCACAGGGCTGGTAATAGCTCTCCTGGAGGGATTGCTTCATTTTTGCTCCTACAAAGTAGGGCAGAAAAGAGAATTTTTAAAAAAATATTTTTAGCACAGTGTCTCCCTTTCTGCAATTTGTTGAAGTGATTAACAGCTCAGAAACAGTGTAATGACCACACCACACTTATTTGGCATTTTTGGGTTTGGTTGCTTTTAACTGAAGAGTAACACTTAGTTCTTCCTTCCCTGCAAAGCACAGGAGGGTCAATTGAAGGAATGTGGGCTTGAGGTCCTTCAAGAGAAAGTGGTTCACTACTTTCCACATTCACATCTTTCAGGATGAGATTCTGGCAGCTGGGTGGACAAACAATTAGAGCATTTGTAGAGTATTTTAGAATGAGGAAATCTCTGCAAACATTTGCATGCATCTGCAGTTTTCTACCCTGAAAATATAAAATAGTTATAGTCAGGAAGCAAAGCATTTTCCACCTTTAAATATCAGTTGTTGGCCATGGTATCCCAAACAAACTTCACTTATAGAAAGTATCTAAAACCTTCCATTGTATATGGCCAGGATTTTGGGTCCTTCCTGCTGCATTGCTGCACTAATACTTAGCTGGCTCAGGGGAAGATCACCACCCACTGCATCAGTGATTCTTCAGCAGCCTTGATTTTGCTAATCAGCCTGTCTTTCATCCTGGCCCTGTTTGCTGAGAGAGCAACTTCAGAGAGAGCAGTACAACACAGAAAAGTAAAAATAGCAACAAGAGTTTCTGCAAAATGTGGCACTTCATGCAATTGCTTTTCTTCCTGTTTGCATCTCCTGAATTTTCTTTTTCTATCAAGTTTAACTCTTGTTTAGAGAATGCACACACACATTTTGAAGCCAGTATGAGGTTCTTCTAAACAACAGTGCACTGTGGAGTTAGTTTCTCACAGTAAACAAAAAATGGCTTAGTCTGATGTTAATGAGTTTTAGTATTTTAGACAACAGGCAATTCAGAAATAATATTCAAGGCTGATGAAAAATAACATAAGCTGGCCAAAAAGAAGGAAAGCCAGAAACAAACAGCATATCCCTGTGGGGAGGGTCTTTCTAGGACAGGACAGTGTTATGGTTAATCTAATAGCCTCAACACAGGTTTTAGAACTGCAGAAGAGAGAAGAAATTTGTGATAACAAAGTAGTGATCTACACTGACTGACGAAGCAGCAACTGTGGAAGACATACTGGCATGCCCTACTTCATGCTCACTGCATAGAGTTCTGCAAAAAACACTGTGAAAAAACTTGGGGGTGCAGGGGAAGTATATTTTACCTCTATTTGACTTCACAGTCCTAGAGATGGGCAGAGAAATGATAGTGCTCAGGGAGCATGGCAAGGATGGAGCAGCCAAGTGAGGACTAGCAGTGGGCCTTGTCCAGGACACAGCAACTCATCCTTGCTATCACTGTGGTGTGAAGCAGAGCCCCAGGAAGAGCCTCTCCCCACCTCTCACAGGGTGTCTGCCCCTTGCCACAGCACCCTTCCCTCCTGCCAGACCCTGGGCTGGTGTGCAAGGGAATGGTACCCCTCCTCCCTGCTCCTCTGCAGAGTATGGCCAGTATGGGAATAAAATCAAAAGAAAAAAGGAACTTTTTTTCTCCATCATGCATCTTAGCAACAGCACCTACACAAAGATCTAAGTATAAGATCTTTTACCCCCCACCTTTCCAAGCAATTAGCATGCTGAAATGCAGAAAGAAACAAGATGGCAATGTCAAAACTGACATGTAGGAAGACCATTTCCTTTTTGCAAGGGTTTCACGGTGTGGACCAAGCTGGCTGAGAACAATTTCTGAACCCCTCTCCTCCCCGTGGAGAATTGCCTCTGCAGCAGCTTTGGTAACCCTCCAAAACAGCCTGCTTTTGGTGACTGGCACTCTCCTGGTGGTTGATGCCCAGAAGGTCTCACATTTTCAAAGTAAGAAACCCCAGCCCCCATGGACTGCTCTCCAGTGAAACTAGGTTGCTTAAAAACATCTGAGAAAGGTGGAAAAGGAAGGCTGCCTGTTTGAAATAGATAGGCTGTCTTTTGGAGCAGAGCAGAGAAGAAAGGCAGCTGGTGACATATTCAGTGCAGCGCTGGCTCCATCTGAGCCTTCTTTTGTCAGCCAGATTTTAAATTAATCTCAATCTGGTCTCTGAATCTTGCTGGCAAGTTTTCTGGTAAATTTAAGACTTAGAAGAGACTAAAGAAAGATGCTCGGCAGACAAACTTATGTTAGGGTTTCCAGGTGTGGCCAGCATTGCCTGGGAAGTTATTTGTGTAAACAGAGGCTGCCGTGGGAAACATGGGGGGATCTCCTCCAGAGCCACACACCTCCTCTGTGCAGGGGGAGCACGCAAAGCCCTCTGGCTGAAACACAGCCAGGACTGTGCAGCTGGCCATGAACCAAATCTGGTTACTCTCACGAGCTGATATTCAGGGCTTGCATTTTGAATAAAGAGTTGAGTGAATCCAAGCCCTTTGGTTTTGCTGTGTTTTCCTTCCTGAAAGCAAATAATGATGTTTTTTCCTTCTTAGCATTTGAGCAATGTTATTTCCACCCAAAAAGTGTGCTGTTCCAGCCTGCAGATGATGAACGGAGCAGAAAAATTGCAGGGAGGATGTTGCTGGGGGCAGTAGGGAACTGGAGGTGGGAAGGAAATACCTGAAGGAAACTCCTCATACATGTACGAGCCTTGTCATACATGAAACCTCCACAGAGTTTTAATCTTTATTTCTTCATGTTTAGTGAGATTTTCCCTCTGAGTGCCTTGTCAGAATGATAGCCTGATTCTGACGCTCCTTGCACCACAAGGCTGGGATGCTGCCTAATGCCAACTCACCCAAACATCTCTTCCCAAAGCGGCCACTTGTTCCTGTGCCACACCTAGGGATTAGTGATTGATTAAAGCAAAACAAAAAGCCTTCTCTTGAAGGTTTTAATGAAATCTCCTCTGGTCCCCAGTTGCTTTAGCATTCAGTTAAGCAGTCCATCACTGCTGTGTTTGCAGGCCCAGCTCTGTAAGTGTGCCTGAATACGACTGCTTCCATTTTCTAGGCCAAAGGCAAACTTTTGAGGCAGGCGATAAGCCTCCAATTAGGACTTTAGAGTAGATTGTGTTTTAGAAAATGCAGTAACTTCTGGAATGAATCACTGAATTTGAAGTTGCTAGATCATTTTTTTCCTTAGCGGTCAAGGTTAAGCATAAGAAGAAAGAAACTCAGCGTAGGAGGATCACAAAATATGTTAACAGCATAACAGCAAAAGAAGAACTGACCCAGCCCTATGAGTTTGTGGATTTTACTTTTTAAATTGCTTTTTGAGAGTCAGCTACCAGAGCAGCAATACACTGAGCCTTCAGCCCATGCTCTCCTGTTCCTTCATCTCTTACCTTCAGTCACAGTCAAGTGACTCTGTCTGGCTCTAGTGAGCTCCAGCAAGTGGGGGTGAGGAATCCTTGCTTGCTCAAGTCCTCTTTCCTGGAAACTGGGAAGGCAGAGCAAAGCTGTGCTGCACAGGATAGCCTCCCTCTGTCAGACCTGACTGTGGGTGAGCTCTCACCCCTCAGCTGCTGGCTCCACAGCCCTATGATCACCTGAGACAGGGACACATGTTCTTCAGTGGCTGGCTTGTGCTGGTGGGGAGGACTACTACAAGAGCTGGGGAGCTTCTGTGATCCAGCCAGAACGTGTCCCCAGCCCAGAACACTCTTTGTTAGCTGCCCTTTCTTAACATATACATAACAGTGAAATTACATTCATTAAAAAAAAAATAGCACAAGCCAAAAGCAAAAAGGTCACCAGAACACTCCACTGCAGACATTTGTCCCTTTGGGGATGGGAAGCAAGAATAAGGGGGCTATGGCAGCTGCCAGCCACAGTGCCTGCCATGCTCCTGCAAGGTGCACTTGTGCCATGGGGATGAGCCCAGCTGGAAACCTCAGCAGAATATAGAATACAGCTCCTTGCAGGCTTGCACTGTACTCATTTAACCTGAATTTGAAGGAAGCATATTGAGCACTTTGCATAGGAGTAGCAGCCCATCCTGAACACTGGGTTCTCTTTATCTTCCATTTCATAGCCAGGGCTCAGGAGCTCCAGGCATACCCTCTTTGGGCAGTGCCCACTGCCTGTGGATAGCATCACCTCCTGATCTGCGTGCAGGAAAGGCATCGCAAAGCAGAGCTGGGAACTTCTCTTGCCTGAGCTGCCTTTAAGATCCTGCTTTCTGTGCTCTAACACAAAGAGGTTCCCAAGAGCACATAAATATATTATAAAGCAGCAGAACACTCAATAATTAATTTTCAGCAAGGAGAGGGTTTTATTTCAACTGGAATGACATAAAAAAGCCTTTTGGATTGTCACAGTCTGTAAGTGACAAGCTGAGGTGATTCAGTCCAAAGACTGTTGTGCAGAAGGCTCAGACAACATGGCCCAATCCCCATGCACTGACACCCTGACTATGTTTGGCAAAAATGCAATTTTCTGCACAGAAAATACAGCATACACCAAGCAGAAGATTCTTTTCAGTCCTTTCCCCTTACTTTGCAACTAGGAATGGTCTTCCAGGTCTTTCATCCTTTCAGTCAGAGTTGCAGCGTCCCAGAGGATCATTCCACTCTTTTTGACCAACAGTGAGCACTCTGCTCATATGTGATGTTGCTCCCTTTTCATGTACAGTCGACTGGTAGTTGGGAAATTGAAGATTTAAAGTGTGTAGTTTAGTTGGAATAGTTAATTTATGGTATTGCTGCTATTTTGAAAGTGTTAGGAACAGATAAATAATTAATTTGATTAATTACCCAAATACAAATGGAAGTTCACGAAGGATTCACTGTCTAGAGACAACTGACTCAAGTAACTCTAGCTAGGGACACATAACTCTTTTCACCAGTACTTTGGGAGGCAGAGGGCACTGAAGCAGCTCTGCTGGTGTCAGGAAGATGCCTACATGCCACAGCTAGTTTAAGAGAACCAACAAAAGACATATGAGATTTGCTGAAAATACACAAAACCTTCACAATCAAGGGTAGTGCTACAAAGCTGGTTGCTATGAGAACTTTTCTGCATGCAAAGATACATAGGATTCTCAATTAATGACTTACAAACTAGTTATACTAAATTTCACTCCTCATTTATTGTCTTTATTCATTTCACTGCTCAAAACCCAACATCAGAAAAATGCCTGCCTCTACACAATGCATTCATTTTGAGACTGGCTTTTTCAGCGCTTCCACTCTGTTGCTTTGTCTGTCATGCCTGGCAAGTCCTGCCACAGCAGTATAGCTCAGCATCAGGGTGATGGGGCAATGCACACAGCAACTCTTCCTTGCACAGGCAGCACCTCCCTGCACACCCCCTTCCTTGGCTCTGCCCCACCAGACCAGCTGCCAGCAGTATGTGCCAGGGACAGACCCACTTGTCACCTAAGGGGCTGAGAGAGGCCCAAGAAAGCTGAAACAGCTATGCAACCCCCAGATCACAACCTAAAAATACCAATAAAAGCCAGCTGCACTGGCTCCTGGTGCCACTGTTGAGGCTAAAGGCAGGGAGTTTTCATGTGAGGTTGGCATTCCCTCACCGATTTATCCAGCAGGTGTGGAAATTAGGGATGGAGAGACTTTCTTTTTCTGAGCACACTGTAATTAAAGCACAGTAATAAAAGCCTAACTCCTGTGTGACTGTGGGCCAGCAGCTGGGTTGGTGCCTCACAGCAATGACTGAAGTGAGCTTGTCCCCTTTGCCCAGCAAATCCAGAAGCAGAATGGAGTGTGAGGTGCTCCTGCTGGATCTCACTCCTGTTGTTTCTGTGTTTCAGTTACAGAAGCTTTTTTCCAGTTGCTCTTAGCCTGCTGGTGCTTCTGGTGGGAAGAAGCCACCTCTGTATCGTACCAGCCTTCTGTGAATTTTTATGGCAGCTATTTTAGAACTCATTTCAGTGAGTTTCCTCAGATTTCTCAAGTCTGAAATGCTATGTGTTCCTGTAATAAGGATGCCACTCATAGCTAGAAGCATTTTTCCTACATTATTTATTCATTATTCTATCTGATGAATGTGGGATGTGTTATGAATCCATGGTAGGAGATCTGGAGGTAAACTCATTTGCTTCTAGTACTATGTGATTAAAAAGAGACTCTCTCTTACTTCATTGCGTAGGCAATGAAGGTATTGGATTTGTCTTATCACCAAGATGGTGAAAAACTCGATTCCTTTAATTTCCTCCATCAAGGAAGCAATGACTGCCAGCACAAGCACATACAGTGTGATCTATTCAGAAGATACAGAGTTGCTAGACTAGATATGTTCTCATCACTTGCAAAATGAAGAGCCAGGAAGTAGGCATTTAAAGGATAACATCAAATATTTAGGAGATAAAATCTGCACAGAGTGTAAAATGAAAGATTTAATCTGAGTCTTACCTTAAAGAGTTGGGTTTGTTTTCCTGTCTAGTATCTGCTGCTCAAATTCAAATGAAATGTTAGAATATATTATGTTTGGGTACAGGCAATATATAGTCCAAAATTTCCTGGTTCAGGAATGCTGTCACTCAGGGTTTTGTTTCTGTCTGTGGCAGTACAGGCCTTAACAACCAGGTGAGGTGGTCAGAAGTTTCATGCAGGTTTAAAAGGGGATAAATGAAGAGACACATCTTTTTGGTTTCTTTGTAGTCCCACAGCTTCACCCTGCCCTTCCAAAAAAAGACCCCAAACCAAAAACCCACAAACCTCAGCCTACTTGATAAAACAGCCTGCCCTTTCTGAAGGTGAGCATGTGGCTGGCATTCAGGAACTGCATGGTGACAGACATGTAAAAATATGACTGGTGTTCTTTGTCAAGGAGGATACCAGTACCTGCAAGCAGTACCAAGACTTTTGCCTGGGCATGGAATAGAGAGCAAACAAGAGATGGTGCTGCTTGGAGCTCTGCCAGGACCTGCACAGTATCTCAGAGCCATGGAGATGGGAGGAACAGTCAGATGGGCATGACCCAAACAGACAAGAGGTGGCAACACTCTTAGGCAGAAGGCAGTTCTTTTCCAGATATCCGATGCATTCATTCAGTAGTCACTCACAGGCCCTGGGAGGCACTGAAGGTATTGTGCACCTCTGTCCCAGAGGACAGACTGCGTAAATGTACTGATGGGAGCGGGGCTAGAGAATGCCCTGCAAGCCTCCACTGCTTTCTCAGCCCTTCTGCACTCAGCCCTAGGCTCTCCCTCTGCTCCTCACAGCTCTGCCTGAGCCCCACAGCCCTGCTGTCACCTGCCCTGGGCAGAAACACACTCCCAGGGCCAAGGACTCAGTGGTAGTTGTTTTTGCCTAGAGCTCTCCTCTGCATTTCTTGCATGGTTTCACTTCTGATCATGTTCACAATGTTCCCTTTAATGCATTGTGGCACTTTGTTTCTCAAAGTATTACTTGCACAGCGATTTTTCTGAGTATCTTAGTGCTGAGGAAAGAAGTGGTACAGGAAGATCCGAGAGTATAACGTCCTTTATTCAGTTGTCCCTGGAGGCTAGGAAGCTTGCAAGCTTCACATTCCAAGCTGCATAGAAATAGCTGCTTTTAATGGCCTGATGCACCAAAAATCCGTGCTGGCTGCTGGAGCTAAGGTGTCTCCTCTGCTCCCAAGCCATGGGCAGGCCAAGGAACCATTACACACAAACCACTGTAGATGGAAACTGAGCAAACACTAGTCCACCAAGTTACACCAAGAGTAATATACCGTGCACACAAGTTGTTAGCATTTTGGTTTTTGGCTAGCTTCCTGGCTTTTCTGAGGGTGAGAAAGAAGTCCTGGTCTCCCACACTCAGCTTTTGCCCCAAGCCCATCCTGGCACTTGTGGACACTCTGCAGACCGCAGACAGCAAACAAATCCCTCAGCCAGAGGCTTTCAACAAGGTGCCAGTGACATTCCTCAGGGCAGTCCAGCAGTGGTGACAGCTGAGACAGCCACCGTGTGAAGCCTCACAGCATACAGCAGAGAAGAGCAGGTGAGGCTGCCGAGGGTCAAGGAAGGATGGTGGCTCCATCCATCTCAGCTGCTTCCAGAGCAGCTTGTGGAAATCTACAGCATCACACCCTTGACTGCAGCATCCACAACCACTGGGTACGAAACAGCCTCGTGGCTGCCAAGAGACTGAAGGTGGGTGGAGAAACAGCTCTTGTTCTTATGGCTTTCTATATGGTGGGGAGGGAAGGAAGACAGCAGAAGGAGTTGGGATATATGTGTCTTCAGTCACCCCAGAGAAATTGGGAATTGATGCCTGGCATTCAGCCCTATTAAAAGGAGTGAAATTTCAAACTGTGTCAGAAAGCACAGCTTTCTGAGCACAACTTCACCAATGGAAATTCCCTCTCCTGCTAACAAACAGTGGGAGGTTTCTTTACTTTGGTGTTAGGAATTGAACTCTGAAGACAAATTTTCAATTGTCTACACTTGGAAAGAATGCAAAAAACCCCCTGAAAACAAAACAAAAAACAAAAACCAAAACCCAAAAAACAAACCCCCCCCCCAAAAAAAATCCCAACAAAAGAACCCCCCAGAACATCCACAGTAGGAATACAGAGCTGTACACATTTTGGTATACAGTTAATAAACTTATCTACGAACAGAAGACATAATTTTTCTTTTAAAAAGGTCAAGTTTAACTAACATAAATATACTATGCTGGAGGGCAAATGCAAATCCAATGAAATCACGGTTAGCCAAACACCAGCTCCTACTGGCTATGCAATCTCTTAATCTGGTTATGGGCTGGAAATATGGTTTTCAGGAAGACAATTTATAATTTGTAGATAAATCATGGGACTGTAGCACTGCAGAAGCAGAGTGAGAAAGACCCACAGGTACCACAGCTAAACCTGGATGCACCATTGCCAGATTTTTCCGCTGAAGGAGAGGATGAAAAGGGACAAAGAAGGAAGGAGTTTGAAGAGCTGGTTGCATAGCATCAGCTAAATTAAGCCCCTGGCCCAGGTAAGCCTCAGCAGCTGTGTAGGAGGCCTGAAAGAGACACCTCCAGACAGAAAGAGATGTTGAAACCCTAAACGAAAGTTGTAGTTCACCTGAAGATTAAAATCTCTTTCTCAGAAAAGATCCCAAATAACTTTCTGACAAGACATTTTGTACCGTCTCAGTGAAGTTAAGCAATTTAGCAGTAGAGGCAGAAATCACCATCAGTCATAGGTTCTTCTTGATCTGAAAACTGGGGTCATGTGTGGAACTGGTAGGGCCTATCTCACCTCAGCACTCAGCAACCACATAACTCTTTTGTGAATATTTGAGAATTGATAAAATCAGGCACAGATAAGGGAACAGGTTTACCGAAAAAAGTTTGTCATCAGACAAATCCATGGCATTGAATGGAAGAGAGTGATTTCCTGCTGAAGCTACTTGGCAAAATGTCCTCTGAGGGCAGATGCTGAGCATGGTGGTGCAATTGCCAGGAGGTCACTGCTTGACAACAAGTTCTTTGCCACATGTAAAACTCTCTTCTTCTCCTGACAGTAAGTCAGTCTTTAAAGAGCAGGAAAAACTGTTTAAAGATGACACAATAAAATAAATACAAATTACTGCAGCTTGTACTCAGTCGCCTTATGCAAATCCCAGGGTGTGTTCTACATCGTGTGCCCTATCGTTACGAAATAAACCCTCAACAACTTTCCTCATCAGCAGAATTTTGGCAATCCAGGAAAATAAAGTGTGCTAAAAGCTGAGAATCTCATTCATAGAGTAACTTAAAAGAAGAACCCTTCGGCATTTTTGTTTATTTTTCTTTTAACACAAAAGCCTGATTGTAGAGGCTGCAAAGCCAGGTGATGAAGACACCAAATGATGATGATGGGGATGGAGTCCTGGCCTGTGATGTGTGGTGTGGAGCAGCCACACCTCCTCAGCAAGAGACTGTGTTTCTGTCTCCATCACCATTCCTGTGGCTCAGGGAGGAGATGAGCTTCTGGAATCTGCCCTCCTGGTTCCTCCTCTATCCCACATGGCATCTATCTCCCACCTTGGCACCAGCTGTTGCTGGCTGCTGCCCTACACTGAATGGGTACATTTGTTAAGTCCAGAGGTACAAAAGAAAAACCTAGAAGCCTAGAAAATTAAAAAGGAGTTGGAAGAGAAAGAATCACAGAATCATAGAATTGTTAGGGTTGGAAGAGAACTCTGGAGATCATCTACTCCAAGCCCTCTGCCAAGGCGGGGTCATGTAGAGCAGGTAACACTAGAACGCATCCAGGTGGGTTTGGAATGTCTCCAAAGGAGACTCCATGACCTCCCAGGGCTGCTTGTTCCAATGTTCTGCTCCCTCAATGTAGAGAAGTTCTTCCTCATGTTGAGGTGCAGCGTCTTGTGATTTAGTTGTGATTTATGGCGATTCTTGTGATTTATGGCGATTGCTTCTTGTCCTGCCACTAGCCACCACTGTAAACACTCTGGCACCATCCCCTTGGCATCCATCTTGGAGAAATTTACATGCATTAACGAGATCCCCTCTTCAGTCTTCTCCAGACTAAACAGGCCCAGGTCCCACAGTCTCTCCTCATAAGAGAGATGCTCCAGACTCAAATTACCTTTGTGGTCTTCACTGGACCCTCTCCAGTAGCTTCTTGTCTTTCTTGTACTGAGAAGCCCAGAACTGGGCACAGCCCTCACCAGGGCTGAGTAGACAGGGATGATCACCTCCCTTGACCTACTGGCCACACAGTTCCCCATGCATCCTAGAATACCACTGGCCTTCCTGACCACAAGGACCCATTGCTAGCTCATAGCCAGCTTGTCACCCAGCAGGATTCCCAGGTCCTTCTATGCCTCCTAGTAGGTCAGCCTCCAAACTGTGATGGTACTTGGGGTTGCTCCTCACCAGGTGCAGGACCCTGCATTTTCTCTTGTTGAATCTCATCAGAACATTTCTCTCCACCCAATTCTCCAGCCTCCAGATGCTACTCCAGACCTGAAGAAGTTACTTCTTCTGCCCCAAGGTGAGACCACTCTACACAGATGTTTGCTAAATTGTTCCCTAACACCTTGGGTTATGGGGATCTTGGCCTTTCTCAGCAGCCTGCCCTGGTTCTCCATGGTGTCCACCCCTAAAAAATATTGCCTAAAATCTAAGCCAGCTCTGTCCTACTGCAGTTGAAGACAAAACATCAATGCAATGTTTACTTTTAGCAAATATGTTGAGTTTATATACATTTTAAAGGAAATATATTGATTAGGGATTTTCCCCCTTATTTTTCTTGAGCAAGATATTTAGGAAGCTCTTACCTGCAGTAATGTCAAGGCTTCACGTCAATTTTGTGGACAGTCACTTGTCAAAGAGACAACACAAGAGCAAAGATTGATTCAGGAAACAAAAATGTGTAGTTGTCCAAAAGAGTTATGATTTTGGGTATAACATCTCCTTTCTGAAGTTAAATGAATGCTTGGTTTCATATCACACCCTCAGCTTTACAACAGAAATGGACTACAGAGCAGAAACTGCTGGGTTTATGCCAAGGTGTGATGCAAAATGTTGGTCAGACAAGATTCACTGCAGACTGGCAGGCTCTGGGACCCCAACCAGATGGGCAGCAGGATCATTTTCATGTGTGAGCAGCCCCCTTGATGAAATCAAGGCACAGCTGTTCCCAATCCCCCAGCCCATGCTGCCTGGTACCCCCACAGGAAGCTTTCTCCCTGTCCCCAATGGCCCTCTGTGCCCTGCCAGGGGCTCCTCCCACGTTGTCCTGTCCTGACCTCACAGCTGGGTCTGCACACACTTAAAAAAACAAACCCCAAATGAACCACACCTGATACTTGTTGCTGCCAGGAGGGGAAGTTTGGGATGCTTAAGTGTTGCTGCAGCCCCTGTGCTTGGCACTGGTTCAGCTCTGCTTGTAGCTGGCCACTTTTGATAGCATAACACATCTGATAGCACGTTGTACAAGCTGTAACAAGCACACAAGCTGCTGGGAGGTACAGGGCATGGCAGAGAGCAACCATGCTCAGAGGAAGCAGTTTTGAGTGGGTCTTGGTGGGAAAGCTCTGTTTGCTCATGACATAGAGGGGCAGAACGTATACTATTTTTGGTGGGGAATGAATTTGTTAATTCAGCTGAATAACATCACTAATCAGCTGCTGCTGGTAGTTTCCATAAGAAAAGGAAATACTTTACATAAGTAAAAGCTTACTAAAACTAGTAATAAAGAAAATATAAGACAGGGAGGTTCATATGTAAGCCAACTCGCATTCTAGGACGTGCAGTGCCCAGCTGCAAGTGCTAGAGCTCTCCAAGTAAGTGCAGAGATGATGCTATTGCTTTCGCTATTTGCTACTTAGAAATGTCTCACAGAGAAAATCAAGGGGAGTCATAAAATAACAGTGAGTTGTTTATTTGCATGACTGTCCCAGCAGGAGAGTACTGGTTTGCATGCGATTTGAAATCCCACAGAGGATGGGATATAAACCAGGGAATGCTCATCCAAGATTGCAAAGTATGTTCCAGCAACCCTAGCAGTTCCTAGGGGAGAAAAACTCTCATAAATGAATGTTTTACTTGTCTCACTAGTATCACATAGAGTTTTTGACACGGGGATTTTCTGTGCATTATCAAGATTTTGGCTGATATAAAAAAATTCTTAAAGCTTTTTGAAAGCCATTTCTCCATAGCAATAAGAAGTAGGATTCAGAATGACTATTAGGACCCCACTGCTGCTGGCTTGCTTCATGATGGTGTGAAGCTCACTTTCTGTAGGAGATGGGATTGGTTATTCCTCCCTAGCACATGGTATGGCAGAGCTATTGAAGTCGGACTGTGTTTGAATATTTTCTTTAGCCTCTCATTCAGTGCCTGGTGGATCATGCAGGGCTCGCCTTGCCATAGCACAGTGTCACCAGCGCCCTGGAGCAACAGCTCAGCTGCTCCCAAGGCACTCTGGGTTTACTCTCTGCTTTTGTCTGCGACTTCAGCACCTCACATTCCTGCCTGCTCCATGGGATGGTCAGAGTTGTCAAATCTCTTCTCCTAAAGCCAGTTTTCCATTGTTTTCTCAGCTAGTCTCTGTCTCCATCTCCCTCAACATATCTACACAAGTACATTTTGAGCATAATGCATCATTTTGGTGTGTGAGGTGTTTCATTGATCCAAGATACACAGTGGATGTTCAAAGAGACATTCTAGAAGGTATGCTTCCTATCTTGTAGGCCAGTCCTTGAATTTAACTCAGGATGTAGAGGTAACTCTCTGAGCATGTGAGTGCAAATGAATCCATGAATTACACTTCCTGAGTCTCACCAGGATGAATGTGCATTCCATTGCCATGCAATATTCTGCTCTGAGAGCCTTGGTGTCCAAGAAAAAGGGCAGAACAGCAAGCAGTTAAGAAAAGGTGTTTAAAAAAACCAAAACATCAAAGACATAATCCTCCTAAAGTACACAAAGTTCTTCCACATTAAGGAAGATGAGCCTCAGGATCAACATAAAGATTTGGGCTGTTACATGATGTTCTCCATCTTTGAGTTAATCTGTGTGCCAGGAGCAAAGGCAGCGCAGCTGTGCCGGAGCTGCTGCCGGTGTTTCCAAGCCATGTGGCTGGCAGGCACTGAGTGAGCAGAGTCGTCTTTAGCAGCACAGCTGAGGACCGAAGGCAAATCTGTGTCAAGGGATCTCAAACCATCGACGCCCTTGCTATACACGGCAGGCATTCCAACAAGCAGTGAAAAACAGCTGCTGGTGGAACACCCTCAGGACACCCCAGCTCTACAGAGAGCTTTCAGGAATCAGGAGAGGACATTTACTACCTATTTGTGCTATTGCATCATTTAGGGACACTAGGCAAAACTCCTCCTTTATACCTGTGTCAGCTTGGCTCTCGTGGCAGAACTTTGCAGCTTTTAGATAAGAAAATTCTAGGACTGGTTATTAAGATTAGAACTCCAAACCAGATAAAATTAGAGGGGTCATCTTTATGTGGTATATTAAGGTTAGGGGAGCCAGATTCCAGCAGCTCAAACTGTAGTTACAAAATCTGTGCCTCTCCTCAAACTGAATTTCTGGAGCAGCCCAGGTAACTTTTTGCTCAGTCTTCATTAAACAAGAGAGCTGTGGACTGCACGGCCTGTGTTCACCGATCCTAAGTGTAATTGTATGTAACTTCTGACTATGATAAAGATTCTTTAACAGTAAAGTGCACTATGTAAACAACAGAGATAAGATCAAAATAACTTGAAATTGGAACACTTGAAAACTTGGCAGAGAATCCGCTTAGGAAGTTTACATGGCAGGAAGGAGTGTGATCCCCCAAATGCTGGGGATTACATTTCCAAAATTACATCAGGGAGATGCAATAACAACTCCATAATATTTTGATTAGGAAGGAAGCAAATAACATACTGCAGGATGCTGCTGTCATAGTACAACCCTTGGCATCACCCTCTTTAAAGGAAAAAAAAAAAAAAGAAAAAAAAAAGGTGAGGAAAAAAGGAAATCATTCCACTGCTTAAAGATAGACAGGGGTAGAAGTCAATGCTTGGAGAAGGCATTTGCAGGATTTCCTTCCCTTACCACCATCTTCCTTTTGAACCCATCAAACAGAAATCCACGTTTACCAAAACCCAGTTGTAGCCAAGCAGAAAAACTCATCTTCAAGTCTGCTGCAGCCAGCAACAGTTTCTTTGGGATCTAACTAGTCTAACAGGCTTTCCTCCCCTCTCATGAAAATTCCCAATGTTCTTAATTTCTGGTCACTGTCATTAAATCAGCCCACACCAGCTGATTTAGCTCCAGGCTCTCACACAGTGACATGCAGAGAGGAGAACTCAATAATGATGGTCACTTGTGATAGTTTTGGGGTTGAGGACATTTGAGACTGAGTCTGAAGATGCAGCTGTAGCAGGAACTGTTCTGGCTTTGTGCACTGACTTTTTCTTGAAACCAGGGTGTTAAAATAGCACTATCAGTTCCTCTCTCATGAGTGCCCACCACATCACCTAAAATAGAAAAATGTCCCAAAGCCCATGTGTCTGCCCAGGGCACAGCAGGAAGCTGATGTGCTATTCTTTCCAACACTGAAATATCAGCACTCTTTGCATCTAGGTTCTGTTTTCATCCTGCAGAGCCTTTCTTGATGCATGTCATGACATATCTAAAACATAAAAAAACCCCTAACATAGGTCCACAAAATATTTCCAAATACTCGACTGGGAAATAGAAGTCATAGTTCTACTATTATTAAAAAATAATAAATGCAATTGAGACACTGATTTCATAGCAAACAATAATTCTATGTCTTATCCCAGTTAATCCCTTAACATGATAGTTACCTATTTATTGTCTGTATGAGGGAGGATAATGATTTAATCACCCTTTTTCTGTCTAGCATTCCCCATTACTCCATGGTTACAAGGCATGCTCTTCTCTTGAGATATCTAAAGGATTAGTATTGTAAGGATAAACTCTGCAGTATTACTCAACTCCTAGTACACATGACTTGGTTTTAGTCTGCTGCTTCCCACCCAAAGAAGAGCTTCTGTGCCCAAAAACATGTGTTCTGCATTTTCAATTTTATCTGTAGGCTGAAAAGAGAAAGTCCCCTTCAGTCTTGTCTCACTGCAACTATTAATTTGATACTTTGAACTTATTAACTAGCATCATTGTTAGTGCTGAGCAGTTTTAATGTGGGAGTGAGAATATGTCCTTCTCTCCTGTGAGGAATCTTATTTCAGACAGAGCAACTACCTCACAGAGAGAGAACAGACTTGGAAGATGCTGAAATTACGAAGAGCTGGGTTATATTCATGACCCCTCCATTATACAGTTTATATAATTAGACATAATGACAAAGTTAGTACTTGGTATCTGGCATCCGGTCCTCCCACAGATTTCAGCAACAGTGTGGATTCGTGGCTTCTCCAGGTTCTCCTCTCTAAGTATTCCTATTGCTAAATACTGAACGTCAGCAGTTAGCAAGTAAAACCACTTACAGATATCCAGCAGGAAGCCTTCCAATCCAAACCAAACATTTGATCTTATTTTCAACACTTCAATACTGTGTTTTAGCCATCACTAATCTACTTGTAGTAGGTCACTAGATAATAAACAGGTTACCAATTACACTGTCTTTATATCATCCTCCGAAGTAAAAGAGGCTCCAAAGTTAATTTTGCCAGTCCTGAATCCCTCATGACTCTTGTTATGATGCTGATGAAGTGGCAGAGGGAACAAAAGGGAAGCAATATTTTCAGAATCACAACAGTTGTTACAAACGTATGTTTAGGCACATAGAAAGTGAGTGAAGTGCAGTGGAAACCTATTGCAAAGATCTCAAAAAGTGTTGTGAAATCAGAATTTCACCTGCTTTCTTGTGTTGTCCTCTGGGCTTGTGCACAATAGAAAGGCTAAAAAAACACAAACACCAAACCCAAACAAAAAAGAACAAGTTGTTTGACCTACAGTGCAACTTTGGTGGAAGCTGCATTCCTCAGTCCCCGGGTAGCATTGAAACTCAGACAAGCCAAAGCTCCTCAAAGGTTATAGGCACCAATATTTTCACCAGTAAGCACACCCCCACAAGGTTTCATACTCACTTCCAGAGAGGCTACCAAATATCTCAGCACCTCTCAGACATGAGACCATTTTCAGTGCAGCAGCCTGGTGTCCCCAGGCAGCAGGAGGAGGTTCCTTCACAGGATAAAGCCATTTATATGGGCTTTATGGTGGTCCTGTCCACTCTGCTGTTGACACCAGCACTCATCTACTCCCACAAAGAGCCTATTGATGGAGCTCAGTCAGGAAAACCTAAGCTACAGAACAATTTCTATGAGCAGCTGGGTCTTCTGGGTGGGTTGCTGGACTTCTAATGCACACAACAGCTTGTGCGTATTGCACATGCACAAAGCAGCTGTGCTACTTTTGTTACTCAGCATTTATATATGTCAGGAATTTTGGTCCCACCTAAATCGGCTTGTAGCTCTGGGCTTTAATTAGCAACATGTCTGAAATATTTTGAGTGCTTCTGGACAATAGCTATAGGTGCTTAGAGACAATGGTGCATGGTGCCAGAAGCCTTGTTCTGTAAAAGGGAATCTAGCTGGGTTTTAATGAGTGTCACAGGGAATTAGGCTCACTCAAACAATCTAATAAATTCATTTATATTGACATCTTCATTTATAGCTTCTCTATATATTTAACAAAGGAATATTGGTGGTAAAATAATTATAGAAAAACACAGGACTTGCATTAAACTACTGTGACTAATGTACATAAATCAGGAACTGAAGTAATGAGACCAAAGTCAGCTTCCTCCAGATCATGTCAAACCTTGACCACAGCAATGAGGAGGTTCAAATTGCACAAATGTGGAGGAGCAGTAGCGTGAATAACTCCAGCTGCATATCCTAGTGCATTTTCTTTCCACTTATGCATGAAGCTCTTCCCTGTGAAGGATCAGGCCAGTGCTACCAGAAAATCAGCAACCCTTTCCTGGTACCCAGTGCTGTTCACATCTCTGCTTTGCTTCCCTTGTGCTTGTCATCCATTTCTGCTTTCTGAAAATGGGTATTTCTAGGGCATGAACAGTCCCTGGCCTGGCTGCCTGCATGGGTACACGGCCAGCACAGACCATCCACACTGCAGCTACCAGCAGTAGGCATGCTTCTGCTCTGCTGGGGAGCCGTGCTCTCATAAAAAGCATAGCTCTCAGAAAAACATCTCACACAAGCTGACAGATACCTTGCTTATAGACTGACACACTATCTGAACAAAAATATATTTATTTAGCCTATCTTGCACTTTAGTTTGATGTACTGCAACATCCCAGCATGGTTTCTTGGCTTCAGTTGATAATTGTGCTAATTTTTCCATCTAAATTAAGCTATGTAATGCTTAGGGACAAAACCAGTCTCATTAAGATATGTACTAGAATGATGTTGTACAAATACTACGAGCAAATCCCATTGTGATGATCTTCAGCGGCCTTTCTTATATCAAGCAAATAGGAAGGCATTGGAAACATGGCAGGAATTTTTTCTCTGAGAATCAGGAAAGGGAGCTGGAATTGGTCCACCCAGGCACAGCAGGTTGGAAGCTCATTTTTTTAAGGCTGTTGATGGCTCATTCTCTTGTCTTCCCCAAATGTGTTTCTCTAGACCCTATGTAATGGCTGGGGAAGGGTCTCACAGCGACAAACTTTTCCCCTCTGAATCAGTGGGCAGAGGTCACATCATCTGTGAGGAGGTGGGCATGAGATTGGAGCCCATTAGGAGGTGAGCTTGTAATGAAAATGGCCTCTGCAGGAGCCAAACTTTGGTGATCCCTCTCGAGACTTATGGCTAAAAGTCTACGTAAGTTTTGAGAAAGATACTTACCTTCCAATTTCTTTTTTCATGTAGCTGCACAGGAGATGTACCCAACAGAGTGCAGAAACCCCAGCAACAACTGCAATGACTGCAGACAGAACTACCAGGGTTTGGCTTCATTTGAGAGAAGATCTGGATCCCCTGTCAGTGGGCTTTAAACACAGGCTCCCACAAAGTGGTCAACTGTGATTGTTACTAAGGAGGCCACAGCAAGTTTAACCTTCAGCAGATAGAGCAGAATATTTTAGTCCTTTGTCTTTTTATGGCCTCATTGAAACCAAAGATGGGAGAATTACACCACTCTCCCTCAGCTTTACAGGGTGGTTTGTTTGCTTTGGGTTCTTTTACATTCAAGGACATAAATGCTGGACAAATTGTACCTAATTCTACATAAGCTGGGGGTAGCGAGCACCAGATATATCACACTGAAAATCCCAGCCCCTAGAGTGCCTTATTTTTTTCCCCCTCAAAGTGGGAAACATTCCTTTGAGAGACTAGGATTTTGTGCTGCATTTTTGATGAACCAATTTCAAGTCCATCAGTGGGGAAAATAAGCAGTCACAGTTTCTGGTGGGACTTACAGGGAGTGCAAGGAAAAGGGGGCAGGTTTATCTCACAAGTCAGGGAGCATGGACCATTCAATTCCCTGATTGTTTACTGTAGCAAATATGTGCCACCAAAGAGCCGTGACCATGAGACTTGCTGTATATTAGCAATTGTGTTAGCAATTCAAGTGGATTTAGCAGCACATGCAGGTTTATCATGCATGCAACTGATTTGCATTTATTGAGCCTTATCCTGCTTCCAATTGAATACTTGCAACACCAACCTGCATTATTTCTCTTCAGACATACTGTTTCTGTGTGACTGAACAATTCTCATGAAGTAACTGAGACTAAAAAATGGCCTTGTTTTTGGCATTTTCTATGGAGAGCTTGATTAGAGAGGTCTGGCATAAACAACTCAGCATCTCTGCCCCAACGACACTGTAATGTTTCCACACAAATGAAATCACAAGTTGGACACACATTTTTGCCCTGAAGGAGTAAATGCCCCCCAAATCCCATCTGCCACCACAGCAAGGTTTTAAGCTTCTGCTTTTCAGCAACAGCAAAACCAAAACCTGCAAAATAAATGAAAAATCAGAGTATAGAGCAATTTCAGGATGGGGATTCTCCAGGGCTCTGCAGAAAGGCAGCTCCCCATTCCTCTCCAGGGGGAGGTACAGCAGCCCCAGATCCCCCGCTCCCACAGGTGTGCCTACCAGAGCAGCCCTTAGTGCACACACAGCACGGCCACCTTGCTCATGTCACACACACATCCAGCCCACGCTGGAAAAATAAGGCTTAGAAGAGCCTTGAAATCTGGTTTTGCCACTGTTTGTTTTTTCTAAAGTAAATTATATTTAATGAAAATACCTGAGACACAAAGTACCTTGTTTTCATCTTAATTAGCAATTATGGTTGCTAATTAAGGCAATACCAAAATAATTGTGTCATAGTACAAAGGAAATGCCCATGTTTCTCTGTGCCAGATAAACAAGATTATGATCTTCAGCCATAGTTCCAGAACAGATAATACTCTACTAATTTTTGCAGGGCTTAATTTAACGTGTGTATGAGCAAGAAGAACTGTGTAGCTTTTGATATATGGTGAAGGCCACCATGTCATATAAAGATGGAGGGAGAAATTACAACAGACCCTTGTCTTAGAGTTGAAACACAATTAGCCAAATAATCATCTTCAAGTGATCTCACATTCCTCACTTTCTATAGTTTTTTAAATCTTCTCTGTATGTTAAAATAGACACATGATCTTATATTTATATGTATTACATATAAAGTATAATCTATAATTCTTTTGGTATTAATTTTCTTCACCTAGTGTCTTCACATAGACACATCTTTGAACATTTATCCAGGGAAGCACTCACTGAA
Organism: Pyrgilauda ruficollis; assembly: GCF_017590135.1. Lineage (NCBI taxonomy): Eukaryota > Metazoa > Chordata > Aves > Passeriformes > Passeridae > Pyrgilauda > Pyrgilauda ruficollis. The sequence goes on along the minus strand of NW_024528599.1, from coordinate 234,651 downwards.
CAAGACTTTTTTCCTGCAACCAACTAAATGGTCTTTTTTTTTAAGAAGTAAAGAAAGGCATATCCTCCACAAAAGCTAATTCATGCAGCATGACTCTTTGAATATATACTGTAGCAATACACAAGTGTTGGAAGTAGCACAAAAGATTCTTGAAAACACTTCTAATTGATTAATTCAGCAGGGTAGCACCACGGAAATGATTGATTTCAGTCTACCAGACCTCCCTCTGACATTTTTAGAGCCTCTGCTGATGGGTACTTAAATGGAAAAAATTTAAATACAAATGGCAATATAACAATAGCACCCAAATTCCCATCATTTTAATATATCAAATTGACTGCAACAAGTTTAAGATGCCACAAAGACCAAAGCTTTTTTTTTTAAATGTATTTTTAAAAGAGTGAGAACTTTAATGTCAGTAGTAATGACTGATCTCAAATGACTGATCTGACTCACAAATAATACATGACTGTGTTCTTCTTAGCTAATGATGAGGTGTAACAAACCTGGTGATAATGACTATTAGAATGTGTAGAAAAAAACACTGCGGTACATTTCTCTGAGGTCATAAAAAAATGGAAGGCATCAGGCTAGTTTCCTGTATAATTGTGATTTATTGCAAGGTTTGCAAACCAAACCAAGAGCAGGTACCTTACCAACACTCACTTAAACTAAAGCTGCCATTATTTTGCCAATCAATGTAAAAATGTAAATAATGTGGGCTGATATTTCTGCCACTCATCTGGTATCTGGTGGTGGCTGCATTGAAGGCATACAATTATGAAATACCAAAATGAGAGGGACTATTTCTAAGTATTTGTTCCTTCAGATCTGACTCAGGTAAACTCCCACTCCAGCTTCAGCTGGCCTTCAGAAACCTTCAGACCACTGCAAAGGGAAGTGTTTTCCCTGCCCTTCCTTTGGCTGAATAATGTTTGAACATATTCATGGGTTCATGGGTTTAGAAATAACCACGGTTTTTAGAAATAACCACTTCATTGCACTTCTAGAGTACTCGTGAAATATTGGTGTGCTGATGACAGAGGAGGCAGGCAGTGACTGTGAAGGAGACCCTTCTCCATGGCAGAAGAATCACTGCTGTCTCCTGCCCTGAAGTAAACCTCTTCTTGATGAACTTGCAGCTTTTTGGAAGCTTCTTGGCTTCCCTGCACCCCTGTCCTGAGCTGGGCTGTGGGAGTGACATGGATTTTCTACACGGATGTCTGCATGGACACCTGAGCAGTTGAGGGCTCAGCAGGACAAGCAGGACACTTCCCCAAATTGAGAGAGAAATCAACCTTTGTCCTTCCTGACAACCCAATCTGATGTTGAATACACCTCATATGCTTGGTAGGACCTGCCTAGATTAGCAAGTGAAAGCATGCAAACTCATGCTCATCATTCTGCTACAGAAATCTGCAAAGAGATTTTGGTTTTTTGACATCTCTTTAGGGTCTAAACCCGCTAATGTGATTTCTCTTCACAGCTTCCAGTGATGGCTGGCTTTGGCCAGCTCAGCTGTATTGTCAGACCCAACCTGTGCCATCAGGACCTGCAACCATGGAAAATTTCACTAAACAAGTTACAATTGTTTTTTCAGATGTCATGGCTGGGGCTTAGTCAGGCTGGCTGGGACTCAGTTTTATACACATTTGTTTGCTTCAAAATCTACTAACTTGTTTCCTGCAATCTCAGCTCTGATTTATATATGCATTCAAAATCTCTTGCCCTTGTGACTGTAATGCAAACTGTGAAAATTATTCAGAATGTAACTAAGCAACATCTGCCCAAGCTATGAGCTACCTGAGGAAGTATCAGTACTGATGTTCCCTGTCCTCTCTTCCCTGTCCCATAGAAAATGCATGGGGAAAAAGAGGAGAGTATTAACTCATATGCACCTAAAAACGTTTCCAAGCAAACATCCTAAGCAGAAGGCATTTCAGTTTGGAGTGAGGACTGGCACCTCCTAGAGAAGTCTATCCTTCCCTTCTACCAGCTGGTCCATCAGCTAGGAGGGAAGTACAGCATGGCAGGCTCACAGGAATGCCCAGGACTGTGAACCAAGCATCTCCTGTGGAAATTCCTCCGTGCACATTTGCTGCCTTTCTCTGTGGCTGTTGGTCACTGTGCAGGGGGGGTCCACTAGCTGGAAACATGCTATGATGCTTTTCTCCTTATGCTTTATTCCTTGACAATTTACAGCTTTCCAACTGCATGTCAGAGAGCTCTCCATCCCACCTGCATATTGCACAGAAATGGGATTTTCCTGTGATCCTGTTTTAGGTACTTGCTGTTGGGGGCCATGGCACTACACTTCTCAATATTCAGCAGATAACTGTCTTCTTGGGGCTGCAATAATTTAACTTTTTTTTTCCCCAGTACAGGTGCATAGGAAGCACCATGAAAGTAAAGGCACCATGAAAGTATGTGCCTGAGTCAAGCTCCCAAGTCAGTCCCTGTCACACCGGCTCATGAGATTGTACAAAGGGCAATCGAAAATGGCTTAATCAAGCTTACTACCACAAGCACAGTGTTAATGAGCAATAAATAGTTCACTCAAGAGCTGTGGGCTTACCTCAGGACAGCATTCAGTACAGAGATATCATCAGCTAACACTCATCTTAGCATCAAGAAGATGTCAGTGGGGTTGAAACTAGGTCCTTTCCAACCCAAATTGTTCCATGATTCACCCAGAGGGTGGCTGGACACTGGAACAGACTCCTCAGGGAAGTGGTCACAACACCAAGCCTGACAGAGTTAAAGAAGGATTTAGACAATGCTCTCAGGCACAGGCTGTGACTCTTGGGGCTGTCCTGTCAGGAGTTGGACTCATCCTAATGAATCCCTTCCAACTAGGATATTCTATGATTCTGTAATAAATGTGGTAGTTTCTCAATTGCAGGTGAAAAACTTGATACAATGCTTCAGTGTTTCTAAAGAGCATTTGAGTATACTAAAACACCCCCATATGTATGTGTAGGTAAAATATTAATTAATTATTAAATTACACTGGATTTATCCAGCACTCTTGCACTAGAAAAGCAAAGGAAATACAAGCAATTATAGGCAAACTGAATTGCTCTGTCTACATTCTTCTCAGAAGTTTAGTATTTCTGCATCAAGGTGATTTGACATTTTTGGGTTAGATTTTAGGAACTCAATGCAAAAGCCTGGCTTTGTACTGCCGCTCCAAACCAGAAACTATTCAATTATGTATCAACCCATCCCGTCCCCAAAACTAAACCCTCTCAGATACTGAACTCCCTTCAATACAGGTTTTAAATAGAAAGGGTAAGTAGGGTAAAGCTGGTTGTGGGAGTTACTTTATCTTCCATATTTTCCATAAGATGGTTCCTCTGACCTGGCCAGATTCTGTAGTCTGTTCATCTTATGAAAAGTACATAACATACTCCTACTAAGCAGTTTTGCAAACTTGGTGACAAGATTATTGCTATTCCTTTACTGCAGACTTTTTCCTTGATAACTGGAATATGCTCTTTTTTTTTTTTCAGTTTTATTCTGGTGTTCTAAAATCTGTATATTAAAAACAAAACCGGAAATTTGAGCTTAATTTCCGTATTGTTTTCGAATACGCTAGTTTGCATGCAGAGAATATGCCCCAGCAATTTGATTTCAGCATCAGAGCAAGCAGTGTAACACTTTTGGAAATGGAGAGGTCTGCTTGTCACAAACATGAAAGCACCTTTTGTTTGCTGAATTTTCTTTGTAGAATAACAGATATGAAAATCAGAAGTGAAGAGCTCACTTCAGAAAATTTGGCAACTAAGTAAAGTGAAAAGTAATTTTTAATTTTAATAGCATGATAGTAGTATGTCACTGGAGGTCTGTATTCCTCTCAGAATTTGCGTGATGCATATTCCCTACAGCTGTCCATCACTTAGAAAGTAGCTGCTTTCCATTATTTAATACAATGCTTTACAAATATTTCTGGAACTTGGATTCTCAAGAGGAACACCCAGTTCTTGCAGAGGTGCAAGAGTTCAGCTGTGGGCGACTGCAGCCCTTGCTGGTTTTTGAAGGTGACTCACAAAGAGGACTTCAGGATCCGGTGTCTTTCTTGGAAAACTGCTACCAGCACTCAGAAACTTTGAGAAATGCAACTTCTACCTATGGCACAGGATCATAATCCCCAAGGTATTAAAAACTATTTCATCACAAACACCATGCCACAGCGTCTACACCAGTGACACATTTATCCTGTTTGGGTTTAAGTTTTCATTTGACAAGGGCTAAATTTTGTTCTTTTTCATATTTTAAAATATAAGTTACATGCTTTTATCTGGACTTCTCAAACCAGCTGCTCACTGTAGTAATCACTCCATGACTGTACTAATGCTTTTAAGGCTCTTAGGTGTCATGTGCATTTCTTCTGCCCTGATGTCCTTCACTCTGCACAGGCATAGCCCGTTCCTTCTCATAATTTTCTGTTTGCTTTCCAACTTAGTTTTCCAGTATATCACTCCATACTTTGATCAAAAGAATTAACAGAGCTAAAAGGCTTAATAAAAGTAGACATTATATTTGGCACAGGGTCACTGATGCCTGTGCTGTGGACACTGTAACCACTCTGTTTAAATTACCGGCTTTGAAACAGCTCACTATTATTATTTTCAGGTACATCCTTACCTGTTTTGTAAAAAATGTTGAAACCCTCTTTAGAACATCACTCCAAGAGGGATTTATCTTGACTAATTTTATCCATCTAAGTTTTGGGACTAGATTAGGCCCATACAGTTCTCAGGGAGGAGAGCAGCAGCAGTGATATGGCAATACAAAACGTCCAGATTGATCAATTCCCTTTGTCTTCAGAGCAGGAGCTGAGGGTGTTATGCTCAGACCTGGAGGTTGTGCTGTGCCCCTTGCCTGGGAGAAGATGCTGTGCGGGCAGTTCCCATCTCCCCCATGCAGTGCAAGCCTCACACTCCACCCCTAAGTACAGTCTAAGAGGGATTCAAATGGCACTGACCCTAGGCCCACTCAGGGGCTTATGTCCTTTGGATTTATGTATGGATTTTATTTTACCAAAGCTATTTAGCACAAGGCATTAGGTAATGCAGCCTGCTCTGGAAATCTAGGGCTTGTGGGTTTTACTAATGTCCAGCAGAACAGTGAAGACCTTACTTTATGAACACAGCAGTTTTAATTAAAGGAAAAAGGGAAACATTTAGCTGTTGGACAGAGTTATATCCTTGCAGTTCCCCTAGTGGTTAGTTTATTGTATAAAACAATATATTGTTTTATACCCAGGTGAAACTCATCGTAAGACCCACAAGTGCTGGGAGAAGGTTGGTAACTGAACACCTTCCTTTCACTCAGCAGTTGTCTCCTAAGGTCAAGGCATCCTTGACAAGGCTTCACAGGATACGTGTAAGCTTGTGTTGTATGAGAGTGAGGAGCAGTAGAGCCATCCCAAAAAAGAGCCATTGCCCCAGCATAATACCTCGTAACTGATGCTGAGTATGAGATCGCTACGCTCTGCATGAGAGTTACCAGACTACCTGATAATTCAGCTGAGAAAGGCTAAGGTTTTGTTGCATCCAGAAGGATGAAATGAATGAGGGCTTGTTCATGTGTTAAGCATATAATAACAAGGCAGAGCATAGTCCTCTAAAGGAAGTGGTAAAAAACAGCAAACAAAATAACTATTGCTACTGGTTTAAGTTACCAAAGAGTTTGTCTCTTTTGCTGAGGTAATTGCAGTCATCACCTATTTCCTTGGAAATCTTAATATTGGTACCTGTGAATTATTGCAGTTTATATAAAGTTATCAACTACATTTTCATCATCAGCTGTCCTGCCAGGGGTCTGCTACAGACTCACATTAAGCTCTCAGGTTCCCCAGTTGTAACGAATAATGACAAAAAAGTTCCACCCTTTCTGAAATCCACCAAAAAATGAATGGTCGAGGGGCGGCACTAAGAAAAGCAAAACAAACCATGCAAATGTTGTTGAGGTTGTTTTGAAAGACATACTGATGTGAAACTCTCAGTACTTTAATCATTATTCAAAACCTTGAATCCCATTATGATTTTCCAGTCACTGAAGGATGGAGTCTAAGCATCGCACGGGTACAGAATTAAGAAAAGCTCTGTGGGGAAGAGGTTTTTCAGAGCCATGGGTGAATATTACTCATACTTGCATATTCTTCTTTCCACATGTCAAAGGTCTGATGAGACAAAGAGCTGTGCCTTGGATGGTTTTGAAATCCATCAATCTCCTCTGGTCCTGAAAGGACCCCTCTGAGGAAAGGTTTTTTGCCCACACAAGTATCACAGCACTTCAACGGGCCCATGCCCTCAGGTGCATAGCACTGTGTTTCCAAACAACATTTCCCTGGGGTAAGAAGAAAAGTACAGCTATCCCACACTGCATGAAGTCTACTCCTTTGCAGGAGGACAATCTCCTTCTCTCTTTCCGAAACAAAAGCATAATTCAAAATTATTACATTATTACCAAGAATGAGTAGGATAAACAGCACACTTTTTTGAAATTACCATTCACGTGTAGTTTCAATCCAGACTCGTCTATTAGCTTATAGATTATTTCCATTTATGAATATAAACAATATTCTTTCCTTCTTTCCCTAACACCAGTGACTCACATGTTGGAGTTTTTTTCTATAAACCAACTGCACATATCACAAAATAAGGTAAATTTTCATATTGTGAGGCTATGCAGTTCATGTACCAATTATGCTTTTGCCATTTTTCTTTTAACCATGACATTTTTGTTCCTGATTTCTTTCTTTTCTCAGATTTTTCATGGTAATTGATTCTTTTTCAGTTGGAAACAAATTGAAATACAAAGCAGACCTTTTTCTTTCTAAATTGCACAGCCAGTTTGAATCAGAAAGCATAAAGGAACTCTTCATGTTACTTTAGAAGGTCTTGCTGGTGAGGAGAAAATGTGCCTAACGATGAATACTTAACGAGATTTTATTAAAGCTTGCCATCAATTCCTTGCCCTAAATATTACAGGTTATGAACGTACATTAACACCAGAGGATACAGCTTCTAAGTCCCACCCTTGCACAATAAACACTGTGGCTGGATCCCAGACACCTGGCAGCACTCCAGGATGAGTTTGTGCTGATGACAATGCTGGCAAGGGCTGGACCCAGACATGGACCTGGACCCAGAAGCAGAACCAGACCCATCACAGTGCCGTGGGTGGCCAGTGTTCCTCAGGTGAGCATGTGGACAGACACCCTGTGCCTTGCCCCACAGCCCCACCTGGGGTTATGGCTCTAAACAAGTCACGAAATATTTCTGCTGTGGCTTCCCCAGCTCTTGCCTTTTCACCAAATGCTTTCAGCAATATGTGAAGAGGTACAGATGGGCCCAACCCTGCAGAACTGCTGAGAGCACTCACAACCAGAGACCTTGCAGCCGCTGAGGCAGGACAGCAAAAGCCATCCAAAACAGCCCTTGGCCACACAGCCGCAGAATTCCCCTCTTTGCTGACCTGCATCAGGGACATACAATCCTTTTTCTCGGTGTGAACTCTTAATATTTTCTGTGGAAACCCCATCTGCTAAGGTTCAGGCAAACCCAGAGAAACCTCCTCCCTACAGATCCCCAGGGCTTTAACATGCATTGGTGGCCAGAAGCCAAGTACATTTTGGGGAGTAGCAGCAAACAGCTGCTTTTCAGACTCTTCACAACAGTTTTAAGACTTGTTCCATGCAGTTATTACTACCATGATCCAAGCTCAGCTTCCAACCTTGGCATGAGCAGGACCTATTAGCCTGTTTTCCTAAGAAAACATTATGCACAGTGATCATTAATATTTTTTAACCCACTGGTCAGCTTCAATCAAACTTGGCAGCCAGGCAGCAGTCTTGGAGACCTCAAGTTCCTACAAGGTTCATGAACCATATGTGTGGCTGGGACAGTGGAAATGGAAGGAAAAGCAGGCCAACCTGTATGAGACCTCAGAGAGCCCAGCGAGACTGAGATGCTGTGGATGACCCACTCCAGGAAAGCTTCTCAATGTTTTTCCATCTGCATGGACACAGGAGTGTCCAGAGGAAAAGCAGTCTTCAGTATTTCCAGCATCATTTTTTTTACAGCAGTATCATGAACTTACACTCTGTGTCCAATGTCTCTCTGTGGAAACCAGCCCTTGCTGCGAAGTGAAAACAGAGAATTAATTTTGTGAATGTCAGAAGCCTCTCAGAGGGTTTCTCTGGTGCCAGCTGCAGTTGCTTCCCCTTGGTTGGAGGGACAGCCACATCCAGCCAGACAGTGAGGAAAATGAGGAAACTATTGCTCTCTACTTGAAAACGTGCCTTTGTTCAAAGCAGTGTTTTTGCCATGAGCACACGTGCCTGCAGGGAGCTTCCTTCAGGGACTCGGCTGTAAAATGAGGGCACAAGGGCAGGCACAGACGGACTGCAGAGTCCCCCGGCTGTTTCTTTGAATGGCTGCCTTAACAAGGAGGTACAAGGACAGCCTGTGCTCACAGAGACTTCGAAAACCAGCCAGCAGTAGCTTCCTCACTAGGTTGTTTTTTTGGTTTTTTTAAAATTCTAAACTGCACATTTTAAAACAGAAGATCAGCATGTCTCCTGTAATAGCAGCAGTTTTGCTGCAGTGCCTCAGCAGAAGGCAGCTAAAGCTGAATCTGGACAGGAGGAATTTGCAGCGAGCAGTTCTTCCTCAGTACTGGCCTCAGCACAGATCACAGAAAGCTGTGCTTCTTCACTGATCCAGGCTAAAGCAACCTAATTAAAGATGCCAGAAGTTATTTCTAGTAACAAAGCCAACAAACACTCTTCTGAGTGATTAGCATTTTTCAGACTCATTAAGAAATAAAAATAAAAAGTCTTTATCCCGTTCTTTTGTGCTCAGCGCTGCAATGTTTCCCTAAGGCACAGGCCAGCTAAAAAGAGGAGCTCTGAGAGATGTGCAAAGATAGCACCATTGTCAACCAAAGAAACCTCCTTCAATTATTCAGAGCATCTGTTGCTCTCCAATTTCTCATTCTTAGAGCTCCAGCTAAGTGGTGCATTTCGAAGTAGTTCTTATTAACTCACAGGACAGCACAAGGAACATATGTATTCACAAGATAATTAATGCTCTAAGTGAATATTGTGGTAAGAAGTTTCCATACACATTTGCAAACTGTCTGCCAAATAGATATTTTTGAAGAGTAGGGAACTTCATATGGAAAAGGTGAATGTAATCCTAAGTAGACAGGAAACAAAACTGTCTCTATTTTTCTACTTCATTAACAGACAGAAAATTAACCAAAATACTCACAAAGGTGCAAGCATTGAAAACCAGTGAACACATACTACAGTCAACTGACAACTAGGAAAATCAGTCTTTCTGACATCTACTGGGAATATTTTGCATGTGAAAGGCACACTGGAGTTGATTTCATGGCAAAACAATATTTAAGAAGGTAGCTGTGAGGGCTTCATACCTCTACTGCCATGCTATAAGTTAGAAAAATTCAAACAGACCTTGTTATCTCCATGGCTAAACTAAGATATTGAAATTACATGAATTTCAAGCAGAGTTGACAGACAGCATGCTCATTTTATCCTATTAATTCTTCTGGAGTGTATTCCTAATGGCATTCTAATTCCAAGATCCCTTTTACAAAATATCACCTTGATGGGAAGAGAGGCCGGCCAACCCAGCCCATTCTCCCAAGCCATTGCATTGCATCTCCTCAGGAGTTATTAGACACTACAGTTGGCCGAACCAAAGAAATCCTCTCTGTTTCCTCAGTTGTCACAGATACACTATCCTTTCTGTGTCTCTGCAGAATTGCTGGCAGTATTTCTTTCCAAGCTGCCAGCTGAAAGGGAGTCTGAATAAATCAGCTAGAAGTGGCTGGATCTCCATATATATGGTCTGTCAGGGAAGGCAAGCAAACTACCTCCAGTAAAACCACGGTGAGATGGTGAATAAAATACCCCAGCAACCTACAGTAAGGCTATATATACATTTATATACATGTATGTGTATGTATATATGTACACACATATAAACATCAGTGATGTGCATGGTTTCTAACCAGACAAAGGAGTGGGCAGGTTCAGAGTGCTGTCTACACTGTGGCTTCACAAACCACCGATCTGGTTATGTTCATTTCAATCAGAAATTTTTTTGATTCCTTCAGCTGGTCAAAAAAAACCCAAACAAACAAACAAAACGGAGCAGGTATTATTGTGCATTTTTCCTTATTCCGCTTTCACCGCACAAACCATCCCGTCTTAAAACTCTCAGGAAAGTGAAAAAGTGCTCAGCCGTGTTAGGCAGGGGCCCTTTCAAAGCATCCCGTCCCGACGACGATCCCGCAGCCTCAGGGCTCCGCTCAGCCGGGGCTGACGGTGCCACAGAGCCACGGCCGTGCCCTCAGCAGCCAAGCCCAGAGCCCTGGGCCTGGGGAGGCCGGCTGGGCTCAGCCCGGCCGCAGGGTCTCTCTCCAGGGCGGTGGGATGGGTGCCAGGCTCTGAGGGCAAAGGCAAGGGGGTGGGAAGGGGTGCGCGGGGAGCTGAGACGCGACACTTACTGCAGAACTGCCTCCGCCTGACCCCGCAGCGCCAGAGCCGCGTCCGCACCCAGTGCAGGCACGGGGACAGGTCCATGGCCCGAGGGGCCGCCCGTCCCCGGGGCCAGCGGGCACGGCCCGCTCCCCGCCGGGCAAACCTGCGGCAGCCCCCGGCCAACCTCCGGGCCGCCGGCAGGATGCGGCGGGCGGCCACCGAGGCCCTGCCGTCCCTTTGTCGCCATGCCATGTTTTATGCATGAAGGTAATTTCATCCCGATTCTCCGCGCCTGGTGTCTACGTGAGCTCCTGCGACGTGGAGGAGCCAGGGCACCAGTCCCTGGGGAGAGCGAGCTCCGGGGGAGGCAAGGGGCGAGCATCCCCCCTGGGCCGGGGGAAGGTGCCCTGGCAGGAACGGGGCCTTTCCCAGAAGTTTACACGTGTAAGTCTGCGGGTGCTGCGCTGCGGGGACCCTGGAACGAGGAGAGATCCGAAGATATTGGGGAGCCCTGCAGAAACCCATGTGCACTCTGGTCACAAAATCATGGCCCGCGTTTGAAACCTCAGCCGCCTTGCTGCCTTCTGAGGAAACAGGAGCATGTGAGGGCAATACAGCTTTAGCATGTCCATGTCAGTGCTGCACAGGTAGGGGTGGTCAGCCACATTCTAATTTCACTTCTGCTATATATAAAATATAATTCCCAAAGTAATTCCCAGAGTAATTCCCACAGTACTCTTGCAACACTCTCACTGCTGTCTCAGGTACTGGTTTTGTAACATAACTAAAAGGCTCCTTCTCTGATGAGTTCACACCACCACAGAATTTCACAAAGTAATCTGAGTTGTAAGGCATCCACGAGGACCATCAAGTCCAATTCCTGGCCTTGGACAGGACCATCCCCAAGTGTCACACAAGGTGCCTGAGAGTATTGCCTAAGCACTTCTTGAACTCTGTCAGGCTTCGTGCTGTGACCACTTCCCTGGGGAACCCATTCCAGTGCCCAGCCACCATCTGGGTGAAAAATCTTTTCTCAGTATCCTGCCTAAACCTCCCCTGACACAGTTTCAGGCCATTCCCCCGGGTCCTGTCACAGAGGAGAGATCAGTGCCTGCTGCTCCTCTTCCCCTCATGAGGAAGCCATACACTGCAATGAGGTCTGTCCTGAATCCCCTCTTCAGGGTGAACAGACCAAGCCACCTCTGCTCCTCCTCATACGGCTTCCCCTCAAGGTCTTTTACCATCTTCATTTTGCTCCTTTGGATGCTCTCTAATACTTCAGTATTTTATATTGTGGCATCCAAAACTGCCCCCAGCACTGGAGGTGAGGCCGCCCCAGCTCAGAACAGAGCAGAGCAGGACAATCCCCTCCCTTGCCCAGCTGGAGATGCTGTGCCTGATGCCTCCCAGGACAGGGTTGGCCCTCTTGGCTGCCAAGGCACTGCTCAGGTTCAACTTCCCATTGACCAGAACCCTCAGGTCCCTTTCCACAGCTCTGCTTTCTAGCATCTAATTCCCCAGTCTGTACATATATTTGGCAATTTAGGCCCTGCTCTCATACCTTTAAGCTTTACCTCAACAAATACATTTGTCGGGTTTACTTTAAATGTTCCCTATATCACAAGAAAGGGGTTCCCACACACACACACACATATACTGCACATCTTTTACCAGGCACGAGCAAGTCTAAGATGTGGGTCTGGAGTCCATAGGCTGTGTAGCAAATGTATAGGCTGTATCCTAGCTAGGATTCCTGAAGCTTTTCCCTTGCTACATGCAGCTGAGACCACTGAAGGCTTGACTCGAGGACAGCAAGGCCTGCCACATGCGCCAGTGTAACTGGAGAGTGGTGGATGGCCAGGTGTCAGGTTTCCTTGCCATTTGAATCTCACAGCAGGGTCATCCAAAGGGCCATCGTTGATTTTTTGCTCCTGACATAGGCAGGTAAATCTTGTGCTCTCATTGTAATGATAGGTAAAACCCAGCAGGTGCATTTGAGCTTCATTTTAAAGCTCTTTTGATTAATCCTGATCCATACTAAATGTAGCTTTTTGAATCCCTATTGGGAATATGAAAAACTCAGTGTTATTTGCCCCTGAAAATTACGTTAAAGCCCAGGCATAGCTCATCCACGCTGGGAATTCACACTGGATTTTGCATGACAACCTCAAGCAGCCTAGAGATTTACAACCAAACCCACAAATCACTGTCAAATCAAGACATGAAATTCCAGAGACACTCATTACATTTTGCCAAGCAACAGTCATGTCAGACTATTCATTTGGAGCTGATAGAAAATGAAAGTAATGGATGGTGCAGAAACACTTGGAAAAATATGAAGAATCCACACTAAATCTTGTGTCAGTGTGCATTTGGAGACTGGTCAGGGTGAATTGGTCACATACTGTGGTGGGCAACACTGCTGGCGTAACAGGGAGCAGCTCACCCAGGTTGTGTTTCCCACTGACTTGCTTCCAGTATTTCACTGGGCACTATCATCTATTTCTATCAAGAAAGACTCATCCCGTGATGCTTGAGTGAGCTGAAACTGTGGCTGTACCAGAGTGAAAGGGATTCCTGGGTTGCCATGTCCGGCTTCAGCTGCTTTGACAATCCCAGCATATTTCCAGGTCTTTAATAAATTATATCTCAGAATTAGGCTTCCTGTCCTCTTTTACTTGAGGAAGAAGGAAAGAGGAGTGCAGGGGACTTTAGGTGGTGAAAATTCACTTCTTGATTAGAATTCAGCACAGCTGTGATCTCAGTGTCATCAGTTACTTGCACTGATGCTGATGCACATAATTTACAGCAATAAATGAGACGTAACAGCAGGTATGTGTGGGTTGGAAATAGAAATTAGACCTGAAATGAGAAAAGTATGACAGCTTTGGTGTATTTTATGCTTTAATAGTGCTTATAATTGTCCTTTTAGAACTGTACAGGCAAATAGAATAATGTCAGAGATGGGCTGGGTAGGATTCAATTTTGCTTGTTTAAGGAAAATACATTACAATGACAAGTATATTTGTGCTGATGATAGCTTGTTTTCTTCAGTATTTGATGTTTTTCTTCCTCCTTTTTTTTTTTTTTTTTTTTTAAGCACAAACACACCTAAGCTTAGATCTGGCTATTTGTAGATGTATTTTTACCTTAGAGTATGCAGAAGTCCTAATTTTTACACTTGGTTGGTTCCAATTCAGTATTATTTTTTCATAACATCCTGCATTATTTGCGTGCAGTCCTCTGGCACCAGACTGCAAAGGAGAGATTCAGAAAAGCTTAATTGTGCACATCATTTTTGACACCACCACTCCTTCAATTTTCCTCTTGTAAATGAATGATGACATGTCAGAATCACAAGGCAGGGCACTCAGCATGTGTGTCTTTCTGCATTTTCCTTTAAAACCTTGGTGGAGAGAAGCAGGCATGCAGTTGCACGGAAGAAATAGGAACTGTTCAGCTGGTTCACACCCAGTCATGGTGCTCCTGTAACTCCAACCTACAAGAAAAACCTTGGCAACAGCTAATGAAGGCATCAGCCAACAAAGGCAACATCTTTTAGTCATCACAGAGTTCCTAAGGTTAAATATAACTGCTCAATCTGATGCTTGCCATTGACCTCCCAGTGCAATGTGGTTCTCTAGCAGCTGCTGCTGTTCCTCTGGAAAGACAGAGACCTCCTGCAGATCGTAATGACCACAAACTGCTGCCTCAAGCCCTGACATGTGGCTCTACTATTTTCTTCCTTAACAAACAAACACAGTTCATGAAACCTTCTCCTCAGCAGAAGGGATCTGTTTTGTGGCTGTATTCCTCCCAACACTCTAAAAGGCTTTGAGGTGCTCTGACTGCAACGTAAGCAAGAACTTTTCAAGATAGCAATCCATAACCCTGCTAAATGTTGTAGCACTTTACTTTGGCACGTCAAACTTCTGTTTCGTTGTGCAGTGGTTTTCAATCTTGTTTAATACTTGAAAGCAGTTGATGTAGTGATGTTAGTGGATGTCAAGGGTACACAATGCACTCTGGGGTGGAATAAGGAGCATTTCAGAGAAAGCTTCCACTTAAGCCCCTCACTCCGTGTGCTTCAGTGCAATGATGCAGTTAGCTAAATCACTGGCTAACAGGGTTTATAAATACTGCACAGGGGGAGCCGGGGGAAGGCAGGATGGCTGGCTCGGGATACAACCCTGGCCGCTCAGATCCCGTACTGCAGTGCATTGCTGTGCTCTTCTTGTGCCACCTACTGACCAGTTCCTCCTGGCTTTCAATTTGGAAACTGAACATTTTCCACTTTATTTTTAAATGCAAGTATTTGATGTTGGATTTTGCCCAAGCAATTAATAGCTGGTGAATACAGTCAGTCTTCATGCCTTGATAACATGCTCTAATTTAGAGCTGAGCCACCCTATCCTGCACTAGCTGGATCAGTGCAAAGAGGATGGGATGGGATGGGATGGGATGGGATGGGATGGGATGGGATGGGATGGGATGGGATGGGATGGTCTGTGTTATCCACCATGTCAGGTCCAACAGTGCTTTCTCTCTTGAAATATGTAATACTTTGCTGAAATCACTATGACTGCCCAGATGTTCAAAATCAGAAGCTATCTGGAGAGTTTGCCCTCTGTCCATAGGTGCTGAGCTATGGCAAGGGGCTGACCTCTCATTCCCGTATCAGGGAGTGGTATTGAAATGCAACCTTCAGGTCCTCACCCGTGCTCTGTGTTAATAGAGAAGTGCTTTTCTTTTGGCTCTCCAACCCTCTGAAATTTGGAGCTACCCTGCAGAGTTAAGATAATACTTTCAATGATTAAAAATTAAGGCAGTGGCTAAATGGATGTGTGTTTAGCTGTAGGTTAGGTTTAGATGTAGGTTTAGCTGTACAGCTGCCCATTTGCATTTATCTTGGTGAGATGGTGTTGGCCTAGCATTGTGAGTTGTTTTGCCAGAGGTGAAATGGGAGCTTAAACAGTTGTAGTAGGCTCAGTATTGGTATTGTTCTGCAAATGCTTGTGATAGCCACTGTCTTCCTCACTCTGGCTCTGGCAGTTAACCTTCTGAAGGCTTCAGGTTGAAAAGAGTGATTCCAGCTCTTATCAAGAGCTGACTGAAACTTGTAAGGAGTAGCACATTGATAGGACAAGGCTGGGATTGGAAATCTTGTATGATTGTGGCATCAATAAGTAATTTCTCCACAACAGGACCATCAGAGGACTGTGCAGGCTGTAGTATTTGCCCTGTCAGACCAGGTGGTTGTTGTTCTAGAGCTTCTGACAAGGAAAAGTATGGTCAGAATGACACTTTTTTTCTACATATGATTTTAAATGACCACTTTGCTCTGGGCCCCAAAGCAGTCTTGATCAGGCCAAGGCATGATGCTGGAGAAATTGCTTCCAGCTGCAGTTATTTCCTCCCACTTGTGCTGTCCTCCAGCTGCACATTTCAGTGGGGCATGACATAAATGTGTATTTTAAAAACTATGTGAAAAATAAGCTTTCGGTTTTCTTTGTTGCTAAATGGGCTGCCTCTTAGAACTCTGTATTAAATGAGAAGATATGGCAGGCTTATTCACCCTATAATAAAAGCATGACGTAAATTTCACATACTCTTTAAAGGGGAGGATGAGAAAGAGACCATGGATAAATTTTGTATTTGGGGACACAATATTTTCTTTCTAATTATTTAGAGTTCAGTATGTGATCTTAATTAATGCTTTCTTCTTGCATTTCACTTGTTGGCCTGCAGGCAATTTCTTCTAAAATTAATTGGATTAATCATTCCAGAAATCTCAACTGGATGATCACACATATATTAAATATTTTTAGAAACAATTTCAAAGATTGGCAAGCATTTGTATTTTTTTGCCAATAAACTTGGCACACCACTGTATGCAGAGAAGTTTTTTAGGTAGCTATGAGAGATTTCCTGTTCTGTGCTCAGCTGTCCTGCAGGACCTGCCACAAAGCATCAAACATGTAGGATTTAGAAATCATCTAATGCTTCCCATGTGCTTACACAGATTTGAGTCAGAAACACTGCAGGAAGCTCACCTATGAAAAAAATAAAAAGCTTTGAAACTAGGTTGCTGGCCCAGAATAACGGTGGGAGACGTGACAGTCATACCTCTTGAAATATTTATCTTAGCTTTTTCTCATCAAACATTGAAAGTACAGCTGCACCACTTACGGGTCAATAAATAAATACTGTACTTCAGGCAAAATTCTGTTATTTCCTTAATCTTTTCCTAAACTTCCTTTTTCCCACTTGCAGAAAGTTACCCAGTGCAGTGAAACCAGCCCATTAAGCCCGACTTCCAGGCTATCCAGCCTTTCACAGGTGTGAGAGCTAAACCAGCTGCAAAACCCTTCCAGATGGATAAACCCACGGTCTATAGGACTGTGTTTCTGCAGAGGAGGATGCCTAAAATAGGAGTTGATGTGAGAGTGGGGTTCAAATGGAAGCTCACAGTATGACTGTACTGTAGTCTTCCTCCTTGAAAAGGTGCACCCAAACAGAGCACTGGAAAGTACACAGAGGAGGATGCCTAAAATAGGAGTTGCTGTGAGAGTGGGGTTCAAATGGAAGCTCCCAGTATAACTTTAGTCTTCCTCCTTGAAAAGGTGCACTCAAACAGAGCACTGGAAAGTACGTGGCAAATTTGTGTCTGTTAAGCCCCTTTGGAACACTTTATTAGAATGCTTTTATTCGATAAAGAGGTCTCACTCTAAAGGCCTCTTAATTAAATATGACTTAAAGTGATATCTATTTCCAAATTTATTGAGCTGCTTTCAGTCTTTTCCTTTGAAACCTGTTCCCTTACTTACTCTTTTAAAGTATCATTTTTGATAGCCTTGTTAATCAACTCACCTATTAATTTCATTTCAAATTTTCTGGGTTTAGCTGTACTCTTTATTCTTGTAACTATTTTTTCTCTTCTGATTCCTTTTAAATATATGCTGTTTGCTTACACATTGCTGTTTTTTCCAGCCCTAACTACATTTTATTATTCTGCATTTTTCTCTTTAAAGTTACTTTAAAGTACTAAACACAGCACTACAGGAACTTCACAGGCCAGAAATTTATGTCTTCCTTTTTGAGTTATGCTCTTGCAAGTACCATGGCATATAGTCCCCTATCAGGGACTATGAGGGAAGCTCACACTCTGTTTGCATTTCAGTCCTCATATAGAAAGTCTTCACTTTCTATAAGTAAACTTATTTCCTCAGATTCGGATTTTATATTTATATAATGGTGATTATTACTATGCTTCCAGAATTTTTAATAGTATTCCATAGAATAAGGAGTGGTTAATTAGCTCCTATAATTATAACATACTTGGTTACCTTAAACCAGAGAAAGAGGTGGCACTTAGTCTAATATTTTTAAAGATGAGTTATTATTTATGTCTCATTATCCCTTAAGATAATTTGTCTGTTTAAATAATCCTGTCAGAAGGTGCTGCTCACCTCTTGGAATGGACATAAACTAAGAATCTCCACCTCTTGTGGATAATATTATATGGAGTCCCAGTGCAGTCATTTGCCTTCATGATTTCTGACTTTATGAATCTGATGGAGACCCTAATGGCATGACTCAAAGCTAAAGAAAATATAAACCTGTATTCTAACCTATTGTATTCTCAAACCGAGGTTGCACAAGAGACCGGGTAGGAGACAAATGAATTCAAATTACTCTGTAGTTTGACAGAAACTTTTCCTTCCACTGGCTCATGACCCAGATGCTTTTACTGACTGACTGTCTTAGAAAAGCATGTCTGATGAAACAATTCTGGGCATTGTTTCTGCCCCACCTTGCTCCCCTCTGAAACAAACGACTGTATAAAAATAATCTTTTAGGCTTATTGCAGAGAATCAAAGACTTGAACTCAGTGCACTGCTGTGAAGGCACATCAGTGGTCATCCAGAAAATACAAACAGTCTGAAAAATCATGTTTTAAAAGTAGTTTGCCTCAATCCACAGGCACATTATTTTCCTTCTGAAATTCTGAAACCTTCAGGCTTCAAAAGCTGAAACTTGAAAATTGTGTTCCAAATATTTGTAATAAAATTACAAAAAGAGGCACCCCATGTCTCCAGCAGAGTGATAGCACTTACGTCATGATGTAAATAAACTATGAGTTAGGCTTGAGTTTCTCTTCAAAATGAAGGCCCTGATCACAGCTTTATTTACAGCTTTCTGGTCTGAGACTTGGTTTGTCAAGTCACACAACTTGCTCAGAGAATGGTAGAAAAATTAGGATTTGAAGGGGCTTCTGGAGGGCATTTCACCTAACTCCATGTTCAGATTGGTTCAAATGACATTCCTCAGTGTCCTTTCCAACTGTGCTTTGAAAGGTTTGTGTATCTTGGAACGATGTGTGATGTCCAGAAAAGGCTCCTATCACAAGCTAAATATTAATGAAAAGCATATTCATGCAAACTGGGAAGTTCAGAACAAGCATTGCCCTTTGCTTAGGAAAGAGGTTTGGATAAGTCTTTCAGCTCTTAAGTTCATAAAGGTTCATTAAAAGGTGATCTTAAAGCCCAAAAAGGAACAGAGCTGAAAAATCTGGACTACTCTGACTTCATTTGTTGAATGGGTTAAACTGTCTGACATTGTCACTGTGGACAAGTGGCCATTTACATCATTAAAATGGTCACACGTGGAAAAGGCAGTGATTTCTTTCCCCTGGGCATCTCTAAGAGATGACTGTTGTACTTTGGGAGAAGTTATGCATTCTGCACAGGCAAAACAGACTGAGCTTGAGTCAGGTAACACTTTCATTGCCAGCCTCCGGACTAGCCCACTGAACTTTTCAAGAGCAGGAAGATGATTTGCATTGTCTTCCTCACACTCTTTTTTCTACTTGGGCAAAGCTTTCAGCCAATACCTGAAGAAGTTAGACATACCCTCTCTGGCATCTCTGCTCAAAATTCACTTTTCCCATGCTGAAGTACAAATCATTCTCATCTGACATCACCTAAACTCAATGGATGAGCAGAAATGCCTGTTTTTTCCCCTCTTTCACTCTTGTCTTCCCAGCACACATCATCAGCTGTAGCCCATTTTGCCTACCTTCTTGTCCACTATGTAGACACAGAGGGCATTACCTTTGAATATTTTGTTAGTAGAGCACACTGAGTCCTAGGAGTTGGTGCAATTTAAACAATAAAAATAAATAACCACATAGGAAGAAATGCCAGGTTGGAGTGAGGGGTGTTTCAAGCCCATTGCACTTCCATTTCCTCGAGCTAAAAAGGTTTTGAGCCATGTTTTTTGCTAGTAGTAGGGCAATTAAGAAACCAGTGATTTAAAGAGAATCTCAAAGGTTATTTGTTAAGCTTTATGGTGGAAGCAGAAACAATATCCTTAAGCCAAAAGTCATCCTGTCCCCAGATTAGGATGGCACTCTCACACATTTCTTCTGCTCCCTAGGTCAAGGTCTGCCATGCAAAGGTCTGACAAGGGGCTGGGGGACCAGGGCTAACAGTCTCAGAAAGGTCTGCTGGGAGATCATCCTACTTCTGCTTGGCCAGTTCTTGCAAATGGTTTTATGGAGAAAAATTGTTCCTCAAATTCCCACAGAGGGCTAGGAGTGAAGTCTCCCAGTGAGATGATCCTTGAGCTAACTTCTCCCTAAGGACAGTCTGGCTGGAGTAAAAAAAACTGTGTCTGGCTGCTAGGTGAACAAAGCCTCCAAAGCTATTTTCTCTCCCTGGGAGACAGGAAGTTTAATTGTTCTTAACCATATAAAAACATAAATGAAAAATCCCAAACCCATATTTATACTGCTATTTCTTTGGCTCCTCAAAGAAATTACAGTTAAAGAAAACGTTGCCCTATAGGCAATGGACAGATGATTCAAAATGTAATAGGATTATTTTTATTTTGGCACTTTACAGCCACAAGGTGTCATTCCTTACTCACGAGAAGAACTACTGGCTGCTATACTGCTCTCAAGCAGAGCTGAAGCAAAGTTTATGGCTCCTCCAGAAGCAAGAGCAGTTAGGGAAAAAGAGAATGAAAAGCCAGTAAATGCAAAGGACAAGCATAAAACTCAGCTGCAAAATCTTCTCTTTCACCTTGTGAGAAGGTCGCGTACATGTTTTGTAATATTAGATACATAGCTCTCCTGAATAGCTAATGGATTAAATAAAAGCTGAATGCCATTGTTATTTTCCTGCAGTATTTCAGTTTTGATGAGTTATATTAAAAAGTTGCTCTCTCCTCAACATGTTTCTATTTAATGAAGATGTGAAAAAGATCAGCAAAAAACAAGAAAACTTTAGAGACACATCCAGAAACACTTAACACTTCAGAATAACAAGTGACAGAAGAAAAAAACAGTGATAAAAAAAGAAAAATCAGGCTTTCAAAAAGCTCAGCATTTACATGTCTGTTAAATAGCCGGATTTTTCAACTGTGCTTCAGTAATGAAACACCTTCTTGCCAACTGATGCTTTATAAACAGCATTTCTGTCCTCAGAAATCCTAGCAGAAATTCAGCAGTCCAGCTGAAACATAGCAAAGACATTTTTCCCTTTTACCCTAGCTAATGGACATTGAATTCTCGCTGGGTTCCCTGTGTGAATTCCATTTGCTCTGTGGCAGTTCAGGATTCAAGTACCGACACTGAGTTCTAGCAGGAGAGAATAGCACTGATTTGCCAAGGAGGAAAAATACAAATTACATGGCACATGTAATTTAGTGGCATTCTGAACTTTTTCAGTGCTGCTATATTTTTTTCCCCTGTAAGATTGTGTCTGAAAATGCATGAATTTATGTTCCATGGTGTCATATTAGGGAGGAGGAAGGCATTTTGGTCTTCATTAGGGACTTTTTTACACATTGGAAAAAGCTGTAAAGGGGAGACTGGACAGATTCTGTCCAGTCTGCAGCAAAATAGTCTCTTAGTGCATTCACGCTCTGAAAATTAATTAAAGATGGTGTGTTTTCACTTGAGTATGTATCTCCAGATCTTAGTCTTAAGTGCTTTTCATGTCTCTTTGCACCCCTCTGTAGCACTGGCCGCCATCAACTCTGCTGGCTTCATTGCTGTGGGTTCCCCATGTGACAGAGCCACCAGATAGCGCAAGCTGTCACTTAGAGCGTCAGCTGGTGGCCACTCGGTCGCACAGGCGCAGCCGGAGCCTGGAGCTTGTCAGCACGACCCTCGATTACTAGCGTCACTCCAGCTTAAGGTGGAAGAAAGCCAGCTCAGCTGCTGGAGACTTGACTGAGCTGGCAGCTCAAGGAAACACTTTCTCTTTCAAATCAAGTCTATTTCATGGGGAAATCATCGTTACACAGGAAAACATTGCAAGCTCTGTGGAAGGTCTCTAGGGAGAAGCTGCACTTCAGAAGGGAATTAGCATAAACTAGGTGGGTCATCCAAGGGAGTAAGAAGTAAATGATAATTTAATGCCCTTGGAAAAAAAGGGAAGGAGGATTGTAAGTCTGGTGAAGCAGGAAGTTGCTTCAGGAGAGATTACTTTGTGTAAGTACCACAGGGAACTGAAAAGACTTCACTGGGCAGCTTCCATCCCCTGGGGTGAGCATCTCCTGCTGTCTCACAGCTCAGCAGCTTTGGCACATTCTGCACTCAGAGCGCTGGCATGTGTTGCATTAAATACACTGGCAGATATTGCATCTCCCCAAACTAACTGGTGTACGCTGTGTGCTCATCTCCAGGCTTGTCCCTTGTGCAGCAAGGACATCTGGCACATTTTTCCTCACAGAAAAGCAAAGTTTTGTAGCTGAACAGCCTTGTTTTGGAAATAACAGCATTGCGGGGGCCTAATTCCTTTGCTGGGAAAGGAAATGAGTCGATCGGGTGTGTGCAGCTGGGAAGAGTGAGGAGGAGTGAAGTCTTTGTGTTTGTGGCAGGGTTTTTACCCTCTTTTTGCTGAATCACGGCTAAATACTTAAATCCAACAACACAAGACAGCATAGGACAAAATCTGAAGATTGCTCTTAGGTCCAGGTAGAACATAAAAAAGGTCTTCCAAAGGTCTAACTGTATGTGTGTTCACCCTGAGATGATGACAACACACATTTTGCTGTTTATTAAAGAACATTAATTTCAGATGCTGTCTGATGTAAAACTGGAAATAGATACAGTTACTCCCAAGGTAACAGGAATAAACAAAAGTTCACAGAGCTCCTAGTTTCCTGGGAAATGTGCCCACAACACTGCCCTGGGAAAGGAGCAGTCAGCCTGATTTGTGTCAGACTGTTTGTGCTCAGCATGGGGCAGAAGGGCTATACCCCTCATCAGGAACCCCTCAAAACTCCCTGGAGAGCCATGAAGCAATTGTGGCTGGCACATGGATTAGAAGAAAGCTGGATCTCCTCAACAGTTTCAAAATATTAGTGTTTTTTGTTCTGTCGTCCACCTCTGCCCCAAAGGAACGGGTTTCTCTTTCTTGAACCCTGTCCTTTGTGTGTCCTGCTATTGCTGCTGCAGATCTCAGGAGTCCTGCTGATTTCTCTGCCAGAGCTCTGACAGTGCTGAGGTGAATGCTGAATTAGCTCTTCAACTTCTATTTTCACCCAAAACCACAGTTTTCTACCGCGGCTTCATCCCAGCCCTATCTGCAGCTATTACAGTATGCATATTTTGCTGCATACTCACTGGATAGGATATTTTTAACCAGGTTGTTTCCATCTCTCATTCTCCTTATTTTGGTTTCAAATTGTTCCAAGTGCTACAATTAAAAGAGAGGTAGGAAAACCCCTATATCCCTACGTCTGTTTGCAGCACAAGGAGTGTCACTGCCAGCTTCATGAGTCCTTGAACTGAGCTGGTCAGCTGGGCTCTGCTCCAGTGCCTGGGGACCTTGGCAGGGTCAGCACAGCCTCTCAGTCTCTACAGACCCCTCTGCTGCCAGGCTCATTTCAGATCCTATCACCCATCAGAAACACAACCGTGCTCACTGAACAATTTAATGCAAGTTTTCTGAGAAGGATTTTCAGCTTCTGCTACACTGAATGCAAATGAGTGTGTGTAACACTGACCAAGGTTTCCTGTTATGAAGCTACCTGGGAATAAGGGAGCTCACTTGTCTACCCAGATAAGTTCAGCTGTATGGGAGACTGAATAAATGCCATGCCATGTATACAGAAATAGACAGAAATAGAGTATGTCTTCTCTGGTTACATATAAACCCAGATTCTTGTAACTTTCAAAAAGCTTATGGCAACATTTAGTTTAAAACTATTTTAAAGGTAGAAAAACAATGCCAGGAGCCTTTGTGTGAGTATCAAAATGAAGAGCCTTTCTTAAGAGTAGGAAAAAAAAAAAAAAAAAAAAAAAAAGAAAAGCAGGCAAAGCAAAAGCAAGTAATCAAGTAATCAACCAGGCTGGTGACAGACTATGGTCCTGTCTAGGAAAGAATTTTAGCTGCCTGTGTCACTTGGTGTCTCACCAAGGAAACCCTCTCTTCCCTCTGTGCTGATTGAGACAGCAGTCTAGCTGTTTGAAATCAGAGAGCAATGGAATTTTCCAAAGTACAAAATTTAATGGGCTGTTACAAAACAAAAATAATTTTTGACCTCTTGCTGAAGAATGGGGGACTAATGCTTTCTATCAGCAGAGAACTGTTAATGTGTTGAAAAGATGACGCTGATTCCTTGATGGAGGCACGAATGAATTAGAATGAGGGAAGGAAAATTGTCATCTTGTACTGAGCACCTCATAATTTTGCTGTCAGTTGAAGAGCTAAGATTACTGCCAACAGCAGATAATACACAGTGAAAGGAACCAAAAGCATCAAGTTGCAGGGGAAAAAAAAGAGTGTGTGTGCAGTGAGGCAGGGAAGGAAGAAAGGGTAATAAAAACCTGTTCTGAACACTACATTAACCACTTAGGGGCAGACTGAAGGCTGCTAAATGGATGCTTTCTGTTGAAATGAAGAAGAGCTTGTCCCTGACACTGCTTTGTTTTACTGCACGTAATCATAACAATCTGATATATTTTTTGTTTTGAGAAATGGTATTACAGAAAATGACAGCCAAGTTTGGTGACTGGGAAAAATGCTTCCAAAAATCTTTAAAGAAATTCATTATTCTCCTGGGGAGGTAACCATTAATTGTTTCAGAGATCATTTGAGCACTTGAACTTGATGAGAACTGAACTGGTGCTCCTATGCCAAAAGCAAGCTTCAGGCTGATTGTGAAATAAGTTGTTCTTGTTGTACTAGTTTGTTATGTAAATTGTCCAGAGGGGGAACAGAAATAATACCATTTGACCTATACTGCTGACAGAAAAACACAGTTTGTAAACTGTGATTATTACAGTCAGTCATACAGTTTTCTATTTGCAATCTTTATGTCCTGCCTTAAATAATGTGGTCTTGTTTCTGCTCCCCTGACTGGGAGGCATCTGTAATTGAGATCAAAATGTGGGCTGGAGATTAGAAGCTGCAAATAGTTATTCATGAACTTGTGCTTTGCAGATCACTGATTACATTCTGAAGAACTATGTGGGTAATTCTTTCCTAATAGCAAATGCATTCAGTTAGTGTGTGGTTTTCCAATGGTGATTTGAGATCAGAGAAATGGCAGAGTGGTCTAAAGCATTCACAACAACTTAAAAGATAATTTGTGATTTTTCTGGAGCATCTGCTCTTTATGAGTATGATCTCAATATCATGATATACTGATTTGTTTTTGATGTGAATCTTCTCACCTGGATTTCAGTACAGCCCTGCAAAGAGTTGTAACAGTTTGTGTGTCAGCCCTGGTGGGCAGCTCAGCCCCACACAGCTGCATGCTCACTCCTACCATGGGCTGGAGAGAGAATAGGAGGGGCAAAGTGAGAAAATGTATCAGTTGAGATAAACACATTTTCATAACGTGGAAAAAGGGAAGGATACTAAAAAAGAAACAAACAAAAAACCCCCACGCACACACACAAAAGCAATAACAAAAAAATCACCCAAGAAAGGCAACTGATGCAAGAAATAGCAACTTCTGTCCTTGAGCCAGCTAGTGCCTGGCCAGTCCCCAGCTTTCATTGCTGATCATTATGTTGTATGGTATGGGATGTCCCTTTTGTCACAGAGGTCAGCTGTGCCCCATGTCTGTCCCATCCAAACCTCGTGCCCACCCCCAGCCCACTCATTGGTGCATCAATGTGAGAAGTAAAAGGAGCTTTGACACTGTATAAGCACTGCTCAGCAGTAGCTAACACATACCTGTGTTATTGCCAACATGATTTTCAGCAAAACCCTAAAAGATAGCGCCATATAGGCTGCTGCCGAGGGAAGGGCCAAGAGAGGAGGAGAAGGGCTAAGAGAGTGTCTGATTTTGCTAGCACAGCTTAAGAGGGGAATTCAAAGTGGGCGCAGAATAAGACTTGGGCCAATGGGATTACAGATACATGATGGTTCAGAGCAGGACCACAGGCTTAGAATATACCATGCATTTTGGAGGGGTGAGACAGAGCATACCATTTAAATAAAATGCAATACCACAGCCCCTTATCCCACTACATGTCCACTATGTGCCTTTGTAAAGGTCCCCCCCTCTCCAGCTTTCCTGTAAGCTCCCTTTAGGTACCAAAAGGCTGCTATATGGTCACCCTGGAGCCTTCTCTTCTCTAGGATGAACAGCCCAAATTTCTCAGTCTGTCTCCACAGCAGAGATGCTCTAGCACTCTAATCATCTTCATGGTCTTCCTCTGGACTCACTCCAACAGGTCCACACCTTTTCTGT
Source organism: Pyrgilauda ruficollis (assembly GCF_017590135.1). Classification (NCBI taxonomy): domain Eukaryota; kingdom Metazoa; phylum Chordata; class Aves; order Passeriformes; family Passeridae; genus Pyrgilauda; species Pyrgilauda ruficollis. The sequence continues at coordinate 208,409 of NW_024528599.1, read as the reverse complement.
GTTGGGGATCCCAGAGCTGGTCTCAGTACTCATCACTGAGCCATTCAAGTTACTAATAGAAAAACAGCCTTTCTCTTCACACATGTGGTGTGGCCATGTTTCTCTTGCTTTTTAAAAGCTACTGATGTAAATTTCACCTCTTGTTTTTTGCTGGTAGGCAGAATACCTAACTGGGATATGAAGTAACACCCTCAGTCATTGGTGTAGACTTCCTTGCAGTACCCTGAGGGCCACCATAAATGGCAAGAAATGTTTCTTGTCCATTTAACAAACCAAAACCTCTCAAAACATTTAGTTCAGTAGTGGCATTAGTCCCCAAACACCAGCCCTCTTAGGAATTAAAAATAGGGCTTGGAGTTAATAGCCTAAAGATACCATTTTTCACTGAGACTGAAATGGCCATATGTGGAAGAAAACCTACTCAGAGGAACATATGCGTGTGTGTTGATGAAAGGAGGTTGTGTGTGTTGGTGATAATCCTATTGCACAGGATTTTTTTTCAGGCTTGAAGAGTGATGATTTGAATATGAAAAAATATCACTTTTAAAAATAATTTTCTCCAAGTCATTGATGAAGTATATCTATCCAAAAAACCTGATGTGACCTTAACTTTACTGTGTTAGTCAACTCTTTTGTTAATATCCTGTTATGGCCAGACCCGGAAATGGAAATCTCATTTTGCCAGTAAATTCCTATTACATTGCAATACCACATCTGATGCTGTTTTATATTAGAAACATGCAGCTAGGTCATTCTTGCAGTTTGTTCACATTGCTTTCCCTGCTTGCTAATTTCCCTATATTTTATTTGTAAAACTTTCATAAGCTGTCCAGAGATGACCAGTGTTCCTTGTTTTATTTTACAAAACATCTAGGACAACTTGAGCACTCTGAAAATGGCAAGGGGAGCTCTAGAAAGATCTCATCCTCATACGGGGTTCTCATGAATCTAGAGATAACTGTGGATTTTCAAGGTGGGCGCAAAGATGAGTGCAAAAAAAAAAAAAAAATAGTCCCCCCACATAGTACTGTACCAAGCTGAGTAATTCTCCAGTCTGTGAAAAAGACCAACACAATTTTAGTTTAGAACACCATTCTGCAAGAGTTCTGTAAATGGTTTACCAACATAAGTGTGCAGAGGTTCTCAGACTATATTGTGCAAGCTCTTCCACAGGAATAAGCTTGTGCAAAGGCAGAAGTACCATACCAAATATTACCACTACAGGACACATCAGAGTTCAGGTCTAGTGTGTGAGACTCCTACATATTCTAGCCACATCACAAACTTTTCCTGAAAGTGGCTGCAATTCAAAAGGTTGATAGCTCAGTGTACCTAGAGAGCTTGTTTTGCACTTAAAGTTCACATGTAATTGCTACTAGTGTTCTCTTTAGTCACTATATATTCCACCTTTTCTGGTCCCAAAGCAGTATAGTTGAAGATAACTTTTCCTGCACATTTCTCACCCTTTCCTCTCTGTCTCTCAGGCTATCACAGTGTGAGCTGGAGAATTATGTCTCACCATTTAGGCTTAGCATGCTCTCTTAAAGGCTCTTGACACACCTTATGGTCAGTGACCTCTCCAGAATCTGCTGCTTCTGAGAATGCTTTCTGAGATTTAAAGAACATGTTTTTTCAGCAGAGGTTGCTAGGTTGAATGGAAGGTGTTGGTATTGATGGAAGGACTGTTAGTAGTTTCTGTGGGGGTAGAAGTAAGAATAATAAAGGCTGAGAGAGAAGCTCAAGCTACTAAAAAGTAGAGAGAATCATGCTCAGTTTGAAATTTAGGTCAGAACTACTTCAGATTTATTTTTATACAGGTTCATTTCATCCACTTCACTGCTGCAAAGAAAATCTGTCTTCTTCTGTTACCTCAGCCAGTAGAAATAATGTCTATGGACTTTCAGCACCTCGATTACAGGTACTAGTTAATATCACAGGGCTGGAAACCAGTCAGGGAGTGATGATTGATTAAGCTGGAGTCAATGGTAAGAAAAAGAGGCTTGACAATCCAAGACATCTGACATCTCCAGTAGAGGAGAGATGAGATTTCACATACCCTAAATATGATGGAACTTGCCTTAGGGACAGGTGACCCAAGTAGCTGCAATGCTCACATACCTGTTTTAAATGCTTTAAAATGTTAAGCTTCCATTCAGCATCTTACTCAGTGTTGCTAGTAATGCCTTGTACAGAAGAGAGAAAAACAGGATGCCAGTATAGACAGTTCATTTAAGAATGATCTGTTTTCGCCCCTAGTTCAGCATCTCAAGTTATACAAATTCTAAGTGTATGGGATATGCAAATGATTATGCTTTCATGAGAGAGAGCTAAGTAGCAGAAGCAAATGAGCTCTTTAGCAACAAAGATCCTGGTTTTACACATATATGTCAGCTAAAATGTTAGAAGCAAGAGGAATATGGAAATAGATGATAAAATAATAATAGAATCATTTAGGTTGGAAAAGACCTCCAAGATCATCACGTCCAACTGTTAACACAGTACTGCCCAGTCCATCACTAAGCTGTGTCCCTAAATGCCTCTACATGTCTTTTGAATACCTCCAAGGAGGGTGATTCCATCACTTCCCTGGGCAGTCTGATCCAATGCTTGACAACCCTTTCAGTGAAGGAATTGTACTTAATTTTCAATCTAAACTTCCTATCTGCCCAAGACAGGCTTCAGCAATCACATCACCCACCAATTCCTCCTCTGCTCAAAAACAATCTGCCCAGCAGGTACATTCCCTAGTTGCCTTCCTTGCCAGTCTTGTTTTCCACACACTCTAGGACCCTCCTAGACTATATTCTCTTAGCTGTACTTCCAGCAGACAACTGGTAAGTTGAAGTCTGCTATGAGTACAAGGTCCAGTGGTTGTGAGACTTCTCCCAGCTGCAGATGAGTATTTCATCTGCCTTTTCATCCTGGTTGTATGGTCTATAACAGGCTCCCATCAGAATATCTGCCTAGTTGATCTTCCCCCTGATTCTTACCCATAAACTCAACCCTATCATCACCATCACTAAGCTCCAGACAATCAAAACACTCACCAATACACAGGGCTACCCCACCAGCTCTCTTTCCTTGCCTACTCCTTCTGAACAGTTTGTAGCCTTCCATTGCAGCACTCCAATTGTGCAAGTCATCCCACCATATTTCTGTGTTGGAAATCTGTCATAGTTTTCTTGCTGCACTGTGGATTCTGGTTCCTCCAGTTTATTACCTGTGCTGCATGCACTGGTGTAGATGTATCTCAGCTGGTTTATTGGTCCTGCCACCTTCATGGAGGGAGAAGCCCTATTTCCTACCTGACCATTGCAGGCACTTCTGTGGTTCCGATGACCCTTGCATGGAACTCCATCCTCTCTTTGCACTGAGACAGCAGGCAAGGACCTCGCTAGTGCTCTGTCCCTCAAACACTGGCATGCTCCTCCCAGACTTATCTCCAGGGAGCCTGGTTTTATCCCTTTCCCCCTCCAAACACAGTGGAGTAACCAGAATTTTTCTGAATAGATTTTTTTTAATTTTAAGAGTTTCATGAGGCATCAACTGCTCTTCATAATTCTCTTCTTAACACTACCATCAAAATATGCCTTATCAAAACATACATCTTTGCTGCTGCATTTATATTCACCCTCTTTAGGATCGAGATAATTTTTTTTTGGGTGCAAGGTGCTGAAATAATCACAGGAGCATACAGAGAAAAGGGTTTGAAAACACTCAGTCACAGATAACAACAGAAGACTACTTACAAAGTCTGTAATTTCCTTTACCAAACTAGGACTGATGTAGGACACACATTCCTCCCTATGAATTTTGTCTCAACTGCTGAAAAGCAAAGAAGACATCCAATCATCCAGCAATATAAGACATATTTATCATTGTGCAATTAGCTAGCTACTTGTTTTCTGCTCTTTTCCTAACTGAAGGTTCATGTCAAAAGATCCCTAAGTCCTGGAACATCTACAGGTTTCCAAACATACGTGATCAGTGTGAGGAGTCTAAATATCACATTGAATGTTATCACCACACATAAAAAATGAACCAAAAGATATATATTGTGTAAAAATTTTAACAAACAAACAACTGGAGAGATCTCAAAACTGGAAGTGCTAAAAATTATTTTCAGGCTGAATGGAAATAAAGCCAGCATGAATGTGTAGATTTCATGAACAATTGGGCTCAGAAATAATTGGAAGCATGAGTCTTAATTGTGCTTCATATACTTCCATAGAATGGCAGATTAGCTGCCTTTTGGTCTTCAAAATGCCCATAATAATTGCAGTGCTTGAAAAGAAACACTTCCTTAAATGACACTGCTCTTGGAAATGTCTTGCTGGCTAGTACTGTGGTATATGAGACAGTATGGCCCTGTTCTGTCTGCCTTCAACCAGGGCAGGAAACAGAATCTATGGGATTGCACAGGCATAGCTGGGAAAGAGTTCACCCCTTCAAATCTGTTAGAAACACAACTGGCAAACCTGGGTTGTTTATACCTACAATTATTTTTTTATGAGACATTCTGTCTTTTACAGGATGTTCCAAGTTTTTACTCCAGACTGTGAGGCAGCTTTGCAAATCAGATAGGATCACCTGGTTTCTCCCACCTTGATGCAGCAGGATGACTCCAGGGTGTAACCTGAATGTCAGTCTGACACCTGCTGTTGGCATCTGAAATCTTTTCACTGTCTTCAGGAGGATCATTCAATTGATCATTTCCTGATGTTGATAGCATCATACTACTACTTCTCAGAAAAAAAAAAAAAATTAAATTTTTCAGTGCTGAAGCCATTATACAAGGGCCAGAGAAGTTGCCAGGAAGGTCATGCAATACTTGAGACTATAAATACCCTGCCTTATGACAGTGTACACAGCTTGGCAACAACTCATATTGACACCTGCCTTATCTGCAGGAGATGACAGGATTTAGGCTGAGAAGGAGGACAAGGGCAGCAGACAGGCAGGGAAACAGGAATTTGTTATACTGTGTGTCAGTACAGCTTGTGAGATGTCATGATAATACAGACCTGCAAGAGGTGGAGTCAAAAGTACATCAAAAGTTACTTTGTGCATTTAATGGTTAATCTGATGCATAAAGTCTGCAGTTTTGAGGATATTTTGCCTCCACAGTCCTTTCTGTGTCAATGTCTTGCTGATCAGTGTCTTCTGAAGCTCTTAGTTCCTACCTCCCTGCTCTGTTACTGTCAGTTAAATACAAGCTCTGAATGCTGCAACATCCCCTGCAGCCATCTAACCCACACACAATCCAGCCCACTACTCTCGTCAGCATTTCTGTCATGCCAGGAACTACAACAACTTGAGCAGCCTTTAGAGAAAAAGTATCTTCAACGAAGCCACACACATCCCATTCTTTTGGCAGACAAATCTGTTATTCTTTGAAAGACTTTTAAAATGACTTCAAAGATCTTCTGCTCTGGCAAAAGATCACGTAGCCTCTTTCCATCTCCACGCACCTGCTGCACGTGTGATATGCAACGTTGCAGTGCTACTGCACTGCTACAACTACCTTTAAGGAGATTGTGTGAGGTGGGAGCCAGTCTCTTCTACTGTGCCTGCAGTGAGAGTACTAAAGGAAACGGTCTTACGCTGAGACAGGGAAGATTCAGATTAGATATTAGAACAAAATTTTCATTGTTAAGATGGTCCAGACTTTGGAATAGGCTGGCCAGGGACGTGGTGGATTCACCATCCCTGGAGGTGTTTAAGAGGCGTCTGGATCTGGTGCTGGGTGATGTGGTTTTGTGGTTTAGGGGTTTCAGTGGTAGTGCTGGGCTGACAGGTGGACTTGATGATCTTAAAGGTCTCTTCCTACCCTGATGATTCTATGATTCTGCTGGAGTGTGATCCTAACTAGGGCACCTACGTTATGATCATTTGCACGTGCCTCTAAAGTGAGGTTACGAGGCCCTGCAAACATAGCCAGGACTGCTTGGGAACTCTCAGGGCATGAAGTGCACCTGAGAGTTGGGGGCATGCCACTGAGATCACACAGGAAACCCATCTGCATCTGCTTCTGTTGTTGCTGTTTAAATTGGGCACCTCCTCAGCTGTGCCAATGTGCTTCTATTGGCAGGCAAGGAGGAATAAAAGACAATAAAAACTCAGCTACTGAAATAGCAAAAATCCCCTTTCTTCCCGCGTCACTAATTCAGGTTGCAAGACAGTAAAACAATTTCTCACACTGGCACAACATGGAAAATGGTAAACAGCCACAAGTGGATACGGATGACTTGCCATAGGGGGGTGAACTTCTTCAAGCATCCCTGCCACTGGGAAAGATGCCAGTGACACCTGCATCCCTTCTGAACTGATGAGGGAGGGTAAGGGTCAACAGGAAAGGATGAAAAACATGCCTTCTTACTATGCCAGCAAACTCTCCATGGTGAGGTTTTGCCTAGAAACTGCAGAGAATAGTCTCTGGAAATTCTGGGAGTTAATTGTTTGGGATCTCTGCCATGGTGGTCCAGTCCTCTCTGCAATGGGACACGGACCCTTGGGATTAGAAACACCCTACTATTGACAGGCCAGACTGACACTGTGATAGTGTCTATACCTAGGCATTACTGTAGCTGGAGGAGCAGGAGCAGCAGCCTGCCTGGGCAATCATGTTCTACCTCCTGACTAGGGAACAAGGAATGGGAAACCATGTATTTTGCTGTTTGAACCTAGTCTTGGAAGCACTAATCCACCTGAGTTTAGTTTGTACCTTCCTTACCTCGAACCAGGTCCAGTCTCCTAAGCACCAAAGCAGGAATTATACAGGAGCCTTGGCATGTATTAACCTGTACATTACATTAACACTACATTAACCTGTAGTGCTGCTAATTAAAAAACACAAATCAAAACAAAAAAAGCTCTGCCTGCTGCCATCATTCATTCTTCTTTTCTTTACGTAACCTGGGCTCACCGTATGTGTCAGCTCATGGTAGGAAAGTGGGGTGGAGGAGGTGGTAGCAGTATTCCAGCAGAATGCTACAGGCAGGCAGGCATGGAAGAAGCTCATCATTTTTGCAGCTAAGAGGCCTGTGGATATCTGGCAGCAGCCAAAGAGGCAAGGTTCATGCTTCAAATACTGTGTCAGAAACAAGACAGTGGAGGTAGTAGCATAAGAAACTGTAATGCTTAAGAGGTCATAGATCCAAAAATATATATTTTTTTGTAGAGGAGGTGAATAGTGATGGAATAAAAGTTACCTTTCTAGAAGTTTTAGCTGATAGGAAATTAGACTCAATACATAGGTAACTATAGGAAATTTTATGGCCTTTCTTATGCAGACTTGATGGTCTAACTTTTCCCTCCTGGGTCTTAGAAAAGATATGAAATTCTCAATTCTTGTTTTTCCTTCCTGCCAGAACAAAGAACCCAGGTCCAGGTTCAATGGTGGAAGTAAACCTATGTGTATCCATTGAGTAAGAAATGCAGATTTCTGCTGAAAGAGGTCAGCAGGTATTCTGTGTCCATCATAAAAGGATGCAGCTACAGTAAGGAAAAGAGAGCAGAGGAGAAAAGGAATACAGTGCATTTTATTGAGACATATATATTCATGTCCAGATAAGATTAGTTGACATTACTGTATATTAAAAGCACACAGCTTACTTTATTATTTTACTAATATATTAATTTTTGTTTACTTTATTTAAAGGATGTGTTTATTGTTTACATGTAAACAGTAAACTGTAAAGACTGCAAATCATATCCATCTCAGTAGTAATGGTATCTGTGTTGGTAAAGTCACCTCTGACAATTTAGAGATCTGGTTGGTGTCAAGAGAAAACACAATACATTTATTTGACAAGTGACACCAATTTCAAAGTGGTCATGTTTCTTCTGAAGGCCATGGTATACAGTAGTCCATGACACACAGGCGTACAGCAGTGTGGTACTGTACCTGCAAAATAACTATTATTGGACTCACAGTGTTGCTCTCACTGCATGCATTTCAGATTTTTTAATCTGAAAATTAAATTTTAATTTTGATCTCCCAGATCCCCCACACACTTGTAGAGTGCTTTAAATATGAGGTTTATACAGTAATCCACCCCTGTAGGATGGAGGGTGACCAATCACGGTCCTGCTGCAGTGAAAATGATCCTTTCACTGAAACAAGCCTTCACTACCAGAAGCAAGCCATAGAATTTCCAGGGCTGCCGAGCCCCTTCCTTCGCTCTCATCCAATAAGCATCTTTCTGTGCTTATATTTATGAGTGCAATTAGGCAGCTCGCGTGCTGTGTTTCTGTAATGTGGCTGTTAACGCATGACAAAAACCCTCGATGGCAAAGTCCAACACGCAAAAGTGCTGCAACTTGTGGATTTTAATTTAGTCCTGAGAAAGGAGGCATGTATCCCTTCAATGTAGCACAGGCTCAGCAACACCAAGGCTCCCTGCACAAGGAGTTTGCTAAGCTGTCCCCAGCCATGGCGTTATCTCACAACAGGTGCCGAGGCAGCCGCCGTCCCCATGGAGATAAGGTGACGGAGCCAGGGAGAGGCAGATGAGCTCTGGACCAAAGGTCAGCCTCTTGCAGGTCTCGAAGTGATCCAGCTTTTCTGGAAAGGAATTGGGCAATCCCTTTCCCAGGAGGCCAGCACCGACCTGACGATGACAATTCGTACCCTATTTGTACCACAAACGCGTTTTAACGAACGCAGAGAATTCCCGCGGGGCAAAGGCTGAGGGTGCAGCTGCGGAAGGCACGGTCTGCTGGGGAGGGCGGGCGCTGTGCCGCCTCAGGTGGTACCTCGGCGGCGGGGCCGGCCCAGGCCGGTGCAGCCGCCGCGGCCGCCGGCAGATGGCCCCCGCCGCAGCGCCGACCGGCGGGATCGGCCGAAGGAGGGGCCGGCGTCGCCGCGCTAAATCTCCGAGCCCGCTGCCCTCCTCCTCCTCCTCCCTCGCCGCGATGGCTTCCTAAGGGCGATGCTCCCGGCCGCCACCGCCTCCCCGCTCTGTCGCCGGGTGCTCGGCGAGCGCGGGCGAGCGGGCGGCTCCCGGCGGCTCCCGCGCGGTTCGGGGGCCGGGCCGGGGCGCGGGCGCCAGCCCCCCCGGGGCGGGGGCAGCCGCCGCCTCCCGCCGGTGCCGGGCGGCGCGCAGGCGGGAACGGGGGAGCCGGTGCGGGGGCCGCCGTGAGCCCGCAGCGCCGCGCCTGACGGCCGCCTGCGGACCATCCATCCCTCCCTGGAAATGCCCCTCCTGGCCGCGCCGGCAGCCGGGGGCGGCATGTAGCGCGGGGGGAGCGGGCTCCGCGGGGGCGGGAGAAGCCCCTTCCCTCCGCCCGCGCTCGCAGCCGCGTACACACCCCGTGCTCCGCAGCGAGGCGCACGGCCGGCCCTCCTCCTCCCCCGCCCGCTGGGTGCATGCCCGCCTCGCCCGGCGCAGGGACGGCGCGCCGCTGAAGCAGCCCCGCCGCCGGGCACCCCCGGGCGCCGGGCTGCGCCGCCGCCATGGCCGAGGAGAGCTCCGACGTCCCCAAAGAGTTGATCGGTAAGGGACGGGGTATGGCGGCGGGGATGGAGGCTGCGGGGTCCCGGGCGAAGGTGCTGCGGGGGCAAGTTTGGAGGCCGCCGTGCGCGGGATGCAGCGCTGCCGGAGATGGGGCTGAGGGGAATCCGGGGCTGGGTCTGTGGAGCCGGGGAAGCGCCGTGAGGGCTGGCCAGGGAGCCCGGGGGGCTCCGCTCGGGGTTGGAGAGACTCGCAGGAGCCGGCGGGGGGCGGCGAGGCCGCGTTGCTGCGTGCGGGGAATGGGCGGGCGGGGGCTGCGGGGCTGCAGCGGGGAGGCGGCCGCGGGCTGGGACTGAGCCCTCGGGAGCCGCGGCGGGGCACGGTGTGTGTCCCCCCTCCGGAGCGGACTGTCCAGGGTGCCGGCAGGCTGCGAGCGCTGGCAGACGCGCTGGGAAGCTGCCCCGGTCCCCCGCACCGCCGCCGCCCGGGGCACGTCCTCGGTGCGCCTCAGCCTGGCGGCACGGGCTGCAGCTCCGCTCGGTGCTTTTTTATTTATCCTCCTGGGTTTTGCGTAGTTTAAGACTCGTTTTCGTCTGGACGTAGGAGGGAGTAAGGGTATTTGGAATTAAAGTTTTATGGCCCCGTGCACAGGAGCCTCCATCCTGCATGGTATACGCTTAGGAACGCAGTCGCAGGTGATGGAGAGGACTCTGAAATGCTGTCACCGCTTTTGGGGAGCTTCCAATAAATGGATCGTTACACACGCGGCGTGTGTGTAACCAGTGTCATTTGGGGATAACAGCTCTGATGCTCCAGGCCCTCAGCTACCTTGTTCAGGCCGAATTTCCTTTGGTTTTGCCTGTTGAAGAGCTATCTAAAGATCTCACCAGCATTGTAATAATTTGAAGTGTTGTCTTAAGGACAGATGGAAACAGAAATTTCTCAGGCAACAAGATACATGTGGCATTGAATACAGTCCTTCAGACCTTACTTAGGTAATTTACATTGTTGCATTTCCTTCAGTTTCGTCAGTCAGCAAGTGGTTTTGGCATTTATCAAATATTGGTAAAATCTGGGTGGACATTTGCAGCTGCTGCAGATTTTTTTTTTCTGTAGAGTCAAAATAGCTCTATTTTGCAGTCCTTTTGGTCTCCAAACCATGTGGTTTATAGAGAGACCGTAGTCTGTAGCTTACTGCTAAGAAATGATAAGCTGGAAAGAGTTCTAGGAGTAGCTATGGTTAAAACCATGGAGGTTCCCTATTTTAAAGTGGCCAGACATGTTTGAGGTGCTAATACACAGTATTTCTTACTCACCATGGGTCTGCACTCTAGTGTTGTAGGTGAGGTGTGCTGCATACTACAGGGGAGCATCTTCACACATCCCCTCCTCTGGTGGCTTTGAACCATCTTAAGAATTACCTCCCCAGCGCTGGTGCCCTGCACTCACTCAGCTTGATTTGTCAAGGGCTATTCTGAGGTGGGGGGATCTGTTCGTGTAGACTGGTTTAATTTCTAGCAGTATTTTGGTGTCTGCATGTTAAAATTTAACCTTTAAATAGGCTCTTCGTAATAACCATGTTTTGAGAGCAGGATGAAAGGATGTGCTTTAACACAGAGTGATTGGAGTGTGAAGATTAAACTGGGGGTAGGAGTGTTTGAGCTGCAGTTTTTGTTTTGTTACTCACTTCCCGTGTGACCTTTGTCAGGTCTCGCAGGTCATAGTCTTCAAAGAAACCCTCTCTTACTGTTGGCTTGCCTGGATCCACTCCTACCAGTTGTGGATGTCTGAAGCCTCCAGCATTAGAAATGGATGAACACTTCAAAATGTGAACCCTAATGTTGTGTTTCCATCTCTCGGTCTACAAATTTACTTTGTGTGTCCGCTTGCCACCCAGTGTGGAGGGAATTGTCTTCAGTCGCATGGAGAGTATCTACGAAATCACTATCTTAGCTCTTTGAAGTAGTGTTTCCAGCCCTTTCAGGCAGATAGAGCTTTGTGAGGAGCTGACATCCTGATGATGCTTTGTGCAGTCTGGGGTCCCAGGCCTCTTCTCTCCCTATGGCTTTTTGGAGTAGGAGTGGTGGAACTGAGGGCTTGCAGTTATTCCCACTTCTGCTGTGTGGGACCTGTGGGACAGCGAAGGAAAGCATGTCTCTCCATGCAGGTGTGTCAGGAGGAAGTCCCCTGGCTACATGTAGGCACTTGGAGCTGTTTGTGGGAGAGGAGAAACCGAAAAGCACAGGCTGCACGTGGAGGTAAAGTAGCAGAGACAGCAGCAATACCTTCTGCAATGAGACAGGACTTGATGAGAAAGACGCTATGGTCAGCTTACTTCTGGGTTCCCAAGCAGGGGCAGAAAGACCAGAATTGGGTATTACCCATGGGAGAGGAAGCCTTGGGAGAGCAGTTCACATCGGGCTGGACTTTCCCCCGGGTTCCGCTTACCTGGCTGCTCCGGGATCTCGCAGCCTGGCTCCGGACCAAGCGGTTGCTCCGGGAGCCGGCCGCGCTGGCTGCCTGCCACCGGGGCTGCCGCGGCTTGGGACAGGCTTCTCGCTGGGCAAGCTGCTGCTACCGAGGAGCTTTTGTTTCCTGATAGAAAAATTAAAATTCCTGGGGAAAGCATGCCGATTCTGCAGAAAGAGCTCTTTCTGGTGAAGAGTCTCTCTGACCAGCCACGTTTCTGACTTGAACACCCTTCTGCCCTGCAGGCAGAACACGGTGGCCTGGGTTAAACATCCAGGCTTAATAAATGGTGTGTTGTTTGTGCTAATGTCTTCTGACTACCGGATGAAAATTGTGCAGAAAAGCGCTATACAGAGCACTATAATTAAAAGCCTTAGGAATAGCCTATTATCTTTCATTTTTGCTTTTAAACTTAAGCGTGCCCGAGGGCAAAGTGTATGTGTCTGGAGAGGGTGGAGACTTTCCTTTTACAGATGCCTGTTGTTGGGCTGGAAATAGGTTAATGTGTTTAAAAGATTTCTTTCTCGTTCCCTTTCAGTGGGGGCTGGGGAGTGAAACTTAGGGAAGGTGCCAAATTGGCTCTTCTAGATGAGCTCCTCTGTTTATCTCTCAATTACATCAGTGTCAGTAGTTGTATAAGCTTTCTAGACACAGTTCCCTGTGTGTATGTTCCCTTCAGGCCAGAGTGCAAATGTTCAGGGTTGTGCCAGGGTGCAAATGTTCAGGGTTGTACCATAATTGGCAGAGACTGTGTATACATGTGTGTGCATGTACATATTAAAAAGTTATGGCAACTAATGTAACTTACTTTGGTGCTAGCACCATGAGTGGCTATGTTGTTGCTGGGTTTTGGACCAAGACCAATGTTGCCTCCACAGCATCCTCTGCATAGCTGCCAGGTGTTACTATCTGGAAGTCTGCTTGGTTTGCTTCGCTACTTCAGTGCAGAGAGTGCAAAATGTGTGAACAGTTGCTCTTCCATTGCCTGACCCATTTAGCCTCCTTGATATTAACAAGAGGCTGAAATTTGTGCAATGCAAGTAGATAATTTGCTTTAGTAAGCTTTTCAGGTACAAATAATAGCAGTAAGGAATTTGTTTTATTTTCCCAGAATGGAGCTAAGCAGTGCTATGCCTTGTCTTGGGAATGCTTTTGATATGTAAGCAGTGCTGGAAAAAAAAAAAAAAAATCAAATTGTGTTTAGAATCCAGGCATATGACATCAATAATACTATCATAGTAGACACAAATTATTGTGTAGATGGCATACTTAGAAAATTGTACTTGTGTTAGGTTGTGTTTAGTACTGGTGCGTGTGCATGAGACTTCCATGAGTGCAAGCAGTCGGACAACATAACTCTGAGTCTTTCTGAAAACTCAACAGTGGCATCTGTTTCCTTCTTGTGTTGACACTGAAGGTATTTAATGAAGATATTTTCTTTTGTTTCAGAAAGTGTCAGGGATGTTATTGGGAGGAAAATCAAAATTTCTGTCAAGAAGAAAGTAAAGCTGGAAACCAAGGGAGATAAAGTGGATAACAAGATATTGGTAAGTATAATAGAATGTCTCTGATTACATAGGCAAAGGAAAAGCCAGTATCTTTTCAGAAGGCATTACTTCTTCTCTGGAAGTATTCTTTGAACTTTGTGTGTGCCATAACATGTCCATGTAATTTATTTTCTTACTTTTTCTTGCTTTCATGATAGCCTGCATAGGAAGTTGGTGTGCAGCTGTGTATGTGTACACATGCTTGTTTATCACCGAGTTATTTTTCAGAGTTTTGGGTATTGTGTTGTGGACTGATGATAAAGCAAGCTATTATCAGAACCTGTTCTAAAATATTTTGCTGCCTTTGCTGGTTAAGTTTCCTGTTTACATCCATAAGAGTTTTAAGTGGCCAAGAAATGCAAAATGAAGTGTGTAGAATTAATTTTGAGAATCTGAAGCTGTTACGCAGTGAAGAGCAACAGTAAACTGTTGGGCTTTTTGAACTCAAATGACTATTTGTGTTTTTTGGTATTCTCTGTTAAGTCATACATCTGCATTTTAAAAGAAATGCTTAATGTGTGGGATTCTAAATGGTTCTTAAAACTGTAATGGAGGAAAGTGTCAATCTCACTTAAATATGCTTTCCTGTTTTCTCAAGAATAGTTTTTCTGGCCTCTCTTGATAGGAAGAAAGCTGTGGTAACGAGTCTCTACATTTGCATACTGTCTTGAACACACAAAAAGACATGGAACTGTATTTCCTTGCTCTTTTGATACATTTCTATCAGGAGAACTCTTAGAGTCTAACAAACACAAATAAGTACAATGCTGCCATAGTATTTTGCAAGACGTTTGAGATTTGGTGTCTTGTGTTTGTGCTGTTCCATATTTGAAAGTTTTGCTGCCAAAGCTGTTGTTACAGATATTAGGTACATTCTCCATGCAGATGTGCTATTTCGTCTTTCAAAGCCACAACGTTTTAATCACTTATGAATTATCCCCTTAAAGTGCATGTTGCTATCCCTGGGCGTTAAGACTGTAGATAATGGCTCACTTTTCTGTGAGAGCCACTACTTAAAGGAACTTGAAATATTTTCTGCTTAATATCTACCCATGTTATATCTAGTTCCTTGATTTACAGTTTCTGTACTGGAAATAGATTGAATATGAGAATGGTGATTGATTGGCTCTATTTATTTGAAAGCCATGTGTATAGGGAAGGCTGACAGGTTTCACTGAAGTGGTTACACTTGATTGACTTTTTGACTTACATGGAACCATAACTATTATCAATAGTGAAATATATTGTGGAAATACTGAAATGCTGTTCTGAACTGATGGGACCAAGAGAATGTCAAGCTTTGAATCATCTGTGAGGTTTCTGAGGGATGTATTACTTGGCAGTAAAATGCCTAAGTATGATGACTTGGGTGTTTTTTTCTCTTTAATTTTCTAAGCTCTCATATGGGGGACTTTTACCTTCCATGACTGAAGAGGTGCTGAAAGGGAGAGAACCTTTCAGAGATTCATGAGTTAGTGAGCACTACTTGTGTATGTGCATGTAGGTTTCAGTGCACAAGATAAGTGTTTCAGGGGAACGATTTACTGCATGTAGTCTGGTATAACCTCTTATTCTTTGATGTAGAAATGCAGGGGATTTATACTGGTGGGGGAAAAAAGTTTTTATTCATAGAGAAATTGATTATTGATTGCTGGAATTGGATTTTGCGTTTTCCTTTGCTGTAGAAGAAAACTGTCTTTTGTGAAGCTGCACAAATCACTAAAGATGCTTTTTTTACAATGTTTCTCTGAGTGTGTAAATCTTTATATGGGATCTTTATTTGGTTTGATTTTTTTTTTTTTTGTTCGTTTCGGTTTTTGGTTTTTCATTTTGGGGAGTTTTTTTCTTTTTTGCAGAGGTGCTGAATGTTGCCTGCTGTGGCAAAGGCCTGTAGAGACTATGGTTCACTTTGGGGATGCAAAGTTCTATGAAATGCAGAATGCTCTGAAAAAAAATTATACCAGAAGCACCTTAAGTTTGCTACCTCAAATTAATGGAGACTTTTTGGCCTTAGTGTGTCAGCACAATCTCACTTCTTACCTGCATACTAGAGGACATGTACCCTTCTCTCATCAGAAGAGTGACACTGAAAATAAATAACCTTGCTTCAGAAGTGAGTGCTTAATACTAAATGCTACAGGAAATCTGCCTGCAAAACTAAGAATTTTTGTACTCTGAACTGGAGCTGAAAGGTTTTCAGTAAATAATGCATACAGCCGCGTTCTGACCGGAGTGGGTAAAATCAAGTTGCTGTGCCTTGGGTGAGCCTGTCAAATGAAATGCTGAATGAAGTGTTGGCAGCAAAAGCAGTTCAGTAATTAAAGACTGTATCCTTAAGTGAACGCATGGGCAACCTTCATGCCAGCACTTCTTGACTCCTGAGAGCTTCGTTTTGAAACATTAATCTTCTGAGTACTGTCTCTTGAGTGCACATGTGGCAATGGATTGTTTTGAGATTTTGGGTTGAATTTTATCAGTAGTTGGGTGTTTATAATCAAATTAGGTGCCATGCTTTGGGTCTGGCACTTAACAGGGAGAAAATACCAGTTGTCCTCATCTAGGTAACCCCAGAGCTGTTGTGAAATGTGCTCGTGGCTTTAGAGGAGGTTGGTCACAGAGGCTGGCACTGAGCCCTGACACCCAAATCTGTGCTTTAATTAAATGATCTCTCATCCTTTCTTCCTAGGGAAATTCAGCAAAATCAGTATCACTTTGGGCAAGGGAGATTATCTAAAAATGACTTCACTTGGCAGGTAACTATAAAAACACTTGACTGCTGGCCCTGTTGTTCACAGTGTATTCAAGGTACAGAGTACCAGAGAATAGATGTAACCATGTACTTGAATCACACTGCTATAGGAAATTCCTCTGATAATTAACATGGAAATTAGAATCTGAGACAACAGAAAAAACACTGCAAAATCCTGGTGTTGCTTGCAACAGGATCCCAGTATTAAACTGGTGAAGATGGTGGACAAAGATCATGCTTGACTTAAGATGCTTTGGGATCCCAGCTTTGGGTGCCAGAGTTTGGAAATTATGTCTAGGAATTTTGATATAAACCAGATTTTTTCAGTCTGCACAAGGAGTTTGCAGCCTCAGTCATCTCAATCTGCAGTTATTTAGTTTTTTAGTTAGTCACAATGATGCAAAACAGTAAACATCATGAACTGCTGAGCTGCCTTTGGTCTGTTGGCACCAAATCTCATGTATTTGGGCAGCAAACGGGTGTCTGATCCTGAAAAGGCAATAACCAGCTTCAGCAGGCAAAAAAATCAGTCCTCAAGCCATTAGGGCTTCATTGAGGACTGATTAGGGCGTGATTAGGGTGCTTGAGGACTGATGAAACTCCAGTCCCATCTGGGTACTCTGGCAGAGCCAAGCTGCACTGGGGAAAGTGAGGAAACATGCAGGCATGTTTCCTCACGTGAGAGACCTTGAAAGGTGACAAGGTGTCCAACAGGGCAAGCAGAACAAACATTGTGGGGCTCCCCAGTGGGTCACAGTCCCACTGTGGGCCAGGGAGACACTCAGCAGGACTGGGGTGGCAGCTGAGCTCCAGTGGTGACAGCGCTGCAGTGACACGCGGCCGGGCCAAGCAGTCGGCTCTGTAGGGTGGCCTCAGCTGGGAAAGTGACCGAGTGCAGGTGCAGCTGTGGTGTTGCTCAGGCCAGAGTTGAGTGCCAGAGCTCTGGAGCGAGGTGGGGAGCCCTGGTCAAGGCTTGTTCCCACTTTTGGGGTGACACACTTGCACCATGTTGGCTGCAGGCAGCCCAGCTGTGGCAGAGCCCTTGAGCAGGCTGCCCCAGGTGGCTGGCTCCATGTGGCCCTCAGCCAGAGGCAGAGGACTCCTGCAGGGGTGGACCCAGCTGTGTTTGGCTTCAATGGGATGCTCGCCACAGTATTCTTATATAAAATAGACAGAGGTGTCCTCTTCTCTAATCAGTGGAGGGTTGCTTTGGTTTTGTGTGATTGTTTTGCTCAAACCTGATTTTTATGAGGACAAGGTTGAAGGCATCATGCTGAGTGCCTGTGGTGTTTTTCCTCACACTGATAACTTCTGACCTTCTCTCTAGTTTCAGCTTAAGCTGATGGGAATAGAGAGGTCTCAGTTGTGTTAAGAGGGGAGTGGGGGAGACAGCCAGAAAAAGAAGAGAAACTTTACACCTACTCCCTCTTCTGAGGCCTCCACCTTTTGCTACCATAAGGGCTCTGGCAGAATGCCCTGTTGGTGTCTGTGAGATACTTCAGTATTTTCTTCTCTCTCTTTTTTTTTTTTTTTTTTTTTTTTTTTAATCCAGAGGACTCTGTGATTATCAGGTTATCACATGCAGACAATTGCCTTTAGGGACTGGGCTTCTTCTTAGCTTTGGTGTTCATGGTGCTGCTTTCCCCACCTCAAAATAGCCGAGCTATCTGTATATAATTTTGTTGATTATTTCCTACTGCCTTTTCTTCCTCTCAGACTTATTATAATTAGCAGCAAACATTGAGAAGTTAAAATCTGAGCTAAAGCCAATATATGAAATAAATGTGACCAATTCCTTATGAAATACTGATGTTTTTACGAGTGGTTCATGACAGGCTGGAGTTCAGGATTCATCTTTTTTGTCTTTACTATTAGAAAAAGAGAATATTTCTGCTCTAGTTGCCTTTGAGATGAGTTTTCCTTTCCAAAGTAGTACTATTTTAGACATAAAAGATAAGGAAATACTGCAAGTGGCCATGCTGTCTATATGTTTGGTCAGGTTTCTTTGCTTTGTTGCTGATTTTTTTTTGTTTGTTTTTTTTTTTTTTTGTGTTGTGTTTTGGTTTTTCCTAACCTTAAGGCTATAGAATAGTGTGATGTGACATAGTGACCAAAAGCACTTTATTAGGAAATCCCATTGAGAAGTCTCTGTTATGCTTCTGCCCTTAGTCATTTACATTCTCTTTGTTAAAATATCACAGTGTTACTTCTGAAATTGAGACAGTTGCTTTAGCAGGTGGCTCTCCCTAAAATGTACTGTATACCCAACATAAATTCACTGGGAGCAATTCATATGTCCTTGTCACTTTCTCTGGGACATATGTTTCCATGGGCTTTTAAAACAAAAAACTGAGTTGACTCCTGTCAAAGAAGTTTATATTTTTTTTTTGGTGCACATGGTCTGAGATTTCATGTTCTGCTTCTAAAGACTCTCTTAAAAAGACTGGAATTCTATTTAAAAAATAAAATCTATCTGTGTTTACTTTCAAAGGAACAATTATGGCCATTTTGTGTGCTCTCCATGTGGCTTTGAACACTGCTTGAACAATGTGGCTGACTCTTGTGAAGCAGTGGAGAAAAGCCTGAGCTCCTGTGCCTGTTCAGCTATCAGGATGGCAGTCTCTGGGTGGAGACAGTAGTATTTTGCTCTGCCAAAACTATTTTGGGATTAAAAGCACTGGTGCTTGTTTTCCATTGCTCATCTTTTGTCTTGATCCATCCGTGATATTCAGTTTGAATAGAGATGAATTTCACATCCTGCCTTAAAAAATATGCACTCTTTTTAAACCACTAAGAGCATGAAGTGCACCGGGTTGTCTAAGGTTGGTTTTACATAAAATGTGTGCAATCTCACACGTTATATCATGACAGCTGGTGTGTGATAATGATGTTAAATAGGGACATTCTTTAAAAATAATGGTGTTTCCTCTTCCCTGCCCAGAATATTGACTGTTATGACATATATCTTAAGTGTGTCTTTATGAAGATGAAAGGAGGTAGGTGTTGGTACATCTCTCATGTCAGGAAATCTAAGTGAATTGAGGTAGGATAATCAAAAAATACTTAGATGTGAAAATGTATTTTAATACATTTACAAGGTGCCTCTTAGAAGGCAACTGAACTGTGGCCTGTAAGATTGCTACCAAAAACTGAAATAAGAAGAGTACTGCAGGAAATAGAATTTATTAATTCAGTCATGCAGTTGCATATGTTTCCAAAATAGGAAACATTTAACATGTGCAAGTTCCACTGAAATTTCTGTTTATGTTATACACTGATCCATAATGATACTTTTAACTGGTGGGAAAATTTACAAAGGTAGCATTCTGGAGTAATGTGTCCAGCTCTGGGACCCCCAGCATAAGAAGGACATGTACCCACCTGTTGAAGTGAGTCTCCCCAGGGATTCTGCCCCTCTAGTCCATGCTTGTGAGAACCCATCTCAAGTCCTGTGTCCAGCTCTGGGCCCTCCGTGTAAGGACATGGACCTGTAGTGAGTGCAGACAAATACCATGAAGATGACCAGAGGACTGGAGTACCTCTCTTATGAAGACAGGCTGAGAGAATTAGGGTTTTTCATCCTGGAGAAGAAAAGGCTCCAGGGAGACCCTACTGCAGCCTTTCAGTACTTCAAGTGGGCCTATGAGAAAAACAAAGTCAAAATTTTTAACAGAACCTGTTGTGACAGGAAACCCACTAAATTTATACTGGATGTAAGGAAGAAATTTTTTATGATGAGGGTGGTGAGGCACTGGAACAGGTTGTGGAGAAGTTGTGGATGCCCCATCCCTGCATGTGTTCAAGGCCAGGTTGGATGAGGCTTTGAGCAACCTGGTCTGGTAGAAAGTCTCCTTGCAGGGGGCTGAAATGAGAGGACCTTTAAGGTCTCTTCCAACCCAAACCATTCTATGGTTCAATGATTGAGCGGCTCAATGAATTGCTGTGATAATGCATGCAAGTGTAGAAATTCAAGATGATTTGCACCTTGAGTATAGTGTGTTCTTTCCATGCTTTGGAAGGACAGAAATGCAGCTTGCTTGTTCTCCCTTTCTTTAGTTCTGGGCAACTGGTACAGGCATGGAAAGGAAAGAAAAAGGGACTAATTTTCAGTGCCCTTAAAGCACCTGCTGTTGTCCTGGCTCATGTGCTTTGCATTTGCACATTCACCTGCAGTGTTCTGGAAAGAGGAAATGTGGACATGATCTCACTCTTAGCATGTTCTGCTTCTCTGTACACAGCTCTGACAGTTAGTGGGATAAAAAAACGTGGTGGGAGGAAGGAATCCACTGTGGATTGATCATGAATTGATAATGGAATCTTTCCTCCTGTCAATTTTTTTGTAACCAGTTAGAAAGTATTTCCTTTTTAAACTGCCACACTCTTTCCACTTCTCTTGCTGAATATATAATGTACCAAAGTGGTTTGCTAATGTGCTTTTGCTTTGAGAGGGCCTGACTCCTTGCCACCATTATTTATGAAATGGAGCCTTCACTTAAGGCAAGGATTTTCACTGAAATCTGTGCATAAAGCAGGCAGAAGACTGATTATTACATATAATTTCCCTAGAGCTGAAAATAAAAAATAGAAAATGAGCACTAGGGTCAACTTCTTGTGTCAGTCACTCTTTGCCATTGGTGGCTTTTTTTCCCCAAGTCCCCAAGAAAGAGAAGACTTGGAGGGGAACAGAATGTATTATTTGGTAGACATATATTTGTGTGGTTTTTTTTTTTTCTTTTTTCCTTTTACGGCTTGTTTCATCTGCCTGACTTACTTTGAGAAAAGATTTCTCATGCAGAGAATGTGGTTTACTTTGGTGTAAGTAGTGTGAAGGAGGACACAGTAAACTTGAAAATGGCTGCAAGGGCTCCTAAGTGAAAAGTTAGTGCAGTGTACTGTGAAAAATGCTTCTCATTGATCAGAGTCCCTTTCTTCAACCATTCTTGTGGTGGAAAGATTGGTGAATGTCACTGATTTGTTT
Source organism: Pyrgilauda ruficollis (assembly GCF_017590135.1). Lineage (NCBI taxonomy): Eukaryota > Metazoa > Chordata > Aves > Passeriformes > Passeridae > Pyrgilauda > Pyrgilauda ruficollis. Next base: position 187,211 of record NW_024528599.1, on the reverse strand, counting down.
GATTATTAAAATACTTACTTTATCTCACCTATATTTTTTTTTCCTCATGGTGGTGGTAATTTAATTCTGTGTAAAGTAATTACAGGCCCAGGATATAAAATTATCCTTTAATTTAGCTACTCCTAGTGGTGCACTGTACAGCTACCTGAGTCCCCAGGCTAATTTCTGCCCTTGTTCCTGTCTCATCTCTCCCCGTTTCTGAAACATCTACTTTGTGTCAACTCATGAGTGATATCTTTTTCTCAGTGATAGCTTCCCTAATTTGATTATTTCAGATGATAAACTGTTAGGATGCAAAATGTTATTGTAAGAGCCAGATTCTTATAATCCTACACTCCTGCAACAGATTTAACCAAATTAATTGGCCCGCTGGATGAGGGAAGAGAGACCCTGGCTCAGGGAGTTGGGGTTGCAGAATAAGATCTGAATAGCTGTGGCATGTGAAATTTAAGGCTAGCACAACAAAAAACAAGTTTCTGCTGTGAAGCTCAGAGAAGGAGCCACATTACTGGTGTTGATACAAATTAAAAGGGTACATGGGCCCTGTGGGGCTACTGGAAAGGTGTTCACAGGGTAGAAACTGTTGTCAAGTGAGGAGTAGCTCTTATTTGAACAGGTTATTTTTCTGGATCTTCCTTGCAAAGTGACCTTTATAAAGAAAATAAATACAAGAATTGTGGTCTGAGCCTGTCAGTGTGGGTGTTGTGCAGCTTATCCCCTTGGCTGACAAGTGATGTTCGTATCCCTGCATATAGTAGAAGGCCTGTGTGACAGCAGGATGGGCCTCAAACTGTGCATATGGAGATGGAAAACAGAGACACTGGGTCTATATTCCCCTCAAGATTTTCATCCTACATTGCATTTTCAAGTGATGCTTGCTCCTATGTGTTTTAGATTGGTCAATAACTAATTTTTCCCCCTTTCCACAGCTGAAGCAGTGGTTAGCACTGTGAGATAGACACTGGTCTGTCTGGGATGTCTGGAGGCACTCTCTTAGCCAGGGCTTAGGAAGCTGAGGTCATTTGGAGAAAGCCATTTCCACTTTGTGCCTCAAAGATGCTTGCCAGAAGCATTTCTTTATAGAGAAGCCACTTAAGGTACACATCACTTGAACTGCAGTCATTCCCTTGTACCTAAGACTTGGTCAAACCACTGCTTTTTAGAGCTCCATGAAGTGTTGAGGATTTGAGAGACATTATGGATACCTACTTCTTGGGGCCAGGGAGCAAAGCAAGAGGGCGAGATAGCTGCTGCAGAGCAGTTTCTACCCGGATTTGATTAGAGGAAGTGAATGGCTGTTGACCCCAATCCGAATTGGGAGACAGGGCACTGCTGTGTTTGTTCAGGGCCAGCCTTTGAATGAAAAGGCTTCTCCCTCTCTGCCTTGAAGACCACTAGCAAGACTGAAACTATTCACGCGAAACTATGGATAGAGGGAAAGCCTTTCAGAGGCTCATCTCTTAACAAACACTAGAGGCTGATGCTTAAGAATGATACCTTTTACAGCCATGTATGTGAGCCTCTACTCCAATGTGGAGCCGAGGAACCTTAGGAAGGGAGCAGTGAAGGTAGGTCAAAGCAGATGTTTGGATTTTTAGTGCAGCTGCTTTAGATGGTAATCTCTTCTTTTGGTATTTACAACCATGCAAGTAAGTATTTGAAGAAATATTAGCTTTGTTAGGTACTGGTGCTTTGTTGAGTAATAATTTCTGCCACCTTGGTAAGTTTATTCATATCCCAAAACTAAGTTCTGCATTTATTATTATAGCATGAAAAATGAATTTTAACTATAACAAGCAGCTTTCTTAACTGTTTTATTCTTCACATCTGCACTTTGCAAGTGGCAGAAAAGCACAGGCTTTGACCTTTCTCTTTTCTCATCTCAAGAAGGTGCTGAAATCCCTGTATTTTTGGTAAAGCGTATTGATGTATTCTGTGTACAATCGTTGTGTACACTATGGATATCTTTATGCTCTCTTTCTTACCTTGTGTCTTCCTTTGTACTGTCTTTCCACGTTCTCTGCTTCAGAAAGTCCCTGGAAGCTTTCCCGTGTGCAGATTGCTGTCAGGACTGGAGTTTGCTTTTTAGTTTACCTCTTCTCACTCCAGTATGCCTGTTTTTCTAACAGCCCATATTCCCCAACTTCTGTTTCCTTTCCTTACAGAGATAAGACAAATATCCCCAAATTCCTCAGTATCCCTGCAAATACAGGAATGATGGACTGAACATGATGCTGCTATGCTAAAAAGTATTGTAGGCTGCTATAAACTTACTCTGTATACATTTTTATCTTGTCTTGCTAGCCAGGTTCTCTGTTTCCTTGTACAATTTAATCAAAGTCTGTGCTAGGTCTATGTTATTTGTGTTATGGTGGCAGTTTGGTTCAGGCTGGACATTACAGTGTCCTTTGTGTAATTTGGCTTTAAGTTCTTTTCACCTTTCTCAAAGCAGCTCTCCTTGGTTAAAAAACCCCAAGGTAACAAAAAAACCCCAAAGCAAAACAAAACAAGCAAAAACTCATCATTAAACCCCAAACCAACTGCTAGCATCTCAACCAAGTGCTGTGCAAATTCTGCTTGTCCTGAGGGGAAGCAAGGCAGTACAGTGGACACAACTCACTTGCATTGCTCTCTCCACATCTCTAGGTACAGGAGCAGTTGAGCTGAGAAAAGGGAGAAAGTTAAAACAAGTAAAGAACTGTAGTATAACACGGCAATTCAAATGTAATTAGCTGATGTGGATGGTGCCAGAGCAGTGTAAAAGACTGTAAAATAGCTTTAAAAGGGTTTAATCTGTGAATACAATGCTTTGTTACCCATGTTTTGTAGTTCTAGCTCTACTTTGGGAAGACGTCCTCTGTGAGACTTCACTCTGCTCATGGAATTTAACTGTATTTTGTGTAATCTGTACTATTTCCTTTGCATGTGATTTCAAAGCCAGTTTTGTACCATTTACTTGCTTAGCTACACCATGTTGGCAAAGTGCAGGAGAAGCTGCATGCTGATTCTCTTGGGGTCCTATGTAGGCATGTGAGCTGAAGTTCGGAAAACCTGTTTATCTGCAGAAGAGTGTGTGTTGTTCAGTCTTCAGCCAAAATGCCAAGAAAATTCTTCAGGAGTGACCTAATACTGCAGGGATTTAGGTTTTTTGGTGGGGTTTTGTTTGTTTGTTTGTTTTTTGTTGTTGCTTTTTTTTTGGTTTTTTTTTCAATTTAAACTGTTCTTTGTTTTTTTGACTACCCTGAGTACTACTAAAAAAAGCTAAGAGGTGCAGCTCTCAACTCTTACAAGTTGCATATTCAGATTAGAAAGATTATAGATGGTTGCAGGTTTAATGGTGATACTGAAAATACACTGCCTTTTTGCCTTCTCATTGTTAAACTATCACCCTTTCCAGCTGACAAAGATTTCTGAAGCTGAGCAAATGCTTATTGTCAGCCTTGGAAATATATTCCTCCATGTTCAATATTTTGAAAACATTTAGCCAAAAATAGAAAACCTGAAAATACTAATTTCATGTGATATTTCCAGTGTGATGCAATCCTTTTAATGTATTTCCTGTAACATTATTAGGTGGTCCTGCTATTGTTTATATGTGTGTGAAATTGTGTGGAATTAAAATTCTGCAGGTTTTTATACGGTATTAGTTTATCACAATGTATCCTTAATGCAATTTTTGTAGGTTTTTGTTCATCCTGAGGGCTTAAGTCTGCCCCAAATACATTATTCTTCTATTTTATCTTTTTTCATGTTTTCTTGTCTTATTTTTTCTATTTTTATCATCCATTGTTTATTTCAGAATATTCTTTATGTTGCTTTTCTGTTTGGAGTGTCTGTTTCCTCTCACCATAAAAACAATTGCAGACAGTTCTTTGATATCAAGACTGGCCTTAAGGACTTACTTATAATTGAAGGAAACATTGGCAGGTCAGCTTCTGAGCCTCCCCTTTCACCTCTTAAGCTGCTGTAGTCTCCCACTGCTCTCTGGGTTGTGATTCCTACGATGTCCATGGTGCCTCTTCCTTCAACTTGGAGCAGCATGAACCTTGTGTGGAAGGGGTCAGGGAATTGTACTTGACACAGAGCACTGAGAACCAACTTTCCTCTGCCTTCCCTGGGAGCCAGAGCTGCCTGCTGCTGGTGCTCTCTGTGCCTCAGAGCAAAGGCCTGGGAGGAGGAATGCCCTCACGCGTGTACTTTGAGATGTGCTGCAAAGAAAGCTTTGCTGTGCAGTAGCCTCTCTGTTTCAAGTCCACAACATGGCTGTTCCTTGTGTGACTTTGTGCAGGGGAGCTGGAAGAGGCCTGACTGTACTGGGGGAGGAGGTGTCTCTGCTTGCACAACTCCTTCTGTAATGCTAGACCTCTCTCTTGCCAAATGCAGGAATCTGCATGGTGCTCAGCTCCAGAACGTGATGGGAGGAAGGGATTCACTGGTTTCACTGCCCTCAGAGCATTGAAGAATTGAGAGTAAGGGATCCTAACAGAAAGACTACTTGCTCTCATCAGCCTTTTTATTCTACATGTTCTATGAAGGCCCAGCCTCAGAAATTCAGAAATGTTTTCTCATGTCATCTTCATCTCCTTTTTTTTTTTTTTTTTTTTTTTTTGCTTTATTGATAGTACTTCTGAAAAACCTCAGCTTGTGCAAAAGGGAGTATAGTGTGACAGAACTACCAAAAGGAAAAGGAATAACTTTCTCCACCTCCCATGCGTCACTGTTTTTGAAGTGGTAATAGCAGCTTTTCCTGGAACATAAAGGGGAAGAGCTGGCAGGGACATGAGGCTCTTGTCAGAAGCCTGGCAGGAATTAAGCAGGCTTCCTTGGTTGTTCTTGTATTTTTGTGTTCTCTTCAAGTGTACTTTTCATGGACCCAGCAAAAATACTGCGCCGATCTCACTGGGCATAAATTATTGGTAAAGGAATATGGAACCTTTGGGAAAAGATGTTATTTTCATATGTTTAGTTATTTACTTATGCCATTGTAGTTACCTTTGAAAGAAAAGTTGTTGTGGTTTCACAACTTTTCAGTAGGTTTTATTTCTGTAGGAATACCCTTGTGGGAAATTTAGCAAATGGACAGAGGATTGCAGAAGGGTTTTAAAATACAGTGCACAGACATTGCTCCTCTCTCCCCCAAAACTCTTTCAAGCTGTACGTTAGTCTTTGAGTTCTATTCTTTGGCTTGATACCTCATATAATAAAGTAGGCAGAAAAAATCCGTAAACATATAGGGTCCAGATGCATTTTTGCAAAGTTGAGTTCTTTAGTACAGTGTGGTTCTTGCCACATAGTATCTTGAAAGATGCTGAGTAAGTTGGGTAATTGACTTTACATTCATGGATATTGGATGACCCTCCCTTGGGGAGTAAAGAAGTTTTCATAATTGACCTTTGGATAATCTGATGGTATTGTCTTAAGAGAAAAAAGAAAAATAAGTGGTCAGGTGGAATTGGTCCTGCCATGTCATTTAAACTTCGGTGGTGAAAATCCATTAAACACCAATCTGTTATATTTTTGGCTTTCTGAATAATCCATCTGTTCACTTGTGTTGAACTGTATCTACTTAAGATGTGACCAAAATCTAATTTTGGTTTCTTTGCTGTAATCTCTTGTGGTATAAGAGCACTCTCAGGTGATTTTTAGACCCCACACACTTGCAAGCTGAAGAGTGGATTGGATTACCCTGTTCAGTGTTTCTTGCACAGTCCAAGGATAAGTGGAGCTTTTGGTGTGTGATGGAGCCCGGCCAGTTGGATGAGGCATTAGGTTAATGCTTGGGGCATTTTGGATGCATTGACATAAGGAAATTTAGTATCTGGGTTACAGTAGCCTCTGGCTGTTATATTTAGTTGATGCTACTGTAAGAAAAATACTCCTTTTCTAATTTCTTTTTTTAATTCCTCCTGTGATGGAAAATCTGTCCTGAGCTGATTTTAGCATTCCATGTAGGTAAAGATTCATAGTAGTTTGCAGTTATCAGTGTGCCATGGAATGATAAGAATGCTTTCAAGCATCTCTAATGGAAATATTGATGTTTCTCCTTTCCTGTAGGTAGAGTTCATGCGTAAAATGAGTGTTGAGCTTTTACGTGTGCATAGTGATCACCCCTCCCAGGAAAGTATACCAATGCCTATAATGTGGCACAAGTTGGTGCTTTAGATGAGTTTGTGATGTAAAGAGCTACTTTGTTATATATTGCCTAATAGATCACACACAGAATATATAAATTTCAAAGATTGTAATGTTATACTCTTATTTTAAGGTTAGTGGAGTAATTGAAACAAGAGGCAATAAAATCAAATCTTGTGAGCCCAGCATGCTGCCTCGTGCATCAAGATGGTGTTCGGTTGCTGAATGTGTTTTTCCCCAGACAGGGAGTGCATCTGCAGATTCTGCAGGGCCCATTTGTTTCAGCCTGAGCACAGTCCTCTGTTGACACTTGCTGTGAAATACCAGAGCCTGGTTCACCTTCTGTGCTGCCGAATTCTTGTAGCTTTATCTTCTTCATTTATTCATTATTAAATGCATGCTTTCTGCTTTACAAGTGCTATAAAATCCCTTTCACTGTAGCTGAACCTAAGAACCTCTGCTGAGAGTCTAGAAGGGTTATAATTTTTTTTTTTTACTGCAAATATATGCATTCTTACTTTGTGCTGAAGTGCTCTTCAGACCAGACTCCTTAACAGGCTGGTAGATACTCCCTGTCCTTCTCTTTAAGCACTGTGGTTGTGAAAAGATAAATGTTAGAAATTTCCAGATTCCTACTGGAAACAGAAACAAGAATGTCTTGTGCGTTGGAAAAGGGTTTCTAAAGGTCTGATAGTATATTAGTTCTACGTGAAAATTAATGTTCATACTGTGTAGTTTGTGTGCTGTTATTACATTCTTCTGTATTGATGTAGCTGGTATGCAGCCTCCATTAAGAACACAGAGCATAAAACTGAAAGGTATGCTTTTCTAACAGGGGCCACAAGAGTTCCAGATTTCTGAAGCTGTACTTTAACTGAGTGTAGACATGAAGTGTTGAAGTTTTTTAGGTTATTTGAAGTTTTATGATTATTTGAGAAAAAAAAACAGACAAATCAGGGCTTTGGGTTTCCTTCCTAAGCTGTATCTTATGTAAGCACTGTATTGTCTTTCAATTCTCATTAGGCATGTTCTGACTTGTTTTTATTACATTATATTCTATTTATCCTTTCTTAGATGAGCATTCCAGTATTTGGGAGCTATAGACATACCTGATACTAATCCAGTACACCAGGTTTTGCTCCAAAGGAACAACTACAGAGTTAACATCTTGATCTTGGTTTAATAAGGAGTTATCTTTCCAAATACAGGCCTTTTGCTTCTGATTTTTTTCAGAAAATATAGCCATGGTAGATTTTTAGCTCAGCTTTCACCTGTGTGTCTTTACTTCTTTGCTTTGAAAATAATCAGTTTGTGACTGTAAGATTCCTTTTCTGTCTGATTCATCTCTTGAGTCAAGAGAGGTAGCCGCAGGATTTCTTCTGCAGTTGGATGGAACACCAGCAGTGACCTGGGACAGCAGTTCTGCTATCCGAGATAACCAGCAGTGGGAGAGCTGACTCTTCCCCTAGAAAAGAACAAAGAAGCAGATGGGAGACTGTCTGAAGGATATTTGAAAGCAAGGCCAGGGAGAACGAGATCAAGGCCAGAGAAATTACTTGGACTGCTGAGTGAGCCTTCTTTTTGCTCTCTGTACTTGACAAACCACAGCTGTGAACCTTGTCCTCCTCTGTGCAGCAGAAGACCTGTAAGCAAAGGCACAAGTTTTTTTCTCAGAGCACAGGTCAATTAGGGTTTATCTAATTGGGTGAAGAGAAGCTGAGAAGAAAGTGAAGGAAGCTTTGGGGAACTCAGTCTAGATGCTGAATGTTTTTTTAAGACCATTATTAGTAAGGAAGTCCAAGAAATTGAACCTTCCCACACCTCAGATTTGTGGATTTTATCTAGTCTCAACTGTGATCACCTTAGCAGTCCCACAGCTTCACTCCTACCTGGCCAAGGGGCAGCTGTATGTCTGCTCCAAGCCCTACAGCTGCTGAAATAGCTGTCAGGTAGCAAAGAGCATGGCAGGTGGTGTGCAAGGCTCCTCAAAATGCTGGCTACCAGGAACCAGTTCCTCCTGACTCATAGGCTCTTGGTCTCCCACTCGGTGTTGAAATGGTAGGACAGTTCCCTCTGGGTCATAGCATTTCCTCAGAGGAGAGATGCTGGATTCCAGGATCAGTGTGATGGTCATGGCCCTTGATAGACCTGGAGTCAGTACTGGTTTGGTTTAGCTCCAGATGTACCACTACTCCTTTTTGCTAAGGAGTGCTGGTTTAGTGCCAAGAGTGTGGTTATTAGGTGAAGGCTCTTCTTTTCAGTAACACTGGATCTGCTGAAATGCTTAAGTTTCCAAGACAGAGGGTCAAAATTTCTTTTTAGAGCCACAAAAAGCGTGGAAGTTATAGGAGCACTAATTGGAACCAAGTGTCTCATCTGCAATGAATGAGTAATTGGATAAATTTGTATCCTTACCTCCTCCATGTGGTCATGTGTTTACAAAAATGATATGGTGTTTGTTTTTAGGTGGATTTAACACCATTCCTTGAAAATCTCAAGCACATGTGCAGAGCTCTTTCAGCATTCGCTGTTCAGAGGCTTGCATCTGCCTTACTAGGTATTTGTTTGAACATTTTTTCCACACCCAAACTTGGAGATGTTAGAAACATTTCTGTTGTGAATATTAATGTTTGTCTTATGTGAATATTCATGGGGCAAAGCCCCACTATCATTTCTGTGGGTGCTTTTTCAGTAAACTTTGTTTCTCAAACATTTTTGGAAGGAGTGAGCACTTATGTGAGAGCAATATCTACAGCTGCTGGTGCTTGCTGAGAACAGTGTGTAGTGGTTGGCTTAGCCTTGCCCTCTAAAAACAGTGTTTTACTGAGGTATCCACTGCTTTTGGTCTTTCTGCCTTTTGTAATTTTTTTGGGAATGGTTGTGAACAAATATAAACTTGGAAATAATCTCCCGCTCCCCCTTTTGTTTTTTCTTTTTGGTGCTTCTGGTATCTGACAAGATAACATTGTATCAGAGTACAAAAGGATGGAATTAACTATGAATTGCATGGCATTTTAGCTGCTGTGTTTATTGGTGAAGAGTTAGAAAGTTGGGATCTGGCAGCTTCTAGTAACAGAAAGCCAGAAGGAAAATCTGTTACCTCAGTTCCTATTGACAGTCATGTCTGCTGCCACGCTCATTTCTTTAGATTAGCTGGTAATAAAAATCTGAACAGCAGCTCGAAGCAGTATATTGATAACTGAGTGAATGTTAAGTATGATTATTTAATAGCATCAAATACTGAGGTGCAGATGTATAAAAACCTCTAGGCAGCAGCATCTAGTAATCGAGTGGAGCTGTCACCTATTACAGCCATCACATAAATCATCTTAGACCCATTCATGCTGAGTCTGTACCTTGGGTCTTCCCCCCCATGGCCCCAGACCAAGGAAATCAAATCAATGTTGTTTATTTTTCCCCACCAAATTAAAAAGGTGATTATTTGCATGGAGTGAGGGGAGTGGTTTAATGGCAGGAGAATAAGGTCTTGAATCCTGGACTTAAAAAATGTCAGGTTTCAGCAGCTGTCTGTTTTCATAAGAAGGCAGGCCCTTTTTGGAAAGATGCCCTTCTGGAAAGGCTCCCCTTTGCAGCTGGCAAAACACACATTGAGCAAAAATATGGTTTGAGTTGGGCTTAGCAAACCAAATCTTTTTTAAAAAATTGTTTTCTTCCAACATCTTCTGTGTCTTCTAATTATTTAAGTTATTGTGTTTTGTGTATGTAGTTTCGATGCTTTCTAGTTTGTGCTTTCCAGTGAATTCCATGTGACAAGCTCTCTTGGACAAGTGTTTTCTTTGCAGGGCAAGTTATTGTCCTTGAACACTAATAAACTGTGGTATTCTGGGAACTTTGAGGCAGACATAGCCACTGACTTAGACAAATAAATGACAATCTGTAGTAGAAAATTTCTCTCTTACACTAATATAGGCTACCCTTCTGCTTTCAAAATGCTTATTTTTTATGAGATACATATATATTTTGCTTGCACATTATAGCAAACTATTACAATATATTATCAAAGGGAAGACCTATCAGAAAGGAATTGTCTCTGACTCTAGATAACATCACCTGTAACTGAGATGTAAAGCTCTCCTCTGAAGGAAAAACCCTATGCAGGCAGATTTATTGTAAATAGGGAAAAACATATCATGAAGCAGAAAAATTATTTAACAGATTTAATAAATACACAGTATGCAAGGGCATGAGAAGATATTTACAGTATTACAGGTCTGCTCATTTTTCAAATGACCTTGAAAATACTTAAGTGTTGTTCTTCTTATTAATGTGAAAGGGTGCTGCTTAGGAAAGTGTGGGTCTTGTAGGGGATGGGTCAGATCCTTGCAACTAAAAGTCTTGAAGATATTGACTGGTGACATTAGTATCTGGTTTGATGGAGTTGTGTACAGATTTGAGATAGACTTTAGGAAGGTGTGCTAGGATTTGGGAACCATCCCTAAAATATTTATCTAGTTTTGATTGATGAGGCTGAAAAACAGATATCTTTGCTAAGAAACCAGCTTGAAAACAATGTTGTAGCTTTTAAAGAAAAGCTATTGTTCTTTAATAGTTAAATAGTGGATATGATCTATATACATTGCCAGAGAAACTGGAGGCTTTTAAACTTTTTAGGCCCTGTTTGATTTTGGGATTGATTCCTGTAATGTAAGAAGTCTAGGATAGAGACTACCTCTCTGTGTAGTTCAGTAGAAAGAAAATACACTGTTTACATGGTCAGGATGCCTTTACTGTGGAGTGAGAATGTTGAATGACCATGTCAAATGACAGCAATGGAAGACGACACTGAGTGGCCTTCAGGTGATCAATTTCTTTGCTCTTCTCAGTTGTCTGGGGGTGTAGTGAATAAACTGACTGACCTTGATTCTTTCTGATCTTGTACGAAAAGCTTGTCTAGTTAGGACTTGCCAGATGTAAGACAGGTCAAAATTTTGACTCACTGTAGAAACTTCCCTTATACAAAGGGATATGTGGTATAATCCTTTCTCTAGAACTTAACTAGTTTCCATTTAGAAGGTCATTAGTGTTTAAAATGTATTTGAAAAACTTTCTAGTAACTTTGAGAAGTCATATACCATCAGAACTTGAGGCTAAGTGAGTTAAACCAAATTCCCTGGGCTCTGTGATAGTTTAATTTTTTTCAGTGAAGGAAATGCTTCACTCAGTTTGTTTTCCTTTGTAGAGAAGTCCACTGATCCCTTGAAGAATTGATACCACAGTTGTTAAGTTTCCTTCTCTGAAGAACTATTCCCTTTCTGCTCTTGATTTTCTGAGTGTTCTGTCCCTTCAGATTTATGTTCCCTTTGTTAAAGCATCTTTCCTTTGATAAAGTATTTTATGGAAATTTGGATAGTTGTATGATTGCTAAGGAGAGATCTAATATTTTTGGCACGCTTGGCTTTTGCAGCTTTTCTCATACCTGTGTTTAAAAAAATAACTGCCACAGCTGATTTCTTTGTAATACTCCACCCTTACAGAGAGAGCAGCAACACCTATGGATGTTTTGAAGGAATAAACCCATAGCAATAACTTTAAACCTTCTCTCTACCCTGGAATTTCCTTTATCATTTATTATGCTAGCCATAGGCGAGAAACCCATCTCTTTGTGGTGGGTTTTCATGTTTCCCTGGAGAAGAGGAGGGCAAAAGGCTTTCCAGGTAGAGATCTACTGCCCATTACTGTGGTCTGGTGTGTTTTCCTGAGTGAGCTGCTGTGATGAGCAGAGTGACAGCCAGTGAGTAAGCTGAGCAGACTCGGGCTGCTGCAGGGCAGTTATACCTGTTAGTGCAGACAGAAGCCAGGTATCACATCAAAGTGTGGTGTAATAGCTTGTTAGCTGTAGCTAGCGGGCTTCATGGTGCCAAGAAGGAAAAAGCAGATGGAAACGCTCAAATGCATTTCCTCCCTCCCCTTTCCTGTCTCTTGGATCTTTTATTTCAGTCAGCAATGGAAATCTGTGGTCTGAGTTTTGAATGAAGGGCTTACACTGCGCTAGTGTTAAGTACTTAATGAGCCTCATTTCTCAAAGATCTTGCAGTCTGCCTCAGTTAACCCAGCTGCTTTTTTTAGGAGTACTTGTTTTGGCAGAGGCTTTTCTATGTGTATGAAGAATGCACAAATAAACCGTTGTGCAATTTGCAATTAAAAATGAGGTTATAGGGAATGGAAGGTTTTTAAACTAGGAGATCAGAGGCTGCAGAGCCAAGGAAAACAATTACCCAGCGTCACTCTGTAAACCCCAGTCTCAGCCAGAGCTGTGTGTCTGCCTTGCCTGCTGAAGAGAATAGAAATGAGTCCATGCTGGGGAAGTCCTGCTGTGCTTGTAAGGATCAGGCCCCAGCAAAGGGAGAAGCAACCTGAAGAGGCCAGGAACTCATTTGTGGTTTTTTTTTTCTTTTCCCTCTCCAAGGAATAAATGCAGTATGGCAAAATTCTGCAGCAATAGTGGTTAGGATTATTGAGGTTAAAATGAGTGACACTAGCAACTCCGGAAGTGTGTACTTTCAGAGAGTGTTTGAAAGGACACAGATACATAAATCTAGAGTGTATCCACAGCTGTGGAGTTGTTTCAACTCATAGACATCAGTGGTTAGCCATAAGAGTAGCTGTGCTGAGGTTTATCTTTATGCTAAACTCAGATTTCTGCATTGATTATGTTAGATTTAAGCAGGAGTAGTTTGGTCTGATGTAAATTTTATTTAGGATGGAAAGAGAAGGAGGGCTGTTGCCTGGGTAATTGCATCACATCAGCAGTTTCAGTGACAGCTTGGTATTGGCTAAAATTCCAATTATAAGTCTGGTTTTAAAGATGGACCTGTGTTTTTCTTCCTTTCGTTACAGGGGTCTTGAACAGCTGTCTCCTGGATGTGATGCTTTAAAAATCCTTTACCTTTTAGAAGTACCCACTACATTAAAGTAAAGAGGTTAAAAATGTTAGCTAGGGTTACACAAACAATTGCCTGAATTGCTGGAGTTCCAATATCTGACATATTTGTTACAGTTGGTGTTTGTCTGCATGCCTACTCTGAAGCTGTGACGAATCCTGGGTAACCCACCTGCTCTTGTGTGGTGGTCAGCTTGTCACATGTGCTGCCAAGCTGCTGAGATGTGATACCAAATGAAGAGAAAGCTCTGAACCCAGGTTCTTCAGATGGTGTTTTAACCTTGCATCTCCATCTTAAATAAGAGACCACAGCTCAGTTCATCCCTAGTCTCCTGGGCAAGACAGAATCTGCTGCACATTTAGCTGGCTAAAAGCAAAGGGTTAATTATTTTAGATAGTTAAGTAACTGGGGAACAACTCTGGAATTGGGGGGCGAACGCCATCTGTGACTAGAGAAGGACCAAAGGGCTCACCTAGGCTTCAGCTTAGGCTAAATGCCTAAGTCTTTTAGATGGCTCACACTACACAAAACTGTTTTTCACCTTGCTTCTTTGCACTTTGCTTTCACGTTTGTGGAATGGAAGAGTGGCTTGGTGCTGCCTTGGGTAATTAACCATCCTTTTTCCTGAGTGTATCCTGTTGGCACGCAGGGTGCTCTTACTGTGATGGGTTTCCACAAATGTGTGGTACTTGGTTGTGCTGTTGATCTCTCCATCTGTGCTGCTGTGGCATGCTGTAATTGTAGCTTCTGGTTGTCTTCTGAAGCCTATAATGGTTTATGGGGTTGCCTGCTGTGGGCTGTGGCAGTGCATTTAGCAGATGTTTTGTGGCATCTGCTAGGCACCTTTTCTACCTCCTTCTGATCTTTAAAGTGTCCAGTGCTGCTGTTTCTCTCTCAGGAAAAGAAGATGTTGGGAGAAATGTTCAGAGATGTTGTAGAGCAGCCCTGAATGACTGTGGATTTGGTCAAGAACAGGTTACTTAAGTTACAGGTCTCTTGACTTGCAAGGCTCTTCTTGACCATCCTGAATGGAGACCTTTGATATTATCCTGCTGCAGTAAATTTGGGGAATGCAACAAGTGCAACAAGTCCTCTTCCTGTGGCCAGCATGGTGCCTCCTCTGTGATCCAGGCATGGCTGGAGTCCCACAAAGTGTTGGAGAAAAGAGGTGTTGTCACTATAGGGCACGAAAAAACATGACACAAACATGCTGCTGTTTTCAAGGTAAAAAGGGGAAGTTTATTTTCTGACTCCAACATTTATAGATTTCTAAAGGTGACAGTGGATTGCAGGGAGAAAGTGCCACCTCTCCAATGACACTGGACAAACCAACAGTCCATTAAATCTTTTCTCTTCCATAAAAGAATGCAAAACAATCAGTTACATACAAAAAGTATGTGAGAAAGTTTGCTACAAGAATGTAAGCATCAGAAGGCTTAAAAAGTCTTAAAAAATCAGGACGACAAGGTGTGCTTTTCCCTTTGAAATAAATCAGCTCTCATCAGCTGTCTTCCAGTGGCTTTGGGTACCAGATACCATTATACCAGCAATTTTTCCTTTGTTTCTGAAAACAGTTCTTCCAAAGACCAAATATCAGAATTTAAATTAAATCAATTAATTTAAAAGACCAGAGGAAAATGCTCTTAAATCAAAGATGTACAGAATAAAGTGTTGTCTAATCCATCACCAAAACCCAGATGAGCTAGGTAGCAACTGGGGAGTGTATCATAGGAGCAGTGAAGACAGTTCAGGAAATAACATGAGCTTGTCTTCCTCTCCTCATGCAGGAATTTCTTGTTGCAGTGCTGGTAACAGGCCTCTCAAAAAGCAGCCTCTGAATTGGTGACTTGCTTTGCTCTGATTTAATATATCTTGGCAGTTTTTGAAAGTCCAGCTGTGAGCCTACTTTATTATATTAGCCATGGGATCCTATTTTGTATTCACAGAATGTTTGTTTAAACACAATATCCTGGGAAGGGTAATAATCCATGGTAAATATGATATAGCCCCTGAATGCCTTATTTCATGGAGCTCCTAGTCTTTCTCCCTTCCCTCAAGAACTCTTAATTATTTTTCTAGTGTCTTGATGCAGTTCTCTTTAAACACATAGATTTATTTGTCTTTCCTCCCTTCTTTCCTACTGCTGTTTGCTGCGCTGTGATGTCTGGTCTTAAATGTTGAAAGTTTTCTGGGGTGGGGCAATGTCTGTATTCAAGCAGGAGAGTGGACTCTCACTTCTAAAACCGTTTGTAGTTGTTGTTTGAGTGGAGATAATATGAAACATGAACTGCTTGTGGTACTCTTTGGCTTGTGAAACAAAAGAGAGACAAGTTCAATGACGAGCTATTAAAATGGCCAAAGCCACTCTTGGAAAAACTCAAAATGTCTGGAATCCAAAGCATTTTTCCTTGAACGAACTTTTCTGGATGATGTCATCAACAAAAAAAATGTTCCTTGAGCTTTGCTGCTGCCTGAGGTGGCTGGTAGGCACGACACTGACAACCACAGTGTCACAGTCTTCTGGTGAATGGGGGCAACTGTGGGTGTTTCAGATGATCAGCGTGTCTGGGTAACTCATTGTCTCTGCTAAGCCAAGTGAGCCAGGCTGTTATGAATGTGCATGCTGCCAAGGATGTTTAGGCTGATCACGCTGATGGGGAAGAAATGGAGAGAGTGTGTTGGTCCAGGGCTCTGCATACAGGGTACAAGAGGCATCTCAGCAAAGATAATTCTTTCTGTGACTGAAGAGGACTTACCAGGGTGCTGCATACAGAGGCCATTTATGTAGCTATTGATTGTCTCTTCAAGAACGTGTTGGCTCCTATGGAAGTACTAATAAGCAGCTTTGCAAAAGTTCTATGCTATAGATATGTCCCAGTCACAGAAAAAAAATTAACATTGTATTAATGGACTGCTAAGGCTTTTTGTTTACTTTTCCTTTGCACCCAAGTGCTAGATGTCACTTTCTTTCTCAGCAATTTTACCTGTGTCTCAAATATGGCATCTCAGCAAATGATGATCCAGTACCTCGTCCCACTTTCCAGAGGATTTGGGTTAGAATCACCAGATACTGAAGAAGCCCAAAATCCTTCAAACACTCCTGAGCCCTCTAAACCCTTGCTGATAAAAGAGCATGCAGTGATTTGCAGGCAGGATTCTTGGCTACTTTTTCCTGGCCTCTACCTTTACAGGACTGCAGTCCAATGGAGAAGCTGTTGCTTGTTTGACTTCCTTTGTTTTGGAGAATGACTTTCCGAGAGTAGATTTGCAATGGCCTGTACATTCTTTCTCTTGAAGTTTCCTAGGGTGATTTGATATTTAGATGCCAGTTTTGACTGTGAGAAAAAAGCAGTTGTTGTCTTTCTCAGTATTTCTTGTCTGTCTTGCATTGTTTTTAAGAAGTACAAGCTGCAAGTCATGCTTGATGCAGTTTGGCAGAAATGGTAGCCAGTTCCAAACTGAAATAATGGCAAACTTTCTTTCACCCTCCAAGTGTAACCATACCTGAGAAAATGAACTCCATAGGAATGATTCCTGAGGTATGTCCCTTCAGTGTGCCTGCAGGTGTACCTGCCTCTGTGGTTATGGTAGGACAAGAGACAGTGGCTTTTATTTTAACTGCTTTGATTCCATGGATGATGTGGAAGGTAAAAAGGAAACCAGGAAACTTGCTCCTTCTGTCCTTGACTGCTGCTGCATGGCTTCTGTCTCCTGCCCCTGCTCTGCAGTGATGCTCTCTGAAGGGATGTGCTGGAGCTGCAGAGCGCCAGGATGCTGCTGGGTCCCTCGGGAAAGAGCTGCCAGGTGAGTTGCAGCACAAAAGCAGAACTGGAGGGAGCTTAACTAAGCCTGCCTTGTGCTGTCACACACCAGGACTGCAGATTAATGTGGGAGCAAGAGGCCAGCCTGGCAGGAGTGGGGGAAATAGAAGTGTTGCCCACCACAGCAAACTGGGACAACAAGGTGGGGGTTGATAAAAATTCCACCAGAAACACTGAGTGTCCAGCGGCTCCATTACAGCCAGGCCTAATGTGGCCGGATCAAATTGGGATTTATTGGCATGGGAATGGAAATGAGAGCATGGATTGAGGCTGTCACATAATACTAAGTTAAAAAACCCCAAAGAGCATCTATGCAGTGGTGGTAAGCCTCATGGCTGTTCTAGTGTCCAGTGCTGTGTAGTTCCTCTAACATTACTGACCACATCCTGTTTTCTGTGATGGAAAGTTTTAAAGCTGTATACAAAGGTACCTGACTTAGGAGGGTAGTGTATGTCTCCCATTTTGTTTTAAATCTGGAATATCTCAAAGGAGAAAAACTGTCAGGAAGGGAGTGCATCTGTGTCTCAAAAAGATGGATTTAGGAATGAATGAATGATGGACAAATGGTTTAATGGCCTATGTTCCATTAATTTATCAATATCCACCCCATAAGGAAGACCTTAAAGTGTTTTCTTGTTTGTCACCTCACCTTTCTGAATGCTGGCTAAGTCCTGCTTTTTCTAATTTATTGACATATTGTTTTTGAGAGATAAACACATTAAATTTATTCTGTACCCTAGTGGAGTAAACAGAGAGGATCACTTTTTCTGTTAAAGAGTTTCCTGTGGAAAACAAAGAGCCACTAATTAAGCAGTGATATTAGCTAGGTGTGGCAACATGTGTAGATAGAATTTTGATAGGAATTCCACATGTTTCTTGCTATTCTTTTTTTTTTTTTTTTTTTTTTTTAATGTAAGGATAGAATTTTCTGTTAATGGGCATTCTGCAGACAACCTATCTAGACCTTCTGAAAGTCCAGCTTGTTTCATGGCTGCATTTATGAGCATACCTTCCAAGAACACATCTGAAAACCTGCCTTATAACTGGTAACTGTTAGGGAAGAAATTAGGGAAGAAATTCCATTAATTTGCATTCTTTGTGAGAATCAACAAAATGAAAGATCCTGTAGGGAAATAAAATTTTCTGAATTATTTTTACTGTGGAGTACTGTATGGAAGTAGCATGAAAGGTTGTTTGTAGTGGTGATTTTGTAGCCAACACAGTGGAATCAAATCTTGCAAACCAACACTTCTTATTGCCAGTTATTTGTTTATTGTGTCTTTGGCTTGTGAGATATTGTAGAAAACCTTTACATATTTCTGACAATGTTCATATGAGTGGGATAATTAAAACTAGGTAAGAAAATGAATGTGTTTGTGATAGAAGGCTGGAGCAGGATGGGTAAGTGAAGGCACTCAGTTTTGGTCAGCGAGCCTCCTTCTGTTCCTTCTGTTATCAGTGTATAGATCCAAGGGCTTCTCCAGACAGTAATTAAGAGAATCCAGGCTAAGCTCTTGCTCTGAATCTCTTTGTGGAGACTGCTTTATCTTTCTGTTGATTGTTATTTCGCTTTGAACTCAAGTAATTAGTTACTTGTCTACACTTAAGCAGTATGAATATCCTCTGCTGCCATGCTCCTGAGGAACATGATTTGGAAAGGGTGAGGTCAGTTGGGAGGGAATAAAAAAAAAGGGAGTAACTACAAAAGTTCAGACTTTCAGTATATGTTAAGTGAGAAGGAAAATAAAGATGTCTGGCAGTGCCAAGTGCAGGGACTTTAAACTTCCCTTGAAAAGTTTTGCCTTGACAGTTCATTGGTTTTATTGCTCCAGTTTTGGCACAAACCCAGACATGGCAGTATAATGTCTGCATGGACAACGAAGACTCCATTTATAATTGTTAGAATAAAAACCTATCAGTGTGATTTAAACGTGCTGTATTGGTAAGTGCAGTTCTCTATCTCTGAAATTGCTCAGTGGTTCTATGTTAACCTGCCCATCAAGTCCTACTGGAAACTGTCTTTTGCATGTAATTCCATGTTGCTTCCAGAAGGTATCATTCGGAATTTGTGCTAGTGTATGTCCCCTATAGAAAATACCATGAGTGGATATATGTGCTTGATTTTTGGCACTGGTTGCACTGTCAGTGGACAATGGTGACTTGTCAGTATATGGCTGGATGACCACATCAGGCAGGAATGCCACCGCAGGGGTGGGGGAAGGATGTTCACTAACCAGCAGTTGCAGAAGTATGGGAATTTCAGAACTGAAGAGAACAGGACTAGGCCAGTGTCCCCTTTGCATGGTTTCTGTATCACAATTGAAGTAGTAGCTTCCAAATATTGTAGAGCATATGACATTTCTTCCCAGTATGATAAATATTGTTTATTCCCCCTCCTTTTTCCTTCTTATTTTTCTAGTGATAAAAAATGTAAATTGCATTGACTGGCTCAGTGCATATATAATGAAAAAAAATTAATAGCTAGATAGGTCCTTGTTTAGTATTCATGGTATGGTGTTTTCTAGGAAATAAGATGAAGCTGTTGAAGCATCCAAAGAGGCACTTTTTTTTTTTTTTTTTACCTTGGGACTTGTGATTACATTTAATTATGTATTTTTATCCTTACAGCTAAGCACATCATGCATCTTCAGCCTCAAACTATCACATGAAAGATTAGTTATTATTTCATGGCTGATGAAATCAACAGAAGCAGATTCTTTCTAGCTGTAGAAAACTGGTATTGCTCCCTGCTTTGTGTAGGCAGGGAAGCTGACTTAATGATGACCCACCAAGCAGTATCATGATAAGGTGATGCATATCCCAAAATCTGAAGCTTGCAGCTGGACTCCGTGACTCATGGAGTGTTCTGCAGGCTTCCTCTACTTTCCCAGGCTTTGCCCAGGAAAGTATCATACTGAGTTGCCACAGTGCACATGGTGGGGAAACATGCAGCTGAAATGTTTGTTTTTCTTTAGGTGTGGTAGCTGTTGTTTACATCTGATGAAGGCTCATTGGAACTGAAGGGTTTGCAGCTTGTTTAAGCATGATGTTTTGAGGGGTTTTTTTTCCACATGTAATTATAGGTAGGTCTTGAAACAGTGCATGCTTCTAGAGTAGAAAACTTAATAAAGATAGGACAAACATAGTAAAAGGGAACAACAATAACAAAACACATTTAGAGGAAGGAGGAGGTTCTCTGTAATGTCTGGGAGATAGCAGCGAGTTGTTTCCTTTAGTCATGGTTAAAAATAGGAAGGATGATTGCGGTTATCCAAAAGGATTTTGTGTTGACAGGCACTAGGAAATCCTCTCCCTGGGTTCCAGAGAGAGACAAGAGGGTACTAGGAAGGGCAACCAGGTGTGCCATGTATAGAAACAGGCAAAACAAAGTTTTCCAGAACACATTGTGTGGTCTATGCCCACAACTGTTTTATCTGCAAAGGGACAGGCAGCACAGTGCTTGTGTAAAGATTTTTTTAGCCATTGAAATGTGCATTTATCTGACTTGGATAAGGGTTAGATGATGCTCTCTGAAAAGAATATGATGTAGTTGCAACTGTTTCCTAAGG
This sequence comes from Pyrgilauda ruficollis, assembly GCF_017590135.1. Classification (NCBI taxonomy): domain Eukaryota; kingdom Metazoa; phylum Chordata; class Aves; order Passeriformes; family Passeridae; genus Pyrgilauda; species Pyrgilauda ruficollis. The sequence goes on along the minus strand of NW_024528599.1, from coordinate 166,787 downwards.
CTTTGCCTTTTCTAATTCGTATGAATATCTAGTGACAGATATGAATATGAATAACCAGCCACCTTCCTGGTGGACCTTGTGTTCTCTGTCTCTTGCTTTTAATAGCATTTTTCTCAGTTTACTGCAGTGAAGTAATAAAGATTTTAAGGCTTTGTTTATCACAGGTTTGCAGAAAAATTGTCATTGTACAAAAGCAATTTCGTATCCTCATGATTATAAGGCCAAGCTAGCAATTGTATGAGTTTTCACTGGATTTGATGGGCAACACTGAAGCTAAATACCAGACACTTGCACATGACAGCCATCCCACAAAATGGGGGTGTTTCATGTGACATTTCTCTTATAAGACTGCATTTTGTAGAGTTACTGCCTTGTATTTATGGAGTGTGTTTAGTGTTTTTGCACTACATGGGTTTGACTGGATGAAGATGTTTGTTCAAAAGTTTGTGTGGGCTGTGTTAATACTGTAAATCTGGGTCCCAGAGAGCAGCCAGCATTGGGTATTGCGTGGTTACATGTAAGAACAGGATGAGATAATCCCCCCAATCCTTTCTGGGATTGTCCCCTGTCTCCTGGGATCCTATCTGCTCCTGGTTTGTCCCACCTCTCCTGGCAGTGGGGTGCAGAAACAGTGCCCATGTTGCGGCAGCGGGTGGATGACAAGGAAGTGACGTGTGCCGGTGATTAACACCAGGCAGCAAGAACAGGACGTTCAGATGACTAAGGAACATGAACTTTCCTACTTTCTTTTTTTTTTTTTAATTTTTAATCTGCTATTGTTTAAAACTGACCTGCTGCTTTCTTAGCTGGTGTCATTTTCCTAGCAGAATGCAAGGTCTGTGATTGTAACTTCAAAACAAAGAAACAAGTAATAATTTCGCAACGATGAGGAACCAAAACATGTTTGTTAACGTGAGGAATTTTTCCCCAACAAGGGTGTAAAATGTGTCAGTGAGGTGGACAGTGATCATGTACTCACTGTCAAGGAGCTGAGCTGAAAGCAAGTCTTTGTTTATGCTTTGTTTTCATATTGCTGGCTTGGCTCCTGATTTTCTACCTTTCACTTGCTGGCATGTTAAGCCAAGTGAATATACTCTTTGTTTGGCAGTTAACTCCCTCTTTTCCATTACTTTGGAACATGGAATGTTGGTAGTGCTCTTAGAAAAACCCAATTTCAAGGATGGATTTCTCCATTCTTAGCTTTGTAGTGAAAATCACTACTTACTTATTTGCAGCTCCTGTTCATCAGTAGATTCGGGGGGGGGGAGGGTTAGGGGAAAAAAAAGTGTATTTGTACAGCTTTTCACGTTGTATCTTTGCAGATGTCTCACTGTTAAATGTTTCTTTTGGAATGCTTGTGAAACTCAGCAAATGAAAAGAAACTTGCATTTGCTTTATAATGATCTCTCTTCACATTTAAAATGTGGCTCACACTGAGCAGTCCATTTGTACTTCATTTTGTCAGTAATAGGATAATTTTTATATAACACTAAAACAGCAGGACTGAAAGGGATAGCGTTGCTCTAGTTCCAAGATGCTTTAGTCGTTGGACGATAAATTTGTAAAGCGAAAGTAATGTGTTTATGAGTTCTGTAGTTTCAGCTTTAAGTTGTGATAAAATGGCTGCATTATCCAAAGTAGTGTGACCTGCTCCTTTTTACCTTTGCATGATAGGTGATTTCCCTGCCCCATTTTGCAGCAGAATCCCACCCACACGGTGAGTGCTATGGCTGCTGCTACTTCCTATCAAATCAGTCAGTGCAGGACATTGTTGGGAGGTAAACAAAGGCGCAAAGGTTGAATGACTTGCTCAGGAATGTGCTGGCAGGGGAGAATTCAGGCATCAGGGCCTGGCTGACAGGAGAAGATGGGACTGGAAAACATCAGTTGTGCCTTCGGACTGCAAAAACTGTTGTGAGACAAGGAAATGTGAGTGTCTGTGCCGTAGGTGAGACTTGTGGCACAGATGTAAATTACTTGTGTGCAGTTACAAAGGAGGATGGATGTCTGAGGCAGTTATATATTTTCATGTCATAATCCCTGGTATCTGGAGCTCCTTATCTGGTTCCATAAAATAGTCAGGATTTTATTTGACTTTTTAAAAGATATTTTCCCTCTGTTTTCAGCTGTCAGGGTACTATTTACTGGCAAGTATTGCAGGCACATAAGCCAATACCATAATTGTTTGATAATGCTGGCTGTTATTGCAGGAAGAGAGGAATCCTGTTAGTTACTGGAAGAAAGAAACTGTGTAGTAGCAACCAGGGTCTGAGATGGGTGACTGGGGACTCTCTTGTTTCCACTGGCCTGATGAGTGGCAAGCCTCTCTCAGATGTCAACAGCCAGCCTGCCTCTGCTGCCAGGGCTTGGGTTGCTGCTCTCCAAATGCCTGGGCTGGGCTGCAGCCACCTTCCTGCAAGTCCCCTGCCTCCTCTTAGCCATGTGTTCTCCAGCGCTCTGGGCTCAGCCAAAACTCCTCTTTAACCTTGCATGAACTCTTTAGGGAAAGCTTTCTTAAGGAGGACAACACCTCTTTATTATTGACATAATCAACTTGTATTTATTCAGTTGAGAGGCTGGATTGTAATAACTGCTTAGAATACTTCAGTAGGAATGCTGTTGACTCCAAAGCAATAGGAAGAGCTGATTGCTTATGGGCAACAACTATTTATGGCATAAATTATTTACAGTGTGCTTAAATTGTCAGAGGTCTTGAGAGAATGGGAGGTTAGTTGTGTTCTATGGCAGGGCTGGCTTGTTCAGCCCTGCAGGGAGAGAGGTAAAGATGAATGCAGAAAACATGACGTGTTTGAACAAAATGAGTGTGGGTGCCCACTCCTAGCATAAGGAGTTTCTACTCTCCCACTGTGGCTGTTCACGGCCATCCCAGCTTCACAGGTTGCTTGCTTCCTGTCCTTGGCTCTGGTGATGAGCTGCTGTGAAAAGTGCTGTGTTTCCAGGGAAGGCTGTGTCCATAGAAAGGCACACGTTTACATGTTTGGGTCCCAAAGGCATGCAGACATGACAGCCTGGCCTAAGAAACATCGAGCTTGGAATTTTGTGTATGTATTTATGTGTGTGTGCTATAATTAAAATAAAGCCTGCAATTCAGTGTCTTCTAGGATTTGGTCAAGTAGTTAATCAGTTTGTAAAGCACTTGGTAAAGGTACAAAGCATTGTGGTTTTGCAGAACACAAAATCAAGATGCTTAGCATCCTGTCCATGTGACCGATTGTGATGGAGATCTTGGAAAACTGGTTATAGGTCTGTGAGATGGTTTGAAAAGCTACAACATTGGAGAGGTTTAAATCTTCACAGAAGAAAAATGACTCTTATAAACTAGTTTTAAATGGTTCCAAGATATTTAGGGAAAATAGAGTGATTTTTTTTTTTTTCAACCCACTCCCCCCAACCATTCAACAACTGATAGTTACAGGGCAGTGTTGTAGATCGTTTTCAAGTTGTTTTTTAGATGCTGGTATACTGTACTTTAGTATCTGGAAAGCATAACTAAACAGTTACATCATATTTTCTGACATGACTGGTACTGTACTTGTAACCAAAACATCCCATTAATTGTTTATCTAACCTAGAGTTATTTCCTCCAGAGGAAAGGATTACATGCATAAATACTTTCCTTAAGACACAGAGGCATTTATAAAGAAAAAAAAATGCCATGGATGCATAGCCAAAAGTTGAAAGTGTATGCAAGTTACTTCAAGGTTAAAGCAGCCAAATGCTCTCCAGGAATAGGGTTTATGTGAGAATTCTACAAAGCAGCTCCTGCTAAAGTGGTTTGGCTCTCAGAGGGTGCTGCTGCTTCTCTCTGGAGGGTCTAGAATTCTGTTACCTCTTCTCTCCTTTTTGAGAACATAACATCTTGTGGATTTAGGCAAGCACACTCTTTGGATGCCTGTTCAGTAAAGAGTTTGAAGGTTTGATCCAGACCACAGAAGGCTCAGTATACCATAGGAGGAGGAGCAGCAGCAGTGGCTCTAGGGCGTTGGAGGATTAAGGGTCTGGTGGTATTGCTCACCAAGACTTTAATCTCCTGTTTTGAAGCTGGTATAAATCAACAGAACAAAAAGCTTACACTAGTTTCATAGTTACATTTTTTTTTTTTTGGCATTGACAAGGTGCAAAATTATATGGTGCACTACAGTTGAGGTGTTTTTGAGCAAAAGGAAACATACGCCAAGGTTAAACAAAGCTTGCTGTAGAAATGAGGCAGTAGTAATATTATAACTTTATAGAAGAATTTGTGCTGTGATGAATTACAAAATAAATGGTTTTTATTCCTTAGGTTAGTCTTGAACTTGTGTGACAGAACATTCTTAGAATAATGAAATTGCTTCTGCAGCAGTAATGCCTTATTCAAGGCAAAAGGCAGTGAAGTATCGCTACAGAAGACAAGGATGTGAGAGAGACCAATCCAAAGGCCAGGAAGAGTAGTTATAGGACATAAAAGCTGCACATCCTTAACACAAGCTGAAACACAGGTTGGGGAAGTCTTCTCAGTTCTATTCATACACTAGCAGCCCTGATGCCTCAATCTTGCCTCTTCTTTATTTGCTGAGAGTGTAAAGATTGCCTGGAAGAAATGACCACAGCCTAGGAATCCAGCTCCAGGAGCCTGGGCTAAGAAGGAAAAAGAGAACAATTGAGGCCTGTGCTCCACCTGACATGGAGAAATTGGCTCATGAGGTTCTACCAAGTTTATTGTTTGAGCTCCAGCCTTGTGAGCCTGGTGACACTGGTTAGTTCAGCAGTCTTGGGTGCCTGCATGTGAAAGCCCCTGAGCCACATAAGTGTGTTGGGACTGACTGAGGAGTGGGGCAGGCACCAGCTCTTGCTGCCCCTCTGGATCAGAGGAGAATGGGCAGCAAGGACTGTGCCTTGCAGGCAGCCCGTTCAGGCCTGCCGGACTCGCTGCTGCTTTGTGCTTTGCCCCTTCCCTGCTACCTGGGAGTTGGAGATTTCCTTTGAGCTGGTCTCAAGGCATTCTCTGTTCTGTTTAGCTCAGCTCTCCTGCCTCATCCCAACAAACACCCTTAGTTCAGTGGGGAAAGGCAAGCCTCCGAGGTGGCCATCAGGCATTTTACTGGCTTCAGCAAAATCTTTGAATACCTTTCTGAAAAAAGCCAAGATAAGCGTTCTCTAATGAATGAAATTTGCTTAGTAACTCCTCCACTCACGTTTTCTGCAAGAGTAAAATAAACCTTGTAAAGATATGCAGTGTCGCACCCCAAACCCTTATTGCTCATTATCTCTCCAGCAAACTCTCTGGTGCCTCTAATATTCACTGGTACAAGCTGAAGGCTCTGAATGGCAGAGAAATGAGCTTTGGATGGTTTGCTGTGAATGTTTCTCATGATGAGGTTCACTCTTTAGAGTACTGCCACTCATCATCTACTTCTTCATGTCTTTAACAGTTCATTCACAAATCTGACATCAAGTTGTTAGTTTTGAGAACCAATCCCTCCTCATTTATACATAATAAATCCATTGACACTTAGCATTCTTTAAAAAGCCAAACTTAAATTCAGTAAAGTATTTCTGAGCTGTATGGGAAAGACATCTATGTTACATGCTCTACTGTCTCTCATAGTTATTGCTACATTATTAGCCATTACTTTAAGTCTTTTAATTATCACATGAATATTTTTTGATAATAGAAACCTTTTTTCATAGTTTCAAGGAATTTATGCCATATAGAAGACACAATTCTATTAGTGACTTTTAAGTGTTAGTGTACCATAAAAATTTTAAATTTTAATTGGTGTAAAGTGTTTCTCTAAGTCACAGTTAAAGAATTTCTTGGAATTCAAAGTAGGATTCACATTAATTTGATAACATTGAAATGAAATAGGCAGTCAGCAATAAAAGATAAGAGAGAAGGATGTGATAAAATTATTTGTAAGATAAAAAGAGAAGGTACTGTGCGGCAAAATTCACAGTGTCAGAATTCATAGTGCCAGAGGTTTATGTCCAGAAAGGAGACAGAGGAGTTCAGTAACTTTTTTCAAATAAAAGGAGAGGCCATGGATCATTCGCCTGGCATCTCTCAAATTATTGGGGAACACAGCCCCCTTTCTATCCTAGGTTCCTGGCCGTGTCACCCTCTTCCTTTCCCCATTGGCTGAGGTACTCAGAAGATACAGATTTCCCAAATTGCCTGCTCTATGCCCCCCTCTAATAGGTACCCCCCTTTTGTTATATAAGAGAAAGAAAAAAACTATTCGTAATTCTATTAAGTCTTTGTTCTTTTTCTCTAAGTTCAGGAATTTCACATGGCCTTGGCTGAGTATGAATGTCTGTGTCAATTAGTAACATTTTCTAGAACTGATAGTTTCTGAAGTTACTTCCCTATCTGTAAGTTCCTATATACAAGCAGATTTCCATAGTCTGTTCGTAAAGACACATTCATCTTATTCCTTTCAATATTATTCCACGTTTTATCAGCTAGTCATTTGCTTTAAAAATTGTTCTGTGAAATGTTGATTGATATATTAGGGAGTCAACAAGTGATGCTGTATTAAATACTGTTGGCTTTTTGGTTTTGTGGTTGGAGGGATGTTTGGTTTGGGTTTTTTTATTCTTTTGGAAAATATGTGCCATTTTCTGAGAAAATAGACTGATTTTGTTGCTTAAGTTTTCAGAGCCTATCCAAGGCTTTTCTTGACAGACAAGTTTTCTTGGAAGTGTCAGGTTTGTGCAGTGGTTGACGACATCCATCTGTGTTAGATAATTCCTATTCCTTGGCTCTGAAATAGTGTTCATTCCAAATCCGTGGTTACCCTGGAGAACTTTTTTCCTTTTGTAATTAACTGTGCTGGTGATTTTTATCCTACCCTTTGGGATAAAGATATAAACCTTTCTATTAATTTCTAATCTATTTATGAAGGGACTTCCTCAACTGTTTTGAGTTCACTGTGGGGAAAGAATATTTTGTAAATGGACCGGTTACTTTTCTTGTACTTCAAAGAACAAGGCTCCTTTTAAACCCAGTGAGTTGATTATGGTATGATCCAGCCTTCCTTGGCAAGCCATCTCTATCACAATTTGCAGGACTGGGACAGTGGTCATCATCCCCCTGTACTTGGCACTGGTGAGGCCACACCACAAATGCTGTAGTGGGGGGCCCAAAACTGAACACAAGAAGGATATTGAGATGCTGGAGCATGTCCAGAGAAGGGCAACAGAGATGGGGAAGGAGCACAAGTCTGATGAGGAGCAGCTGGGGGAGCTGGGGGTGTTTATCCTGGAGAAAACAAGGCTTAGTGAGGAGCTCATCACTCTGTAGTACTGTCTGGAAGGAGGTTGTGTCAAGATGGGAGTCAGTATCTTCTCCCAATTAACAAGGGATGGGATGAGAGAAAGTGATGTCAAGTTATGTCAGGGAAGGTTTGAATTGAATATTGGGAAAAATTTCTTCACTGAAAAACTGGTCAGGTATTGGAGCAGGCTTCTCAGGGAAGTGGTGGAGTCACCATCCCTGGAGCTCTTGAAGAGAGGTGTGGGTGTGACACCTGGAGAGTTGGTTTAGTGGTGGGCTTGGCAGTGCTGGGTTGACAGCTGGACTGGATGATCTTAAAGGTCTTTTCCAATATAAATGATTCTATGATTATAATGCTTAGTAATGAAATGATATTAGTTTAAATTAAATTAATTACTATCAGTAGTTAAAAAAAAAAAGAGTCCACAGCAATTGTGGTTGTTTCCCCTTACTCCTTCTTTTAAGGTGTAGTCTTTCTAATGTAGCTACAATGAACATGTTTAATCTGCAATAAAGGTTTCTATGCAATGTTCTTAGAGCCACACAGCTCATAGGTGTCAATCTGCAGCAGACCTTAGGCTTGCGCTGCCTTCCATCAGCCTCACCTTCCACCTAAAGTTGATGTGTCAGCAGGGAAATGCCTGATTTTTGAATTAATTAGATGTTCTGCTACTGCACTCTTGGACTTAGATGAATTAATGAATTAGTAGCTTTGTGATTTCTGTGGAGGAAGAAGATCATATGTTGGCTGTCCAACAGGTTTTTTTAAATGTTTATTTCTTGTAAGTTTAGGTTACTGAATGTAGCAATAAAAGTACTCATCTGAGTAAGCATTGTATAATTATGATTTTCTGAATTAATTTGTTCCTTACAGCACTTTCCCCTTTTTATAACAGAATTTTTTTTAGAAAGAAGTTTTTGGTGGCTCTTTTAGTGAAGATCTGATTTACATGTTTTAATTCAGTTCAAAAAACTTTTATACTGAGGAAAAGTATTTTTTTTTCCTTTCTATCCTGCTTCCTGTTATTGTTATTTTTCATACTCTTTACAGTAGCACCCAGTGTCTGCTATTTGAAAGCTGCAAGAACAGAGTGAAACAAGTAGGGCTGAGAACATTTTCAATCTGGCAGGCTTTGGGGTGTCAGGGAGAGATGGAGAAGTGGCAGAGGAAAGATTGGCTGCTGGGATAGCAGACTTCTCATTTCTACAGCTCCTGGATGCTGCATTAGGCACAGGCATTCTTCTACTCTGGACCCTTGTTTTCATGTTGTTTTGAAGGGAGAAATGGGTATAGATGTAGGCTAGCCAATGGCACAATCCTACTGCATATGCCTATACAGAATACACAGTACAAAGCTCAGTAAAGTAGGGAGCTGCTGGGAAGAGCTTCAGTGTACAGTTTATTTTGGAAAAGGTATGTCTCTTACATGTTCCTGTATAGCCATTCTAGACTCTTAAAGCAAGTTTTCCTTATATGTGCCATATTGTTTAAATTTTTAATTTGTCCAACCAAGTAGCCAGAGTGCTAAAAGAATCACACCAAGTAGAATTTCAGTCAAGCTGATTTTATTACAAATGTCTCCTGTGCTTCTAGTTCCTGGCAAATTGCTCACTGTAGTAATAAGAGCAAATGACTTGCATTTGATTCCCTTGGAGTAAAATCAGCCCTTTTAAGTACATCTAAGTGACAGCTGCATTTGCTGAGGATGACCGTACCTCCAGAAAGGCTTCATGTTGCATCCCGAAGAAGAAATGATGATTGACTTTTGTTTGTTCAAGTTTGGATAGTCTTATCTTCTTTCCTGCCACTCATCTGACCTGGGGTGAACTGCCTGACTTTGTGTGACATATTTTGTGTAGAGGCCATAGTCTTCTGCATTAGACCTTTATTAGAGAGGTCTTACAGGGAGGAGTTAAACCAAGAGGAAGGCCTTGGTAATGCAGTGGAAAAAAAGATAATCAAGAAGCATACTTCTTTTTAAAGCAGGTGGTGAGTAGCAAGAACTATATCATCTCCCTTGCTGCACAGACTGGGTAGAAATCACCTTGCTTGCCTCCCCATATAACAGTTTTGTACACTTGGTGGCAAGCTGTTAGAGCTCATGAAGTAACTAACCATGCTGGTAGGGTAAAAATAATCAGGAAGTATGTTCCTAAGTACACTGGGAGTTTATTGAAATAGTAGTTTATATAAATAGAAATTATTCATTAAATCAGTAGTTCTTAAACTTATTTTTCTGCTCTTTAAGTGGCTTTTTGAGGCAAGGTTCCTGCTTTTTCAGGCTTGACATTCAAAGCATAAGTCTAATGTAGCATTTATGCCAAGTGTTGCAGGATTTTCTTGGAAATGGTGGCATTGGATCAAAGTGGTTTTTCACTGATTGATGGTACACTTTCCCACACGGCCTAGGTTAACTTTTAATTTCTGTGTTTTTTTAAGCAAGCTGTAGTGTTGAGGAATGATTTATGGGAGCTCAAAAACCAGGTGAACTGGCTGAATAGAAAATTGGTCAGGACTTTTAAGACATTTCTTTGGTTTTCAGACCTGCTGCCTGTTATTCCTGCCAATGGTAAAATGGCCTTTTAGTTGACCTCTTCCATTTCTTTGAAGGTTGTTTTTGACTGTTTTCTGTACTGATATAAGAGAAAGTTCCTGAAAAAATTTACATTATGCTACATGTCCCTCCTTGTTTCTTTTCCTTAAATCTCAGACTAAAAGTATGTGGCCACATGGGGTACAAATAACTTGCAGACTTTGTAAATCACTGACGAGTTCAATGTATGCTAATGTTTCTTAAACAGATGCAGGTATCTCTTTGAAGTCTAAACATAGGAAAGCTGGGTGTCTAGTGAAGTACAAACTTTTATGTTAGTTGATTATATAATACAGTGTAAAATTTTTATAAGTTATCTGGGCACTGTTTCAGCAAAATATTTCAGTGAGCACACACTGTAATCCAGCTATTTAAGCAATATCTGTATTTCAGCATAGGGGTTATGTGTTCAAGGGGCTTCTCAGGCAAGAGTTAAAGAATTTACAGGGTTTTTTTTTCTTGATTTTGTTTTTAATTGAAAAAATCTCTGTGGCTAGAGACTTAGTTGTGCTGTATGACTTGTTTCAGGTTTATTCTTGATGTCCTTGCAAGTAATGTTTTCTTGGGATAATTTTTTTCTTCCTAGGCAGTTATTATCTGAACATTATCAGTCTTAAGTCTTAGTTAATAATTGATAGTCTGTCATTGAACAAACTTTTTCCAGGACAAGGAAGAAGATTGGAAAGAAACCATTTGTTCTCTGAAGTGATGGAAAAGTTTGGACATGTCTGTTTAGTTGCTTTTGAATGGCTAATAAAGGTGTGTCAGGTGATCTGGTCATGGGGTTCCTCCATGGATTGCTCGATGCAAGGAAGCATCAAACATTGCCTAAATTTTGTTTGAGTGTGTTCTCCTGTATTCTGGGTTATTGATTGTGAGAAAAAGCATATAATAGTATATAATAAAAGGGTTTTTTTTTTTCTTTTTTTTTTTTTTCCCCTGACTGTTTCAGATGATTTTGGTGGTTTTCAGAGGTGTGAGTTTGCACAAAACTGCTTTGTCTCAGTTTTTTTTTTTTTTTTTCCCTGACTGTTTCGGAGGATTTTGGTGGTTTTCAGAGCTGTGAGTTTGCACAAAACTGCTTTGTCTCAGCAAAACTGTTTCTGAGGCATAACATAAACCCAGAGAAAAGTGGGTGTCCTGGGGTTTCCCCAGGTGACTTGTAAAGAGACAAACTCCAGAGGACTTTGCCCTTTAGCTTTACACTCTGGCAGGGGTCAGACAGCTTGAGGTGCCTTTTGAGAAGCTGGAAAAGAAACTCTCAGGAAAGAAAGAACTGTCCTAGCCTGGGGTATACTGATGGAGATTTTCTAGTTTCTTTTGAACATTTGTGTCTGGAGTAGTTTCACAGGGCCACTCAAGCTGTTGACAAACTTAGAGCTAACGTGATGTCTGTCCTTAGCCTGTTTCCTGGATATCTGAGCAACAGGTCTGATGGAGCTGTGTTGCACCCTAAATGCCTGGGTGCCACACAGCTGCTTCACTGGCATGAAGATTTTGTTAGCTGCATGTGTGTAGCCATTGGCTTTGCACAGTTTTTTCCTGACATGTTATATCTCATTGTGTAAACAAGCTGTATGAAGAAGGGAAGCTTGGTGAGAGCTGCTGTCTTATGGAGATGTGTGCAGCAGGAATAACAGCCTGATGGGGAAGTGCTGCAGTGTGGGAAAGGTAGCTGTGGCTCCTAAAGACTTTATTCTGGCCATGACATGTGCTGTGAGGCACTGGATCTCACATCCTTCAGTAAAGCAACTGCTCGTGACGTACACACCCATATTCACCCATTTCTTGGCTGGCCAAGGATGAAGACTGTCACAGCTGTTTTATATTAACCTCTTCAATTTCAAAACCAGTTTCCTTTACCCTCAGTGGGTTGGTTAGGATCTCTTGAACAGATGTGTCTCCTGCATGTCTTTTTTGGTGGCCAAGCCATTAGAAGTTCTACGTGAATCCTAACAAGAAGAGTTGCAGGCTTGTCTGTTAGCAAATACGCAAGGTAGTCCAGTTTCTTAGCCAGGGAATTCTTTGCTTCTTGCTTTTCAGAAAATGGAAGACCTCCAGGGTTTATTGAATGATTCTTAAGAATTATTTTTTGCAATTGTATTTTGACTATTCAGCTTGACTTAACATCTCTGTACGTGGAAGTACTCTTTGTACACAGTAAGAAAGAATCAGGTCTCACAAACTCCCTGTTTGTAATTTCTCTTAGAAACAGTGTAACAAAATATGAAGTAAATGACTTCTAGAAGAATACAAAACAGTATCTGAATGAAGATGTGTATCAAGAACTTCTTGAGAATAAAATTTGGCTGTGGGAGAAGTTTCTTTAATATACATTAGGAAAATCCCCCCTTTCACAAAGAAATTTAAATAGTAAATGTTTGGAGGAAGCCACATTGTCACACCCCAAATATCTCAAAATGATCTAATAACACGTGAAGAGCTTTTTGTTCTCTCTCTGTCTTACCAATGCTGAACTTTATAGGAGTATGGAGAAAAGTCATCAGAGGATAAAATGATTAATACCTATCATGGGTAATAATGAGTTATCATTTTCAGTTATTTCATCAAACAAGGCACTAATTACATTCTAAAAATGTTGTGATTCTCTTATTCTTGTAATAGGTTTTTGTTTCTTGTTACACCAGTTATGTACTTGAGTTGATTACAGTACAGCAAGAACAACTAGAATAATTCCAATCATATCTTATTACTTTTAAACCCAGTGCTACTCATGCAACAGAATCCCTGCATTTTTTCAGTCTCCTTCATGAAAATTTAATTTGTTCTGTGTTTACCCAGTGAAGTATCACAATGTGAAATATATAGTTCCAAAATGAAATTATATCCCCATAATCTCTTCTCATTATTCTGTGCCTTTTGCTCATTCACTATTACAGATTTCAGTAGGAAATAACTTACTTCACACAGATACCTTGCAAAATCTCAGTGAATGGAGAAGTGGGCTCTCTGTAGGTTATGTAAAATTGATGACATTTATAGTCTGTGGGTTTAAAAATATGTAGGTTCAAGACATTGTGATATATGAGATGAAAAAAAAAAAGATGTACAAAAACAGAAAGTGAAAAAGAAATTTTTTTTAAACTTAAAAAAAACGTGAGCAGAGATTACTCTTAGCTTTTCTTCTAGTTTCCACTGCAGAAAAACTTGGCTGACACGTCCACAGAAAATTAGTGACTGCCTTGTCCTAAACAGAACAAATTTTTGTCTACTATTTTGTCTTTGCAGTAAGTATGCAATATTCTTAAAATTAAGTCATGGCTTTAGTGGGTAAAAGGGAAGATTAAGACTACATTAAGTTTGAAATACAATAAAAGATGGAAATTTTGAAAAGCATGGGTTGACAGTTTTCAACTTTATTGAATCCTTTGATTGGGAGTTACTTTGATGTTTGAAGTTAGCAACAGTGTCTCCAGGATGAGCAGGCTGGTTTTAAAGGGATTATTTTATGTGACAAGTACCAATATTGAAGATTGATTCTATGCTGGATTTACACATTTTCTGACCTACTAATTCTGAGAACTCTTAAAACAAACACTAAGGAATTACTAGGGTTTTCATTTAAACTCACAAAGACTTTTGTGAAGTGGCTTTCTCAGTGAGTAGCTACACAATACGTGTTTAAAAAAGACTACCACTGACAGTGGGCTAAGAAATGAGGTATTTTTAATGCTAGCAGGAGAATCAAATGTTAAAAACCCAAACTGAAACTGCACAGCACTATTTAATTGTTCAAATGTACATCTGGCCACCCACAGCCAAGTTTTAAATTCCTCAACTTAAAAAATTACTTCTGATGAGCATGTTAATGTGCAACAAACTCAACAGCCCTTCTCTAGTGAGTGATAAATGGTAAATGCTGTAGGGTTTTTGTTGAGAAGGAGCTGAATCAGCCAAAAAAATACTTCCTCCCTCTTCTACAGGATAGGCCTGCACAGACCCTGCCCTCTTATTTTTTCAAACTGGGCAATTTTAATTTCAGCATGCATGCTGATGTTCAGCTGGCTACAAGTGTCTAATTATTGTGATTATATGCATGCAGACTTCATCACTTTTTTTTTTTTCCCCAAATGGAGCTGGCAATGCAAGATGAGGTTGGCATTTTATCTACTGTATAATTTGCTTGTTTTTATGCTTAGTGTAACAGCTTGCTGAATAAGTTGCTGTAGTGAAATGTAGATAAACAACAAGGGGAGGGTGGGCACCCAGGCTGGCAGGTTCCAAGTGGTCATTGCACATACCTAAAAGACCTGTCAAACAGGCAAGGGAAAGCCAAAAAGGTGAGAGCAAATTCAGAAGTAACTTCTGCTGCTTGGTCACCTGGCTCTTCATTTTTTTCCCCTTATGGAAGTGATTCCTCTGTAGGTAAATGACATCTGTTGATGACATGTCCCCACAGTGGCCAGGTGCGTGCTCAGCTGGTGTCTCCTTGTGGTGGTGGTGGCTCCTCATGTGGCAGTGGCTGCTTGGAATACACAGGGGTGTGTGAGGAGAACATCCATTACCTGAAGTCATGTGCCCTACCACTTTTGGGATGGAAGCAGCCAAGGATGGTGGCATTATTCTGAGAGCAGACCTGGCTGCTACCCTGCCGGCAGGGCCACTGCAGGCTTGTTTACTAAGATCTGATTATAATCTACTCTCTGAAAACCTAAGATGACTTCAGTCAAGAAGAAGTATGTAAATGAAGTCCTGTCTGCCCCACTAGGACAGAGTGAGAGGCAGAAGCACCTCAAGGGTCATCTGCTGTCAGGACACGGTGGTGGCTCCTTGCCCGTCCTGTTGTTGCACTTGATGAGGGAACCTCCTGTGTGCCTGGCCTGGCCCTCGCTGCTGCTCTCTGCAGTTGCACAGCAGCCCCCTCACCTTTCCAGCCTGACTGTGTGTCACAGAGCGTATGCTTGGCTCCAGTTCTCTGTTTGCTTCCTTGGCAGCTGCGTGTGGTTTGCAGTGTACGTGGGGACATTTATTGGAGGCCACTACCGCATTCATTTTAACAGCTTCCTTCACCACAGATACCAGGTGACAGGCAGCGACTAGATGCCAAAGGCTGAAGATTTTGGTTTCTTGCCTCACAGAGAGCTTGTGACCAGTCCACATTCATAAATGGGGCCGTGCAACTTGAGTCAGACCAGGTGTTAATCCTGGCCAGTGTCCCAAATAGAGGCGAAGGTTCTCCACAGCCATACTTGTTGCTTTTGTGCGCTGTTCAGGTGGCTCAGCATTGCTTGAGTCTTTCTGTACAGGGCCATGCTCTAAGCCAGCCTGCCAAGGGCTGTCACAATCAAGTGACAGGACAGCACGTTACAAACCCAATGCATTTCGCCTGCTTCTTTGGATATGTCCCTGGACAGAATGCAGGAAACTCTACTAGGAGCCTCCTTTCTCTCACCAAAGAGAAGATTTAAACTTTTGCAGCAGCACCTCCTGAATTCTGTTTTTCCACTTGACCTTTTTCTGGGTTAGGAGATGAAAAGTTTGTGATGTTTGTGGTTGTTCTTAAAACAGTGGCTTGGTCTTGTTTGTGTTCTGATTTTATAGATTTTGGAGCAAACTATGGTAATATAGCCAAGGTTTTCTTGAAAAACTGAAGTCTATGTTCAGGTGGTTTTGGAGAATAAAATGTGTTGTTATATAACTCTGATACTAACATCAGGATGTGGGATTTATGAAAACCACTGCATTTTATGAGACTTGGCAGTAAAATGGTGAAAGGTAGGTTAACATCCCTTCACAATTCTGCCTGAAGTAAGCTCAAGGAAATTCTCAGTTACCTCTAAAAGGTCACTAGCTTGCAGTAGGAATCCTTGGCTTTTGGTAATACAGCAGTTTGTTAATATTTTGTGTTTTTGAAATTTCTAGCATTGCAACAGGAAATTAATGTTTTCTTATCTAAAGTAAAAAAAATCTCTAATAAACCGAAACCAACTTTTGCGAAATATTCACAAAATGAGAATTCTAAAATACCTTTGAGGTGTGTGTGTGTTTAAATGTTGAATTTCAGTAATGGTGTTAAATTTTAAGAAAATAATTGTGTAAGGTACTACATAGAACTAGGACGTGTCTGCTCTTGTGAATACAAAGATAAAGGGCAGAGCAATTGACATAGAAATGTCAATGTCATTTCAGTTTAAAATGCCTATACATCTCTCCATTTCTCTGTGAAAGCTGAGCTCTTGATAAAGTGTTTTGGTGGTGTTTGTTTATGGTTTTTCCCATTTTTAAACTTATTTTCACTAAAGTATTCATTTGAAGTATTTTTAACAGTCAGTATCTTTCTCTCTTCTGCCCCCTCCCCTTCTTTGGTTTTCTCATGTGCCATATGCTATGCGTCTTCCTGCAAGATCACTGGGGATAGATGATATCTAAATATACTTTTTCTCAGTTTTAACGGAGTGTGGCTCTGTTCCTAATTAGGACTTGAATGCTCTTCAGGATAAACATGTTAAGGAATATGATGCCATTTGTGAAATGGCTCCTTTATGAATACGGGAGGTGCTTTGAGCCTTCATCAGATCAACATTTCTCCAAACTGTCTCAGTATTTCAGCTGAATAATAGATCAGCCAAAACCATGGGATATTAAGTAATATGGTTATAAAACAAATGGTTCTGCTTTTTAATTAGATTCCATATGCACAGTATATTCATGTTCTTCTATGAGTTGTATATCCCCAGAATAAGGATTTCAAAACAGATATATGTTTGGACTGCCTTTAAAAATCTAAAGTTGAATTAAGGAAAAGAAATTTCAAACAAATACACTAAACACACCCAAATTGCCTGTTAAGCTTTGTCTCATACTGATAAAAGCAGTTCTTCTCATTGTGTATGATCTGTAATGTTGACACATTGAAGGAACCTTATCTGTGGGAAGTGTCTGGTTTAATAGAGACCATCCCATGGGTTTGTGCTGTGTTGTCCTTTGAGCTCAAGTAGGAGCTGCTGCTGGTCCCTCAAAGCAGGTGAGCCAGAGCCATAAACTGAGGCAGCTGCTGGATGGAATTGTCAAAGCACATGTGCACTGCTTGAGCGTTTCCTGGGTAAATAAGAGCAGGACATTTGACTGAGCTGTGTTCTGTCCAGTATGAAAAAAACACGAGTTTTCAGTGTGATCTGTTCTGCTATTTTTTATTTTAATGGGGTCTAGAAATCCAAATGCAATTTTTCACAGTGTTAAATGTAATGGCTAAGGGTTCTAGGGTAAGCCTAAACCTCACTATCTTGGATACTAGAATCTGTATAGTACAGAAGGGAGGAGGTGAAGCCATGAACAGCAGCTTCATTGTGGTAGAGCTGGGCTGCTTTACCAGCTAGCTCATTTATTTCTGTATGCTGCAGTTCATGCCATCTAGGTACAGCTACACATTGCCCAAGGCGCTGTCCCTTCCCAAAGCTGTAAAATAGACAAAGTAAGGAAGGATTATCAGGATTCTCTGAAGTATAGGGACTTGTCTGGATTTGCTGGCAAGGTCCTAAACAAATTGAGGTTTTGTATGTCTCCGTCAGGCTCTGATCTGTTAGATACAGCCTGTTTGTAGCCTGTTCCCTAATCATTCAGTAGATGAAGATCATGGAGAGTAAGTAAAGGAATGCCAAAAACTATAAGCCTCTTGATAAAGGGATGCATGTATAGTAAATTCAGGGAACGACGAACAAGTTTCCTTTGCTCTCTTGGTTTTTGGGCTGTGTTGCAAATCGTAGACTTTGGAAAGAACAGATTTCTCTGAGATCTCAAATGCAGCCAAAAATGGTTTAAACTCTGCATTACAATTATTGTGGCAGGCTGTAGGGAAGTGCAGTATGCATCCTTATGGCTAAATTTGTAGTATTTCTATGAATGCTGAAGCATTTATATCTGACAGTTGTGTGCTGTTTGAAACTCCAGGGTAATCTTTCTTTAGCAGAACTAATAGGAGATGAACTGATAAGAAACAGAAATCTGCTTGCACTTACTACATGAATTACTTGATTTTCTGCTTCTTGCCGTCTTTGCCATCTTGCCATTTTACTTCCTGTTAGTGAATGTGAACTATTTTTAGGGGATGTGAACTGTTATGGATTTGTAGGTATTCATTTCATTATATTACACTTTCTGGCAGCATTTTTTTTCTGCAGCAGAAAAAAAATTACTACTAAAAGTGTAGTGGGTTTTTGTTTTAAATACTTGTAATGAATAAATAAATAAAAATTGCTCACTTTAAAGTGCATTTTATTTCAATGTAAATTTCTGGGCTTAGTGTTTATATAATGTAAACAATAACTTCCAGTTTGGGAGTGTTATTGTTCCTGTTACTGCAATTTACTGGAATAAATAAGATCAGATATACTGACTCATTTTAAGGATGTTTTGATTCTTTTTTTTATAAGTTGAGCAACTGTTCTGGGGTTTTTGTTGTTGTTGATTATATTCTATCACTGCTCACATCATCCTTGGCAGCTATTTCTGTCCACCTTACATACCATGCTGTTCTGAATACATGCATGTGGGTGGGTGTTTTTTGCTAGCCATTTTTTCTAGACTCATGGTAAGTCTTCCCTATCACTACATATACCATTCTCCAGCTTCCTAATGAGATGCATTAGTGGGAACATTCTTCTGTTACTGAATTGGGATACAGAATTTTGCTTTATATGTTTGACATGAATTCTGTAGGTCCAGGAGATCAGTCTGTGAGAACTGAATGTGCTGCTGGACCTACCTGCATAGAGCTGGGTCCAGCTACACCTACAGACTGTCAGAGTCTCAGTCTCAGATGTCTAGTAGGACTGCACAAGAATTTAATACAAATTCCACCAGACTTCCATTGAAGACAGACAAATAGTAATAGGAGAGGTTAGTCTGTGGGGAGTAAGAAATCTGGGCATCGAAGTAGAATTTAGATATGTAGGGTATGTCTTACATGAAAATCAAGATCTTACAGTGCCATTATTGAAACACATTTTTCCTAGTTTTTATTAGACCTCTCTTCAGTGAGGTCATTGTTGCATTTCAGCTGTGTAATGCATTAACTAGACTAGGGCTACATCTCCTTTATCCTCAGCCACTTGGAGGAAGAGGTGTGCTGGATGTTGCTGCCCTGAACCCAGAACTTGTTCCTGCAGAGATTCTTGATGCCTTCAAGACTTGATCTGAGCAAGGAAGCGTAATATAAGTTAAAGCAAACAAACAAATCTAACTCTGCTTCCCCTCCCCAAAAATGAAGCTCTTCTGGTATTGCCACACTGTAGGCATATTTCACTGAAAAGGTAGTGCGGGCTTAAAGTCTTCTGACAAGTTTTACTATATGACCACGTGTTTGAATAAGCTCTAGTGGAAGAGGAAAGAGGCAACTGCATCAAAATCTGTTAAAATACTGATCAATGAAAGAAAAATCTTTGCAAGAGAGGGCTGGTTCATTGACTCTAGTTCCTGCTCTTGCAGGCATATCACATCATGATCCAGTGCTCATATGTTAACCAAACTCTGTAAGGTTCTTGCCTCTATTGTACCCATCTTATGTCCTTCTTTCCTGATGGTAAAGAAAGTCATAGGATGAGTACAGTAGTTTCAGTAGTACAGTAGATGGGTACAGTTTCTTTCCTTTGGTTTCAATTTCTGACATGTCGGTAGTTTAACCATACTTGGTTCTAGTCCCAGTTAAAATAATTGTAAATTTAAGTAGTTCTTGTCTTTTTCAAGATTTACTGAATCAGTAAGAGAGACATTTACAGCCCCCTCAGAATGCAAATACACTGAGCTTTTTCTGGTGTTCTGTCACACGAGGAGTTGCCTCTCCCTTCAGCCACTTGCTGGTGGGGCCTTTAGACTTAATGCTGAGGATTTTTGTATCAGTGTCTTAGGTGAAATATTGACTGGTGTAATAGTCTGGTCTCTAGCTAACTCTCATTTTGTCTCTCATGACAGGTTTCCTACCCACATTAAAATTACTAATTTCCACTTCCAGCATGCTCAACAACACTGGTGCATGTTTTAGGGTACTCAGCTGTGTTAAAGCTAACTTTTCTTTCACCTGAAGCTGATATTTCCCTCATCTAGAAAATGAACTAAAACATTGAGAAATAAAGTCATGTTGGTCTGATGTGATTTTTCTCATTGGTGTTGGCAAGCTGATGTTATGTCTTATTTTGCTTTCCTTTATATTTTCTTTAATGGTGCCTGCATTTACAATGTGTTCCAATGCCCTGTGTTTCTGCTGAGGTGTTTTATGAGAGCAGTAGTTGCCTGGATGACTTGGCTTTGTTTGCCACTTCCTCTGCCATGTATTTTTTCCAATCTAGTTACTGTGTTTATTGAATATTTTCATATTATATGCTACCCTATATGTAATAGTCTTATTAAAGCCCTTGCACCTAGTCCTGCAGTTGCATGTGTCAGTTCTTTAAGAATCCACGGATGATGGTTACTGAGTTTTTTCTAGTTTTGAATGGATTAAGCTCTTTGAGTTTTGCTGCTGTTTTCATGTTCTTTGCCTTACAGGCATCTTGAATTTCCAAGGCTGTAAAATAAGAAAGTTAATTTCATTTTGAGACTACTGAAAGTGTTCTGTAAGGCATCTTGGTGTTGGATGCTCTGCATAGGTGTTGTGGGATCCCTAAGTGAAGTTTTCATTTCATTGTTTAAAAGCAAGCATAGCAATGCCATGGGACATATAAAAAAACAATGTCCTCATTTCCCTTTTCACCCTAATGGAACATGTCTCCTGCTCCTCCCCTACATGGCTCTGTGTGCTTGTTCATGTTAAGCAGGGGTGGCAGTAGTTCCTCTTCCCACTGCTCACTCCCCCACTCAGTGGTGTACCATCCACCAGGCAACACTGCCAGCCACCTTTTCCTTTCGCCCTGAAGGGAAGATGTGCTCGTGCTGCCGCTGTGCTGAGCTCTTTCAATAAAAAAACCAAAACAGGCAGCAATTTATCTGCTATGTCTCAGGATTTTGCCAGGACAAAAGAGGCAAAGCCACATGTCTGGGTATTGAAATGTGGTGTTTCTCAACAGATGATGAACCCCAGAAGATGTTCTCTGAATGTGTGTAGTAAGGATAGGTGTGGGTTAGATGTGAATGATGAAGAGAGCCAGGCTGACTCACTCAACCAAATTTAAATTACTTGTGTAGTTTCTAAAAGTTCACACTGTGTTAAAGTCCATTCAGATTCATAAACACCATTTTCCCAGCTAGTGAGGTGAGTGAATGCTGTTCACTTCTGGTTTCCCTGGGGAAGTACAGAGTGGGTAAGAATAGATAAGATAAGAAAGATCAAGCCACCACAAAAAAAGCATATTTCAGGAAGAGCTGTGACTTTGCATGGTGACAAGTTCTCTTAAAATAAAAACATTTATAAAACTGAAGCTTGGCAGATGGCTACATAATCTGTTGTTGAGACTGTAAAGATGGAGGCTGAGGGGACTTCTGGAAGAACCTGACACACCGTGGCAGAGGAGCTGTACAGTGTTTCTGCTTTCCTCAGCTCCTTCCTTGCCCTCCATCTGGCCTTCCCAAACCCTGGGGGGCAGACACAAACCCCATTAAATTCAGGCTGCTGTTAACAGAAGGAAGCTGGAGGGCTGAAAGCAAGTACAAGTTTTGGAGATCACGAAGTGTAAACTCCCTAGAAATTGTGTTTTTCTATTCTTTTTTTTTCTCCTGAATTCCTCTGAGGGCTAGGACTAAGTCTTAAAAATGTTACCCAAAAAAAATAATTAAAAGCTTAAACTTTAAAAGATCTAAAATTATTTCAGTGTTTTAGAACGTAGAGTTTTGAATCAGAAGTGAGGAGGCAATGATTGTGCTTCTGGACAGGACAATTTACAAAGTGAGGGTAATGCTATTGCTTAAAAAAATGCCTGTTTGGATTGCTGCTGGAGAGGCTTGTTGGACTCTAATGTTTTTTGTCATTGCCAAGCCAACTTCTTTTAGCCTTTCACAGAGCAGGAAAGGTAAGCCTTGCTCCCATTTTGAGGAGTATTTGAAACCTACTGTTGCCTCAAGCTTTAGCTTCCTGTGCTGTGCAGTTGAGTGTCTGATAATGAAACATGAAAGCTTGCTATTTTTGTCTTGTGAATGTAGCTCATGTTTCATGGGCCGGATTGGTTGGGTTTTGTGTGTTCCTTTTTGGTGCTGCCTTTATCGTTGGGAAGGGGGAAAGAGGGAAGAGCAACTTCACTGAGGTGCTAAATTTAGAGGGGTTAGAAGTGAGGATGAGTATCTGGAGTCTTTCCAGCTTTTCAGACTCAAGGCACCTGAAGAGGCTGAATTGTGACCAAGCATGGTTGAGTTGAAGGGACAGTTCCTGGGCACCAGAAACCCACTTGTCCTGTACCTCAGACAATATCACAAGTGGCTAATCTGCACACCTGAAAGTGTGGCTAATCTGCACACCTGAAAGAAAAGACAATTTTTCTCTCTTTGTCATTTGAAGTTTACACTGCAGACATAGCTGTTGGTGATGTGGTCTTGATCTAGTCAAACTTAAAATATGCATTAAAAAATTATGATTGGTTCTGGACGTTTTACTTCTGTATGCCTGGCACACTAAAGAACTTGATACAAAAATTTTTGTTTACATAGAAGTATTCTCAGAGATGAGGGACAGTGGATTTGTGGGTTTCTTTGCTAGCAGTGCATCATACAGAGAAGATGTTAAATGGGACAGGTGCAAAAAGAGGACATAGATGAGGCCATGATGTTCTGTGCCTTGTATTTTCTTCACACATTTTCTGCCTAAATTTATTTTGTAAACTTGCTTATCTGAGCTGTAGTTATCCAAGTGTTTTTGTGGATAAGTATAAAAGCAAAATATGATTTGTACTTTCTTTCTTTAAAACCTATAGCCTAGCTGTCAAATTAATATATTTTTCATTATAGTTGTTTATACTGGATTGTTCTCGTACGTCACTTAGCTCTCAGATGTTGGTATTTCCACTTTCTTTTTTAGGATGATGGAAACCTTCATTAAAAGCATTTCTGCACATGTATTACAGAATGAAATGCCATATCTGTTCACAGTTCCTGCTGTAGGAATTTTTCTGTGGAGACAGAAGCCTGCATACTTGTTTGCGCAGTGTGAAGTGCTTCAGAGGAGAGGCTCTGTGCTTCAGCACCCGTGCCACAGTCCAGCTTACTATTCTGACTACAAGCCATTTCATACTTACAAGACAGCACAAAGGTGTCTTACAGTGTATCTTTTTGATCCTGTTTGCTATAATTCAAAGCACTGTATTCATATTTATATGTCCAGAAGACATAAAAGTACATCTTAATCTCAGTCAAAATGACAAAAAGGAGTATATTTTGGATAGCTGCATTTGGAGTGTGCTTGAAGTGAGTTGCTTTGTTCTCCATGTGCTCTGAGAGAGAACAGGTTGTTTGTTACATGGGACCTTTGTACACGGACTCCCCACCTCTCCCAGCAGCTGAGGAAGCTCATGCAGCCTGGTCTGATACGTGCTTGAACTTGCATCGTGGTAAACAGGGCTGATTAAGTGCAGCCATTGATGGGGGCCAGAGAGGGAGAGTCAGGTGTGGTTTGTGTGGAGGACGCAATTAAGGAGGCTCTGTGACCTGCTATGGAGGGACAGCATTTGAGGGTAACTGTGTGCATGTTCCCAAGTAATTGTCTCTGGGAAAGGAATGGCAGAAAGCTGACCAGACTTCTGGCTAAACAGTTACTGAATCTGGTTAAGCTATTGCAGGTGGATTATTCACAAAAATAATGGTTTGTTTTCACAGCATCAGTTATGTCTGCCCTGCCTGTTTAGCATGAGATAGGGAGTTGCTTTGAAGAGCATTGCAGGCTGGTTTTGTTCAGCTTCGTACCTGCAGCTATTACTTTTCCACATACACAGGTTTTTTCAACACTGATGGAACTAAATGCTTTTCTGCTTAAATTAAATGTGTTCACAATTAAAAAAAAAATCCTTGATAAGCCAGGTTCCTGGTGGCTACAGCTTTGCTGGAGGAAGGCCAGTAGGGCTCTCTGACTGAACATAAGAATTGGAAAGCATGAACACGTAAATCTAGAAATAGGAAATGCTGCGCTACTTGACTACACACGGCTAGAACTGCTTTGTGAGCAGAGTCTGAGCACAAAAAACAGCTGGTGACAGGTTTCTATATGAAAAATGGTTTTGGCTTGCAATCCACAGCCACTTTCCATGAGTTACAGAGCAAACTTCAATTAGTGTTTGCATTTGGTTTGGTTGGCGGCTCTTTTTTTGACGTTGCTTGGATTAATTTGTGCTCTTCCCTTTTTCCTGTCTTCCTTCCATCTTACAGTATGTGATGCAGCTATTTCTCTGCAGTCCTGCTGTTGGCTTTCTTGTTGTCCTACCTGCTGCTCAGCTCCGTAGGGAAGGGGATCAGCTCCTCCACATGTACACTGCGTTGGTAACCAAAGGTACTTCTCTGGAGCATGGCAAGGAAGGGAAATCAGTATGGTATCAGTAATGGTATCTGTAAACTCAGAAGTCAGCAAGGTCTCCTTCTACACCAATGTGACATTTCTGTGGTTAAAAGGGGTTTCCCAGAGTGAGGAAGAACCCTTTTGGACTCAGAAGAAAAGAGGTCTGTGTAAAATCACAAGATAGTTCCTATAAATAAATACCTGTTTATTAATTGTTCTGTCTTTACGACAAGTTAGGTTTGTGGGGAGAGAAATGACTGTAGGAATCAGCACAGAATTACTTTAAAGTGGTGTTACTGAAAACACCTACAATCAGTAAGGAGTTTAGTGAATTTTCAGTGTAATGTGTTTATTAAAAAAAGCATGACTTTTTTTTTTTTTTGCTAAGAGACAATAAGAATGGACAGCAGTGCCTCTAATGTTGGACAGACTCTAATCAAAGGCAGAGAACATGCCAAATAGAAAATAACTGCTTAGTTATTTTGTTTTTGTGTTTAGTTGATTTGTGGGTCTTTTTTGGTGTTTTTTTTTTTGTTGTTGTTGTTTTGTTTTGTTTTGTTTTTTTGTGATACCCCGATCACATTTGGCATCACAAATCTCAACTGCTGTTTAAAAGTTTCCCTATAGAACTGAGAGAGAGAAATCATGACAGTTCAGCAAAAACGAATATATGAAAATGTTGAAATGTGCATTTGATGTAAGAACATCGGAAGCACATCCAGAAAGGAGAGATGGTGCTGCCTGGAATACTTGTCTTTGTAGAAAGGAGATTTTATTGCTGCCCTGTTTTTCTGAATGTTCTCAAGGTTTTGAGACATGTTTTGTGTTTTGTAATGCTCAGTGCCAAAAAGCAGAGATAAACTATTCTGATGATAACATTTGGTAGTTCATAAGGAACATTTTTTAATATCTTTGCTCAGCAAATTTAATTGTTGCTGATGAAAACTGGGAAGTTAATACTTGCATGACTCAAGGCAAACAGCTTTGAACAAGCCCATTCCTGAAGTTTTCACTTCAAATGCATGATTCCTAGCTGCCAGCTAGAAGTGTTTTGTTGTTCCTAAGGGTACAAAGTAATTTCTTTTAGGTTTTGGGCAGTGAGTCATGGCTGAAAAGCAGTAGTGCTTCTAAGCAGTAGTCAGTAGTGCTTCTAAAGATAAATTAGGTAACAGTGATTTGCTGGTCAATGGATGGAGTTCATGCACCCTTACCTATCTATGGGGATGGACTCTGGTTTGATGTCGGGGATTTACTCATGAAAGATGACTAAGTGGATCATAAGGTTTATTTTGCTGGTGTGTTTGACCTCCTCTGGAGTCACTGGTGGCAAAGAGCTGTGAGTTTCCACAGTTTGATACTGGTTACAGACAGATAACACTGTTGATGGTTTTGATCTCATTGCAGGTAAGTCATGGGATTATGGAATGAGCTGGTAAAGCCTGGCCTGGTTCAGCTCTTCTTTTCCTCACACACCTACGAGGACTTGAAAAATGTGCAGGTCACTGTTACTTCCACCTGCCTGGTCAGCCAGGTCGCCAGTGCTGTGTCCTATGGTCCTGTGGGGTGTCCAGACTCTCCATCAGACTAGTTCAGCATCTGTGCCATCAAGTTTGTGTCCATGTGGTTTCTGACTTCTCATTGTATTCACGGTGAAATAAAAGCACCTTGCCATCACTGCAAGCTCACCTGATAAACACTCAGCCTCATGAAGTTGCAGGTGTTTTGGAAAACCCCTGATAGGAAGTATGGGGCTATCAGCTCTTCCTGTAGTACAGTAGCTATGGATCTGGAAGAGAAATCTAGTTCTCACCTGCTCTTCCAGGTGAAACACTTGTGCCTGCACATAGTTGGCAGCGGCAGACATTGATTTAAGCTGCCTGCCTGCAGGTCTGAAGTTGTTTCTTCCTGTGTGGGAGGGAACTTTATGCTCTGGGATAACTATTCTGGCTGCACACGTGTGACTGCCTCTCTGTGGCACCGTCAACACCAGAGGTAAGTGGGGCATTTCAGCTTCCTAAGCTTCCACATGTGGGGCTTCTCAGGTTGTGGTAACATCACGATGCAAAGGTGTGGGGATTTGCACAGCTGATTCCAAGTCAGGGGTGGAAGAGCATAGAGGATGGTTGGCATGTCTTTGGAACTACTGTCTCAGGGGGCACCTCTTCTTTGCTCAGGCAGCAAGCACCAGACAAGGAAAAGCATGGAAGTGCAAGTATTTCACAGTTGATGGGGCAGCTGGGCAAATGACTAAGTTCCCTGGTGTCTGCTTCTTCAGAGGCATGGATTTTATACCGTGAAGGGTGTAGACTGCAGCTGGCTTCCCCAGTGACTCTGCCTGTCTGATGGTAGTGTTGTAGATGGAAGATAAATTGCTCATCATTGCAGTCTGACAGCTGCCTAGAGAGCAGAGCAGAATTAATTCCTGAACTTCTTCCTTAACTATTTCATTTACCTGGGTGGATGTTCACTACGGAATGTCTAACTCTTCACAGGAACGAACAGTGATAGAATTATCTGCCGTGTTTGTTTCATGTATGCTTAGCATCCTAGATAACACAGCAAGTATGCTGTTTATTTCTCTCAGGAAAAAATGTAGGTAGTTAAAATAAGCTGGAAATGCAGTTTTACTCAGTTTGATAGAGACTTGCCTTGGGCTGTGGCTTATTTCATTAACCAACCATGAAAACTGTGCAGTTTTCCATCTTTGCTCTTCATCAGGTAGATTACCATTCATATTATTTATCTACAGTTGTTCAGGGCAACAGTGGGTAGGGTATTAGTGTATTTCTGGTCTGTTTACACAAGGCTGCTTTCTGATGATGCAGAATCTGGAATTGGCTCTTTAAATGCATGTGTTGATGGACAACTGCTCTGTAATTACATAAGAAAATGCCCTTTTTATTCAGCAGGGGGGTTTGCCTACCTTGTATTGTGCCTTTCAGTTACCTGTTGAGGTATTTATGCCATGAATGTGCTGTGGTAACAACAGGCTATTGGAAAAGCTGGTAGCAAAACAGTAGCCTGAAATAAAATACTTTCTGGAGGCCTCTCAAGGGTGGTTAATAGACAATTCTGGAGCTTTTAGCTGTTAAAAGTCTGCTCAGAGCTCCAGCCAAGTTACAAAACATGTTTTGTCTGGCATTTGTGTGGATCAGTGAGCCAAAGGGTTATGAACAGTTAAAAAAATCCTTTCTGACAGTTTGGGCCCTTGTTTTGGAAAAGCTGTTGAGAGGGTAAGAAGAAGGGTTTCTCCCAGGTCTCCTCACAGGATTTTGAGTCACTTAGGTAGGTAGGGTTTGGGATATGTATTTGTTGTTTCAAACCCATACTCCTCTATTTTGTTTTTCTACCTATAAGATTCATTAGTGATTGGAAAAGGCAGCTTGGCTTCTAATTTAGCATGGCCGTAATTTGTCAGGAGGGAGAAGACTCAGGGTACAGAGTCCTGGGAGGGGGCCGGGGAGGCAGGCACCACAGGCTGGGACCAGGTCTGAGCAGGAGCAGGCAAGGACCCACTGATAAGCTTGGGATCTCAGAGAGGTCCTCTGGCAAGGGCTGGAGTGCAGCCCAAACATGCCAACTCCAACAATGACTCTGTGGCCACCTTTGCTATTTTTAATAAAATTGTGATGCTCTGTGAATGTACAAAAAGGAGACCCTGGCAAATGTTGTCATTTGAAATGTGTAATTTTAGGTTGTAATTTATTAGAGCATTTTTCTGAAGATGAGACTCAATTTTTTTTTTCCAGGTGTCTTTTGTTTATTTAGTACTTTGAAAAAGAAGATTCTTTTTCTAAAATGAAATGTCATTGCTGTGTACAGTTCTGGGACAGATGCTCTATGTTGTCATGTTGTTCTCATTGGAAAGCAAACATAGATATAGTTACAGCAGTGTTAAATGCTGTGACTAACCTAACATACTCTATTACATGCTGTTTAAGATTTTACGCAGCCAAGCGTGTTATCTTTCACTGAAAGAATGTTTACTACAATTTTATATTAGTAATCTGCAAGGGGTTGCTAAGTGTACATGACAAATGGATTGCTTCTTGCAGTAATGTGAAGAAAATTGTAAGAAATTCTTGATGAAGTCCTCTGCTACTTTAGTACCAAAGAAGTCCTGTGAAAATAAATCTCTGTATCCTTCTTGTGTATTTTCTCCCTCCACTGTATACATGTATGGGGAGGGGGACCGATGGAGACAACACCCAGTCTGAAAAAGATGTTTATTTTGTTTTCCTCTATTCAATTGCTGATGGTTTTAAAAGTAAGAGTACTATCAAGTCTTATGTTTTCATGTTTTTGCCTTTCTATTTAACCAGCTGCATAGCTGATCTCTATTTTTCTTTGTATTTGATAGAGGCTTTTTACTCTTCTACTCCAAGTAGACACAGTGTCTTCTTCTATGGTGCTGTGAAGTTGACCACGTAGGGTGACCTCTGCTTTTTAATTTGCAAAACAAACTTTGTGTGAGCGTACAAGCATACATTTGGTTTCTGATTATGGCTTACTTTTGAAAACTGTCTTAGGTATGAATGTACTTGTCCTGGCTGATGCAATGGCTAAAGGGGAGCTGAAAGAGCTGTTTGGAAAGCACCTGTGTATCTGTGGATAGCAGGAGTGCCAGATTTACAGACCACTTGACCAAAATGACATACTTTGTGTACGCTAGGGCATGTGTATGAAGCATGCTACCAAGTTAATTTGCCCAGACTGGAAGCTGATTTTACAGTGAACTAATTTCTTTGCTTCAGCGTTTTTAGGTTTGCTTTTTAATTCTGTGAATTAGCATCAATACACGTGGGAGGACATTTTCTTTGGATCCTGTATTAAATTATTCTGAAGAGGCCCTGACAGTGAGAGGAGTTTAATGTCTGTCTCCTCATCTATCCTCTTAATGGGCCTTGCACTGTGTATTTTTGCACCTATTTGAGCAGTGATATTAGTTTTCCAATTACTGCTCAAGCTCTTTTGACGGTGCCGATGAGCAGTTATGCAACATGTCTGAGTTGCTTCCTTTTTCCCAAGAGTGAGCAAGGACTGACAGAACAAGTATTGGCTTCTTTGTGCAAGTTAACTCTTAAACTGAAATTTGAAGCTCATGCTGTGGATATTTTGAACAAGTCCCTGATTAATAAAGATGAGAGGTTACAGCTATTAAAGAAAGGATGGGTGGTAGCACAGTGTCAGGAGAGCTGGAGTTGGTTCTGGTTGTTCTGAAAAGTTGAGTACAAGATCATGTAGCATTTTTGGTTTTGATCCATTGAAGGAAGCAGTGACATTTTATTTATTTAAGGTTAATCAGCCCAAATGGTGTTGATTGATGTAGGGGTTAAACAAATACATAAACCTTTGTGTGGGCTTGTTACTCTGCTACTTAAGTGCCCCGGTGATCTGTCTTACTGTCCTCCAGCATTTTTTTTTTTCCTTCAGGGATGTCCACCATGCCTGTGCTGTCCTTTCAACAGGGAGCAGCTTTGCCAGATTTATCAGCAGATGCATCTCCAAATTTATCAGCAGATGCATCTCCAAATGAGTTGTCTGTGTCTAGTAGGATGCTGGGGGTGAGCTGCCAGCGAAGTTCTGCCTGGGCTGGGTCTGTGTACCTGGATCACAGGCTGGCTCAAAGTCATGCAGCTGTGGTGCATCACTAGGTGCTTAATTACATTGCCCTTCCTTTTGTGCTCTTTCCTGCAATAATGATACCCATCTCATGGCTGGTCCTTTCTAAAGGAAAGTTAGGCTAGGGTTCTTTTCTCTTTGGGGGTTTGTCCTTTTGGGGAAAAGCAAGAGTAGTAATTAAAATAATGGAAGCTGTCCATCTCTCGAGGAAGGCCCTCCTTCCAATACAAGATGGCTAGCAAGCTCTGGCTGAGCCGACTGCCCATTCTAGGAAGTTTCCATTTCTGTTTGTCACCTGCCCCTCTGGCAGAGGTTACAGCTCCCCTGTCGGGGTTGGTGGCATAGACATGGCAAGAGACACCTGTGTCAGGTGCTGGAGAACCGATTTGGTGTGTGTGCGCATGGTGGGAGCCCCTGAGTCTGGCTCAGCCACCTGAGCAGCTGGGTGGCTTTGGATGTGTCCTGCAGCATGATGGAACTGGAGGGGAGCTCAGCCTCTCTGGGCTAGCCGGGTTAGGCTGGATTAGATGGGATATGCAGCTGCATCCTAAGACTGCATTTTGGCACGTGCACGGAGGCTTTTCACTTCTAATTGATTTCCCTCAATTTCTTGCCTGCTTTGTGCAAGTGTGACCTAGAATGTGAAGTGCCAAGTCTGATGCAGTGCTCCTTGCTTTGCAAGCAGTTTTATATATTATTTCAGGGTATTAATTTAGTTCCTGTTTTTAAAATCTAGGAGTTTTTTCATCTTGGGTTGAATGATTTAAATTTCCTGCTGCTTACCAATGATCTAGTGGATGTAGTTGGGTCTTGAAAGAGAACAGTTTATATGCATAAAAGAGAAGGTAGATTCTGTTTCTAATGCTGGATCATCCTCAAATATTTCTGTGTGAATATGGTTAGAATAAAAGGCACCATGTATTTGTGTGACTGTTATAAAGCTTGATGTCTTCATCTTTAGTGTCCCAAATTGTATGTAGCTATTACCACCCCCACTGCCATCTGTTTCAATTAATAAAAAGGGTAAGACAGACATGATCGTTGAACTCTAGACTTCCTTTTGTGTGTGTGTTTTATAGATTTGCTGACTGTATTTTGATAACAAAATTGATTCATGAAGCTGTACCAGAAAGGTACCAGTTTTATGGGTTGTGGAGATAGCACTGATTATAATTTTTAGTTAGTTTGTTTGTTTAAATAACATTAGCTTTTAAGTCTTATCCTTTCCTTCATACTTTTCAGATGGCCTCATTTGTTTGTAGGTTCAAAAGGTTTCTCCTCCGGGAATCAGCAAATTAAACACCAATCAGTATGTTTTTTTTCTTCTTTAAAACTGTTGGTTACCTTGTATTTGTAGTCTCTCTGTGTCAGTTTGTTAGAATGAGCCAGAAAATACTTGAATCACTACTCCATTATAAAAGCAGTACTAGCTGTGCGTACACAGGAGTAAATGCACTGCAAGTGATGGTATTTCAAACTAATAATCTGGAATAGAACACAGCACTGCCTCATTTAAAGTGTGGTTCTGCAGCCATCTATGCATTTGCTAATGAAAAGGGGTGGGTTTATAACATCAACAGAGTGAATTTAGAGAATCAAAACATGTTCCATGGTAAAAATGACCTGGAAAGAAATATTTTCTCACAGTTCTGTGTTACCACTGTTTTTCATTCATTACACATACACACATCCCCGAATGAGATGGTTTTTTGTCTTGTTTGTTGGTTTCAGAAGCTTCCTGGCTTTCACTAAGAATTATTTAGTGTCCCAGATCTGCCAATTATGAGCTTCTCAAGCTATGGGCACAGGAGCAGAGGGACAAACCTCTAGGCAGAACCATGGTGCAAATAGCACTGAAGCAGCTGCAGACAAAAGGGCAGGCTGTGCATTTGATAAGTAAGAATTCAGTGTACTAGAATTGCAACATAGGCATATGAAAGGTGACAAATTTAGCCCAGGGTAAACTTGCCTTTGGGAGAGAACTCAGTGTTAGTGTCAGGTGTTCAGAGCTTTTAAATCAGGACTGCTTGTCTTGGCACAGATTAACCCTTTTGTCAACCTCTATCCTTGCTCTCAGCAACTCCCATGCATTTGAGTTTCTCTGGTCATGTTACCTGATTGCACTTGGGGTAGGGGAAACCAGGACTTGGTAAAATATTGAAGGTGTAGGTATGGTGCATTTCTCCTGGATTTCCAAGCCTTTGGGGATCCAGGAGAAACCGTGCATGCTGGATATCTGGAGATCACAGCCACTCTTTTAAGTTTACCTGAAGTCAACAGCCAAAATCCGGCATGTCTTGCATGAGCTGCGTGTCAGGAAGCATAGCGTGTCTCAAGCAAGTTGACTGAGCATAAGCAGAGCTGCTATCAGTAGAGCAGCCCAGGCTTTCCAGATGTGGAAATTCAACTTGCTGTGTCTAAGTGCAGTCTCTTTGTTTCTACATAGAACAAATCTTAGAGAATCACAGCTGAAGAGGTTGCTCAGCCTCAACCTACTTTTTCTTCTTACCATTTCTTCCCCAGAATGTTGGCATGTTGCCGGCAAGTAGCAACTTCAGACTATAAATAGAAATCACTGTCCTTAACAATGAAGATTTTTGTGTGATATTGGAGTCTTTGAATGGATTACACAGCCTACTGGAAGCAGAATCATGGCAAAGACTAGAAATTGAGTGAAGAGGAAAAATTATTATGTTAGTCCTTAAACTGAATTACCTTGCCATTTGTCACTTCTGTAGTGTTTTTCCTTTGTATTAAATCCTCTTTCTGGTTTGATTGCAGGGAATTATCATATGCCCCTCCCCAGGAATGATGCCCTGTTATGAGAGCTGATGCTTCTCCCTGTGTGGTTGTGTCTTACATCACATCTGCATTTGGTGACCTCACTTTTATTTAGCTGTTGCTGCACTGGCTCAGTGCAGGGCTCCTTAAAGCCTGTGCTCTGTAGGCTTTGGCACCCTTGGAAGGAGCATTATTGGGTACCAGAGTTTCCAGACAGCTGTGGTTCCTTCATCATTTGTTTATAGTGAAATAATTGTTACAGCCAGGGTCAGATCACATATTGTGAACCCTGAGGAGCCAGAGAAGCTCGTGTTTTTTCTAGCTAATTTACCAAGCTCCATAGATTTCACAGAATTGATTGATTTTTACCATGAGTGAGTCAATGATGTACTTTGAAAGCTGTTATGTATCTTCATGTGGCTGCAGGAAAGTGGAACTGCCCCCTCTCCCCCACCCACTTTTGCATATTTGAAAGCAGAATTCTTCAGACTTTTTATTAGCAACCACAACAGATGCTTAGCTTCTGAAACTACTCTGAGGAATCCAAAATGAGAGGAGCTGAGGTTACAGGCTCTATTCTGATATTATTGGGTGAAACACTGTGGTCTTTATCATACAAAGAGTGGGCATAGATATTATTTTAAAACACTGGTATTTGGCGTCTCTTCTTGAAAGGGTTATATCTACTTTTCTCTGTCACCTGCATTTTTAGATTAGGGTCTTAACTACATGTCTGTGTATGTTAACAGCTTCTAGGGTAGGAGTGGCTTCATTAAAAATGTACTTCATGATCATGATGATGAGATTGTTGGAGGCAAACAGCCAGAGTTTGTTTTTTCTCTTAAACAAGTGAGCACTCTTGCTTTTTTAGCTTGAGCAAAGCAGTGTCTCCTGGAGCTTCTTTACACAGCCTGGAGTAGGTGTCAGTGGAGTGTCCCATTGTTTCCACCTCCCTTGACCTCTACTTTAGGAGATATCTATACCAGAAGACAGAAGATCTCTTAAGTTCCTGTCTAATTTATGAGCAAGGGGGAGGTAGTGGCCTTTTCAGAAGTGGTATGAGCTCTGCCATGCAACTGAATTTTAAAAGTCATTCCATCACAGACACGTTGACATGGATGCTTTCTGCTCCTTGTCTTCATTTCTAGGTGCACTTGTGTGAGAAATGCTAGGATTTAAGGAAGGGAAAGAGAAGACATCTGTATCTAGCCTGCAAGACAATGCGATATGATGATTTAGACAAATTGAGTGATTACAGGACCCTGACACAGAAGACACGGAAGATAAAGCTGGGGGGTTTTTTCAGTGTTGCAGTTGTGGGTGGGAGGATTTGAGTTTTAATGGCTGTGCTTTACTGACATCATTAAAATTCTCATCTGAATAATGAAGTTAATTATTCAGTAATACAAGTGTTTGTGTGTGGGCAGGGTTCAAATCTTCCATATATCTGATAGTCTCTTGGGTAAAATTTTGTGCAAACCTGCTACCAAGACACTGATCATTTATTTATGGCGTGTTTGGGAACTTAGCCTTGTAATTCAAAATCTTTATAGTGATTTCTTTAAAACTTCCAATTTTAGTTGTACAAAACTCCTGTGTTGATATAAGCATCAAAGCTCAACAAAAGGAGAAGAAAACATTTAGAACTTCAAGCAACGAAAGATCTTGAGAAGAGATGATAAACAAGAAGTGGGTAAAAAAATGGTGATGACACACATTAATCAGCTATTTAAGCAGGACAATTGAATAACATTTTTCTTTCTGACTTCTGTGAGAATACCAGCAAATTGACTGAATCCAGGTGAGTTTATTGAAGTGGTTGATGATTGATGTATAACTCCAGCAATAGTTAATCAATGTTATTGTGAATTTAGGCTAAGGATGATAGTCACATTAGAAGCAAATTTAGCTAAACTGGTGTGTATATATTAATGCCATACTTTATAACTGGTGTAAACTTAAAATTGCACTTGCAGGCCTTGTTCTTACAAACTAAACTTAGATGGACTGTGGTGGTTTAAAACCTACCATCTAGAAAAACAAAGGCCGTCATTCTCAGGTTTACTTTCCTTTTTGGCAGACTGTGCTATATCTCCATAGAGAAAAGTAAGATAGTCCACAAATTGAAGAGCATGTAAATCATTACTCTAGATAAAATTATAAAGCCCAGGAGGATCTAGTTCACTCTACTCTTCTGTATCTTGCTCTGACAAGCAGAGTGAGTTGTAAGTTCACAACTTAGAAGTAGTAAAGTAGTAAAGTAACCGTTTAAAAGCTCTCTTCCTCTCCCTAAGACTCTTGTGTTCTGAAATGAGCGATAGTTAACTAGTGTCAAGCACATGTATCAGTGCTTATAAAAGCAAAATTCACACTCAAAACTTCTGAAAAAGAGTTTGATTTAGAAGACTTTTGCATCATGTGCAGAATCTTGTGAAGGCTTTCTGGGAAAGTAAGCTGATTTTTTTTCCAAATTTTCAGAGGTATAGGCAGTTTAAAAACTACTGAAATCTTTTAAGTGTTGAGTACCAAGTTGCAGCAATTGTTATACTTCTGGGTTTGAAGAGCAGAATCATTTGGTGGTTTTTGCAGTCAATGAATTGTTATTCCCTTCTTCTTGAGCACGATTT
The DNA here is from genome assembly GCF_017590135.1 of Pyrgilauda ruficollis. Taxonomy (NCBI): domain Eukaryota; kingdom Metazoa; phylum Chordata; class Aves; order Passeriformes; family Passeridae; genus Pyrgilauda; species Pyrgilauda ruficollis. The sequence continues at coordinate 131,465 of NW_024528599.1, read as the reverse complement.
CTGACTTCTTTTTGTTTGTTTATCCGTTTAGCTGTTAGAAATTGAATTTGTTCTCAGATAAATGGGGATGTTTTGTTATTACATGCATTTTTCCAGGTAAATATATTGTATAAGAAGCTGCATAAGTAACACATAGGCAGTAATAGTGTGATACACTCAAGAATATTTGCAAAACCAGTAATTCTGAAAATGGCTTTTTTATTGAATAGGAGCATATTCATTTTTAATAATTAACAGCATTACATAATTGACATCATATTTAAAAATTAGCAGAAAGAAAAATAGCCCTCCATCAATGGTTACTTAGTGGTTTTTGCCCAGCTCATGCAGCCTGTACTTCTTAGGTAGACAAGATAGTGTTCATTTGGAGAATGGGGGAGGCTGCCAAGTATTTTTTTGCAGCATGTTGGAGGCAAAATTGCTTCTCTGGAATGTGGCAATTCCTGAATTTCTGTCTAAGGAGAAGCCAGATGCAATCAGCTGTGTCACTGCCTGAAGCTGGCCTGGTTGCTGGGTTTCCTGCATGTTAGGTACAGAGTGGGAGCAAGGAGGGGACTTGGTCTGGTGCAGAATTTCCTAAGAAAGAAATGCATCCAGCATCATGCACCTGCATGACAAGAAAGTGGGAACACTGTTCACACCTCAGTTGTTTAGCTGCCCTGGCTGTAAGAGTAAAGTGCATGACACAGAACCTGTTGTGAGTTTTCTCCAGGAGATGGTAGCTACACATCAGCTGTGTGGGTGAGTGGGTGGTTGGTCCTGAGTAAGTCATCAGGGGATGCCTCAGCCATCTTCAACTCCCACCACTTTAATAAAGAAGTATGAGAGCTGTGGGAAAGCTCCATATTGGAAGGGGCCTCCCTATCACTGCCCTTTTCCTGTGGGGATAGCAGTGGGCAAGGGGAAGTCCTTTCAGCCTTGCTTTCTTGAGCAGGGACAGGGGAGTAGTTTGATCCCTTTTTGCCATTTCTGGAAGATGTTTTAAACTCTGAAAGAAAAGATTTCTTTAGCGGAGGTGAAATGTGATACATTAGAAATAAAACAGCTGTAAAAGGGATCATATAAAATGTAAAACAGTATAACAAAATATCTGAGTTTGGGGGCTGTGCATATAGTGGTGGCTCTTAAGGATTTTAAACAGCCAAGTAGCTGGTTTCAGCACTCAAGCACCATCCCTCTCTTGAAAGATTGATGGTCTTAAGATATCAAAGTATATAAAGATGAAGTCTTGCAGTGTAGCTCAGGTGATTCGGGATGAAGTGGCTGTCACAGTCGTGTTAGTTCCAGCGGGTACATCGTATTTTACGGATGATAGGGATGGAAAAGGGGTACTGTGGGGAAGCAAGAGGAAGAAAAGGAAATCAAGAGTGCACCTGAGGACAGCAGTGAGGATCCTGTAGTAGTGTAGAGGAGAAGATCTTGCATCCCCTCTGGATCTAGTCATGAAGAGAGTTTTGTCTTGCACCCACAACAATGGTTTCTTTGGGTAAGAACTGCTTTGGCTTGGGGGTTTTTATGGTTCTCCGCCCATTGGTTTGTGTTTCAATTTGTGTATGTCATGGGGAGTACACAAAAGACGTAATTCTACAGATTTATTAAGCTGTTATCTTTCTCTGGGCCTTAGCTCTTGGGTCTATCCAAGGTCAACTTCTTTGAAACTGTGGTTTATAGCAGTGGCTATTGAGGAAACTGTTCTACTGTGCTTATTTAATTTGTTTCAGTATTCAGTGTAGCTGAGCACATTGCACTTCAATAATTAAATCTTTATTTAATTGTTGGTAGCTAAAAGCAAATAGGAATGTCTGTAAAAGAGTTTCGTATAAAATGCTTGCACTGTGGATCAAATTGCATTTCCTCTGAACCTGAAGTTTTTGTTTTGTTTCCTGGTCTTTAAAGTTCTTCATTATGGTTGCTGTGACACACTTAGAAAGAGAGCAATCCCCTCACTAAGGATCACTGCAAAATGTTTAATCTGGCATTTCTAAGTGATGAAATTAAAGAAGATAAGAATAAAAGCACTGTAATAGCAAAATCTATTTCCAGCTACTTCTGCATAGAAACAGTGTCATTTGCAGCACACCAAAATGCTTCCAGTTTTAACTGCTGTGCGTAAACACAGAAAGAAGCTGTGCAGGAAGGGAGAAGGGGTACAGACATTTCTTATTATTAACACCATGGACAGGTAATGGGAGAGTTTTTTCTAAAGGGTGCCTGTACAATCTTTTTGTGATGGAGAGAAGTAGTGCAAGAGTGTAAAAAATTGTTGCACAGAAAATGCTGAAGCCCAGGCTGTTTTGAATTACTAGTCAACAGAATGTTTTCAACTTGCTTTTTAACCAAGTATTGGGGGTCTAGAACATTGTAGCAGGTGAGTACTTGGGAATCCTGCTGAAGCACATTGCAACCTGAATTTCACCACTGAATCTGTGTTAATGGCTGTACACAGATAAGAGCAAAAGTAGGAAAAAAGTAAAATGATGGTATATTAACACTAATGTGCTAGTGACCTATTTTTGTGTAATGTAGGTACAGAGAAGGAAAGCCCCCTTTGGGGTGTTACCCCTCATTGATGAGTTGACAAGTGAAGGTATGTGGTTGAGTCTGCTCCCCTCCTCTACCTTGGCTGGGATCAGCCCTGGCTGTGTCAAGTACCATGGAGAGGACTTTGGATTGTTGAAATGCAGCTGCTGATTCCCATTTTTATGGCTCAGAGCAGGCTTAAATAACACTGTAGGTGGGTCTTCTGGTATTTAGTGTTTTACAACATTATGGTTTTTTGTTGGGAATTGTGTGGTGGTGAGCAGGATGACAAGGAAGCTTTGCAGCCTGCAGGGGATTGGATTTAGTGCTCTGTGTTGGACAGCTCTCACAATGCTATGAAACTGTTCTATGACTGATTGTTTACTGGAACAAGAGAGCCCTGTACACACAGGCAGTAGGTGGCTGCCCCTCCTCAAGCAGCTCTGTGGTTAATAGCCTAAGATACAAAACTTTAGAATGTAAAATCTGTAAATCAGGACAGTCCCAGTCTGCACCACTCGTGACCACAGCCCAAACCACTTCAGTGACAGGGCTGGGCATTTGGAGTGTCCATGGGTCCTATTGCTGCCATAGGTGATGCCTGGCCAAAGGTGAGCATGTCTCAGTTTCTTCTGAAATCCCACCTTTACTAAAACAGCTGGATAGTTTGCTTGTTGCAGACAGAGTTATACAAGTGTTCATGTTTCTGTGTGCTTCACAGGTGTTAAAGAAGCACAATTTGATTCATGTGTTTATGGAAACAGTTCACAGGGCTAGGACACTGCCTGTAGGTGGTAGTGGTAGTGTTGCTGTTGGAACAAATTTAGTTATGTATGGAAATTTTGTCTTAATTTACTGATAAACCTCCGAGCTATGTTGTTTCTTCTCAAATATCAGAATTAGGACCATTTTACTCCAAGTTTCTCTTTCAAGCTTTACCACTTCATCTTCCCTTTTTGTTTTAGGCAAATCTTTCAGTGTCCATGCCTTATTGTAAATTGTAAAACAATGATACCTTTTTCTTACCTGTCTTCTAGGCTGTGTTCATTGCTGCTTCTGAAGTAGAAATTGCTCTGCAGATTTGAACAGCTTTCCAGGAGCTAAAGAAGCATTTCTGTTAATGGGTCCTCTGACTTGGACTGGAAGGGAAATGTGTGTGAAGCACTCCGTTGTGCCATCTTGTGGTGTCCCCTGTCTTGTTCTCTGCAGTATTGTGAAAGGTGCTTCTCTTCTCTAAACGTGGCAGATTTATTGGCATCTCTTCTGATATCTGAGCACACATTAAAAAAAAAAACAAACAACAAAAACATCCCAAAGCAAAACAACAACAACAACAACAAAAAAAAACCAGCTAAAACCAGTTTCCCATACCATCCTCTGCCATCCAGAAAATACAGAAATTGATGACCCTTAACAGAGCAGGCTTTCTGTATCTGCACAGCATTCCCGTGCCACGGCTCTGGTCAGGGAGCCTTGTTGAGGAAGCAGTAGTTGACTTGGGGAATGATAATAGAGAAACATGCAGCAGAGCAGCTCTTCATGGGGATGGCTGAAGTAGTTACTTGTGCTGCAGAGCTTACCCGTGTCTCGGGCAGGAGAGAATTGTACTGATGCAAGTAGCAGCTGCCCTTACTGTGTTTTGGTCTTTGGCTGGCCACACAGGCACCAGCGACTTAGGCGAGCCTGGGAATGCGTTCAACTTGGCTAAGGGTCACCTCAGTGAGGGAGAAACTGTTTTTTGTGTGTGAACTGAAATGCGCTCACCCTTCCCTAACAGCACTTCTTCAGCAGCAAAAGACTGCTTTAATATTGGTGTATAAATAAGGGAACATTAGGAGTAGGAGTGAATAAGTCCGTCAGTGGTTTTATCACAGATGGTGCTTCAAAAGTAGTTGAGACCAAATGATCAGAGTCAAATTCAATGGTGAGGGCTGTGTGGGTGAAGGTGGTGGTGCTGCAAGTCCTCAGATTGTGGCTGAGCTGGCCTTTTTTGCTGGTGCCAGCGCTCTGCAGAGAAACCCACCATACGCCAAACGATGCCACTGTTTCAGACCATGCTGCATATGTGTTCCTGTTGTGCCTGAGCTAATCACCCTCCAAAAAGCCCTCCAGGATGTCAGCTAGCCTCTTTGTGTAGCAAGGCTCAGTGCTTTTAGCAGGAAGTGCCTCTCTCAAGCCCAGCTCTAATATCTCTAACATGGTGCTGAAAGGGGCCTTTTGTCTAATCGATCTCCAGTTGCTTCAGGATGAAGCATTTACAACATCAGGCATGCAACCCGGGAAGGGAACGGTCGATCCTATAGGGAATGAGGGACGCTGGATGCTCTAATATGTATTGATTCATCTGTGTTTTAACCAAACAAAAACTGTGTTAGTGCTGCTGCTTTACCTCACATTATTGTGTGTACATTAGATATTGAGTCAGCAGTAGCAGTGGAAAGCTTATGAGAGAAATCATAAAGGAACTAATAGAGGTGAAAACTTTAACATGATGGTGTTTGGGATAATAACGGTAATGAATAATGAGAAAAATGAGGATGGTTATAACTAAGATATATACAGAAAAGTGACTGTCTTCTGGATTCAAGGCATTCTCAAGATAATGGCTATCATAAGAATGTGATAAGAAATAAGAACCTGTTACAAATGCTTCTTTCCACAAGTACATTATAATGGAAGAGATTGAACCAGTTTTGAGGCTGACAAAATGGCAGATGCAGGAGGCTAAAGAAACTACGGTGGAAGGAAAGGTACAGAGAGTACATTTTAAGAAGTAAAATTGCAAGAGTTGATAAAAAAAAGTATGAAGTTGGTTGTTGTTCTTGATTTTGGATTTTTTTTAAAGTATCTGTGTTAATCAGTTCCCAGCAAGGGAAAAATATTTGGTTAATCATCTTTATTTTGAGATTTCAGCAGAAGGAAGTTTCAAAACATCTGTGGTAGTGAGTGGTGGGAGCATCATGCAACTTCCCAGGCCCATGAAGTGCTGAGGAGGTTTGATTTTGTTTCATGTCTAGTCACGAAGCCCAAGTATGTTCACTGTGTTTTCCAGAACTCTTCATTCCTGAGCATTTTAAAAAGGGTAATGGTGTTTTTCAGAAGATTTGCATTTCCTTATGGATTTAAAACTGCTTTAAATATAGATGAGGTAGTTTTAGTAGCTGTGGTTTGTCTGGCAAAATAGATGCAATTAGCACAGAGCTGTGTTTCTCTAGCGATCTTCCCAAGAGTGACTGCTAGGTAGGGTGGCTGGGTTAACCCAGTGCAGCCCTGTTAATTTAACTTACAGTGCTAAAATGGGTAATAAGACTAGGATTTGACAATAAATGACAAAATGTACCTGTGTATTTTCTATATTGATATGCTCATGGAGGATCTGTGTTATTTACTGAAATATATTATGTTTCTGGTAAATAGAAGATGACCTTGTAGGCCATGAATCTCTGGTGACAATAATTTGCAGGATATGTTTTTGGTGAATGCTTCCCAATTTTGTTTCATGTACATTCTGAGCAGCGTAGGGAGCGTTACAGAATTTGGAATGATAAAAACATTAAGAAATCATCAACTGGGCTGTGTGTGTGTGTGAGTTGGAGTAATTTAAAATTCAAATAATAATCCTATTTTATGCTTAAAAAAAGGCAGAGTAGGAAGATAGACCAAAGCTGCTGTTTACTAAATATAATTCTCTTTTGTTGTCCTTTCCATGGAGCAACAGCCAGGTTGTGTATCCTGTATGAAATTTGCCTGGATGTGCTTGCTGCCTTCACATGAGTCACTCATAAACCTTTTGGCTTACAGGTGTGTTAAAGCATGAATTAAATCCTGAGCCTCTTTCTTTACCCTGCAAGTGTTTATCTTTTCATGGGATCTTTTAACTTTATTAATGTTGAGTACTACTGGTGCCCAAACAAAACGGTTATGGAGGAGTGGAGTTGTGACACATTAAGCTGAACAAGTGATATCATTTTGTTATCAGATGGTAAGGTGGATTAGACACCATGCCCAACTGACATTCCTGATGGATTGTTAGCCAGGGAACTCTTTGTTCCAGGTTGTCCCTGGAGTTAGGGTGTCTGCTGCCAGAACCTTCTTGGTAAGTTGCCTGAGGATTGCTTGAGAGTACGTGTGGCTGCTTCTGCTTTTTAGTTTCTTTGTATGAAGAAATCAAAAACCCCAGGAAATCTAGAATCTGCCTGTTCATGAAAAACGGCACTCTTGGATGCTTCTGAAAGCCCTAGACAATTGTGCAATCACACACATACTCATTCTTGTCAGAGGAATGCACAGAGACCTGGGTCTTCCTGCACAAAAATAGCTTGTTTCTCAAGAGGGGGTTTGAGCTGTTGTGTGAAAACCTCCACCTCCTTTGGCGCCAGCATCACATTTCTCAAGGGAAGGACTAGAGTGGTGTGTGTTTTTGAGTATCCTGCAATACATGTTTTGTTCCCCTTGCAAGTACTGCAACCATGCAGAATCCTATTGTCAGAGACTTGGGTGAGCCGTATCCTAAGAGCCATTATTTGTTTATGCGCTGCAGCCTTATCGAGGAGAAGAAAGTCATTGAAAACAAACCATTCATGTTTCACAGCTCATCCAGCAAGTCTTGGGTTGAACTGGGGTACAGGCTACCCTGTTGCTAAATGTGAGCAAAAACGATGATGTTAAAATGATGATGTCACAGTAAAATTTTTGAAAGTATTGGGGGAAAAACAATCAGAAAGCAGTAAACTAAAGTGGATCCTTTCAGAGCTATACTCGCAGATTTTAACATCAAAAATTGTGATAAATGGCAAGGCTCATCTTAGCCAATTCTGCCATTGTAAAAAAAAGTTATAAAAAAAAAATTAATCTTGTCTCATCTTAGCCAATTCTGCCATTGTAAAAAAAAAGTTGATGTTGTCAAGATGGGCCATTAATTTTGCAGTAATAATTGACCTTCTCCTCAAGTGATTTTATGTAAGAATAAATTTTTTTTTTTTTTTGGTACCATTTTTTGTTGTTCAAGAGTAGCCCTTTACCTGCTGAGTGGGGAGTATCATCTTACAGCAGGCCTCTTCTTTGTACATAAATGCATCTTAAGGTCAGTGAGTTTTTCAGCTCTGCTGGTTTTAGAAAGATCACTTTGGGATCATTGGTATGTCTGCCACAAGAATATATATTGCCATGTCCTCTGTTGGAACATTCTTTTCCAATGTAATTTTGTTAGGGCCTTCTGGTTACCTGTTTTACATTTAACTTTGTTGTTTGGACTGCTCATGTGTACTGTAGTCATGTTAAATTGACCCTTTCTAGGCTCATAAGCTTGAATCCTTATATGCAGGCAAATATTTTATAATATTTAAAGCAAGACTGTGACATGATTCTCCTGTAACGAGCTTGTCCCACCGTGGTGACATACACAGAGCGCTCATATCTCTAATGCTGTTGGCCACTACCTAGAAGGTAAATATGAAAAGCAGTTCTTCAAAAAGTTTCCTTTCCCCTCTCTCACTTGGCCATCTCAGGTGTAGTGACCAGAAGCTGCTCTGCCTGTGATACTGGAGAGGTTTTTTTGGTGGTGCCAGCACGGGGAGGATGCCTGATCACCTTTTCACACATGGGCAGCTTGTGGATGGGTTCATGTGTAAGAGTGGCACTCCTGCTGGTAGTGAAGCTATTTTGTGAGCATGGGGTGTGATCTTACCCAGAGGCTCCTGGGTGAGTGGTGTGCACCTACTGTGGGGGGCTGCCCTGAGGAGGTGGGTGAGGCAGGGAAAAGATCAAGGTTTTATTACTGTGAGAGAAAGCTGCTGCTAGGCTGGGGAAACGGTGGCTGAGCAGTGGAAAAACCCCTTGGGTAGGCCCTTCCCCTTTCTCTTGGTGCTGGACTGTGGAAGAGATACTTGGGATAGGTGTAGCTGGGAGGGGCGCACGAGAGGCTGTCTCTCCTCTATGCACGAGCAAGGAAATGAAGCAGCTTTGTGTGACAGGGCCAGCGTGTCACAAGGGGGCTTCAGGGAAGGGCTGAGCCTTCCAGGAGACATGGGTTATTCTGCAGCAGTTTGGCTCTGTGCCAGTGGTAACCAGAGCACTGGCTCTAATCATATCAACCCCAAAACAATCTGCTAATACTCAACACTGGTGCAGCACTGATACTCCTAAGACTTACCAAGATGTTATTCACTTGAGGAACTGAAGCTGAAATCCAGTCCTTGAAGTGTTCAAAGTTGGATGCTGGGGTTGCATTCTCAGCCTGCTTCTTCCTCTCCCAGTAAGGAGCACATTTTATGTTAACCTTGATCATGGATACAGGGAAGAGCTGAGTTCAGGAGGCCCTAGCTGTGGGAGAAGCTCTGCATGTGCTGTGGGATTTTGATGCAGGTGTTTGAACAGAATTACCTTCTCCCTTTTTTTTTTTTTTTTTTTTTTTTTTTCAATCTGGAAAAATATGTAGCAAACAGCAGATATTTCTGTGGGTAAATCAACAAACAGTACTGTAGTTTTGCAAGATGAGTAATTCCTTTTGCGAAGAGTAAAATCTGTGAGTGGGATGTGCTACTGGAGATTGGTGTGATATGATATAGAATCATTATATTTTGATTGTGGTAGCTTCCAAAATACTTGTTTTGTTGTGCTTTCTCCCTGGAATGACTGGTCTCACTAGTCTAACTGCATTTTCCCATTGCCTTTACTGGAGAAGAAATTCAGATGCTATGAATGATAAATCTTTGTGTTCTTACTCGAGAATTGCCCCAAATGTGTCCAAAACTCACCCGTTTGCTTGCAGTCTCTTATATTGCTAATAATATCTTGATAATCTTCTATTTTAACTTTATTTTTTTGCATTTAAATACATCCTATGTTCCTGGTAGGGCTTCTCATCCTTGGTTCTTTTTAAAATGTCACTAAGATTTCTGTTATATGATCTTGAGAGATTGGTTAAATACATTTCTTCAGTTCACTGCTGTGCTAACTAGCTTATAGCTGATCAGATTGCAGCAGTCCCTTCAGTGTGTTCTACTGGATCTGATCCCAGTTTTGCTTCCTTTAGTGTATGACAGCAAAGGGAATCTACACTCACTCTGCTAGAGGCTTTTTCCCTCTGCTTTCAGGGTTTTCCTGGAAAATAATCTTTTTTAATATTAAATGTTTCTTACAAATTCTGTTCTTTATTTTTTCAATAGGTGTTGGCATCATGTCGGGCATTTCTTTTAACGTCTCGGATTCCCACCAAGGTAAAATCACTGTGTTTCTATAAATACTCTGGGGCAACAAATGAAAGTTACATAAACTAAGTAGCAAAAAATTAGCATATTTTTAGTTATGCACATCTGTTAAAAAACAAGACAACTGAGGAATGGTATGTTGCATGGTCTTGAGTTAGAATGGTGCTTCTATTAGTATATGCCTTAAAAGAATTCTGCAATACATACATATACACACACATATATATATATATCTCCACACACTCCTTTTCCAGAGAAATTTTAATTTCTGGAAATGCAGGTGGCTGAAGAGTTGCGTTGTAAACTCCAGCTTGAAGAACTGTGAGAGAAGCCTGATGAATTTTATAGGAGGACAGTTTATGTGCAAACAAGCCGATGGTATTATTCCCTCTAGTGTTTGTAGTGTCAAATAGGATTACACTTGATTTGGAGGCAGAAACTGTGTTGAGTTTTATTAAATTCTGCTGTTTTCTAATGATTTTTGCTGTTCATTTTGAAAAGCAATTTGGCAACTTGCCACCCCAGTGCTGGTGAATTTTTTTTTCTGTGCCTGTGACAATTCATAATGATTGTTGTAGAAGAGAAAGATGATTTCCACATGAATAAAAATGACTGATGTGAAAGAACATCTCTTGTCCAGCTTGGAATCAGTGAATGGGAATTTGGCACATATCCTGTTTTGTTGTATTTGACATGTGTGTGTGTGTATATATATATATATATATACACGCACACACACACTTTATAGAAATACCAGAATCCATAATCCATAAATAGAACTATTGATGCCAAATTTTCAGTTATGGTCACTGGTAAATGTGACCATCCAGAGCTATAATTTGAAGATGCTGACTGACAGGTAGGATGAACTGCAGCTTGAATTTCTGCTGATACTCGTTTTCCTCAGTTGATCACCCTGTCCCTGCAGCACAGATGTCTCCAGTTGCTTGTCTGTTGGTGTTTGAATCACTGCAGTTTTCAGCCAGGGTTTTTTAAAGCAGGGCTTGGTGACTGCGTCCTTGGAAATATAGATCCAGTTGATGAACAGCTCAGACATCAGTGCAATGGCAATATGATAGACAGGTGGTAATCACGATTTTGTTAAACAATAGCAAAGCCATTATAAGTCATCAAAAAGCTCTTGTAGGTGAGGCTTGGAGTACTTAGTGATAACTCTGTTTAGTTGAGTGTTTCAGACAATTCTCAGAACTCTTTAAATAGATTTGCATAGTTGAAAAACTTGGTTTTGTTTTTATTAAAATCTAAAATATGTATTCTGTAAGTAGAAATGTAATTTTCGTGATAGCAAATAGAAGGAAGATGATGAGGAGCTGTGCTTATGATTTATGTAAAAATTAAACTTTTTATGTCTGAACAATATTAGGATGGTTGAAAATGCATTTCTAATAGGGTTAGTGGAACTTAGTAAATTTTCTAATGTCTGTAGTACTTTCAATAGCTGCTCAGAAGCTTTCTGAGCCCAAGTTCTTCCATATACCTGTCAGGCAGTAACTCCTTGAAAGACAGCTGAAAACATTCAGCAAAGACACATTATTTGTCTGGGGACCCCTAACAAAATTGAGTATACCTAGAGATGGCCAGTTCTGAGTAACTGTTACTGCTGCATTCGATTCCAAGCTTTACTTCTGCTTATACAATGCTGTTGAGATGTCTCTACTAAACAAGGATCAAAGTTAAAAAGAATTAATGTTGTTTAACTCCAATACCATCTCACACTATTATCCTTAGAGTGAAGATATTGCAATGGCCACCTCTAAACTTCACACTCTGGTCCAGTCAGTTCATTCCCACTAATGGAGACGGATTGACTGGAAAGGAAAGACATTACTTAAAGCTTGCTAATTCTGGCTATAGTCTATGTAAAAAGTAATTGCAACATTAGTAATGTTGGATGTGTCATCAAGCCCACAAATAAGCATATAAAATATTTGTAGGAATGTAATTCAGACCTGTAAATGCATTTCTAGTGCAACTTTCATTAAGTTTTGGTTGAAAAAACTGAAAAGTGTGAAATTAGCTGTCTGGTTAACTGAAAGGTTCCTAAATGAGAGGCATGCATAACTTTTAAAGAGGATTTTAAAAACATAATTTTGGGTAATAAATGAGAATGTGCCTTTTAAAACCTTGTAAAATTATTTCTTAGTTTGAAGTAGATGATGTTTAGAACATGTTTTACATTTTTGCTGCAAAGCAAGGACTGTAAATTCATATTTTTAACTAGAAAAAATGAACCAAAGATGAGCTGTAGAGATAGTGCCATGTTTCCTGATATTTGTTAATTCTAGGCAAGAGGATTTGCAGACTAAATTCTTGAGACTGGATCTGTGTGAACTTCTCAGATATTTTTGATTGTGTATACATATATGTATGTATGTGTTTGGACATACTTTAGCAAAAAAAAGAACCCTCAAGTTGATAGGTAAATAATTTTTAAAATATGAAGGATTTCAATTACAGAAGCTTCCCCTCTAAAATTTCACTGTGATTTAGGTAAAGAAATATTTAATTAGTATGGGAAAAAAAGAGGATTTCCCTTCTGTGTGTATAGTCCTGCTTAATCCAGTAGCCAACAATGGCTGCTATAGATTTTTTTGGTGGGTTTGTTTTTTTCCTTTTTTCTTTCTACCCTGAGTCAACTGCACAGGGCCGTGTCATCACAAAAGATTGCCAGCCCTAGCTTAGAAATAAAGCACTGAAGAGAAATGAATGCCTTGCACTTGGGAAAAGTGCCCTGAGAAGAGGCTTGTGCTGTTTCTGCCTCTCCTGCCTCAGTTCCCTGGACTCACTTGCTTCGTAACCAGATGTGATGGCACCCCTGAAACTGCCTGTTTTCTGTGGATGCTGCCCCTGCAGCGGAACGTCTGAGACGGAGCACACAAAGTGCCAAAATCTTCAGAGTAAAGTTCGTTCACCAAGAAGGGCCTTTGGCTGAAGGTGAACTTTGCACAGAAATGGAAGGGGTGTTTATATCTTCTGATGCTGCCAAATCGTGAGGGCAACTGAAGGGATGAGGATTCAGAAAATAGGCAACAAAGAACAAAGAGACAGTAATAACAAAAGCTTTCTGGAAATATTTTTGATGGTTGGAAGCTGGTACCTCTGTTCCTGACTTTCCAATGTCCTGTTCCAGCCTTTACAGGGAGGGAGTCTTGTTAGCTGTGTCTGGATTCTGAGCACCCCAGTAGTCATTCAGAGTTGACTTTTTCACAAATACAGGAATAGAATGATATGGTGCTTGCCAGTTAGCCTGGGAGCACCCTGACTGTGAACCTAGGATAAGATAAAGTACAGGAACCTTGGTGCAATTCAGACAGACTGCTCAGTTGCAATGGTTTCAATGATAACTAAAAGGAAATGAGCTAATGTCTTGCCCTGTAGTTACAGTTCAGTCCAAAAGGTTTGTTTCTTTCTTTATATCTCTGCTGTCAAGATGATTGTTGACATAATTGTGAATTCAGATCTCAGCACACTCCCTGTAGCCCTAGATTTGTCCTTGGACAAGAATTCCCAGCTGCCTTCTAAGCTGCCATTTGGAGTCACGGAATCAGTATGTTTCTTCCCTGCCTATCTGACTGTCATCCAAATAAACCACTCAGACAAAGTTTATGTATCACTTCCTCTCATATTTTTAGATAAGCTAAAGCAGTCCTTGGACATTTATGTTCATATCTTTATTTACTTACTTATATATGTTATTTTTATTCTTTCATATATATAGTGTGTTTACATGTCCCTTCAGCTTCTCTGCAGTAAAATTTTTCACATCTGTGATCACTGTAACTAATGAAAGAATAATTGTGAAGCTGTAAGGATTGTAATAAATGATCTATCAATCACAAGAGTATACATCAGTAGGGTATTGTATTAATGATGCTTTTTATAGTAAAATTTTTTCATATAATTAATTACAAGCTTCATGTGCTTATGGCTTGCAGTAAAATGTCCATTGTGGTATTCCTATAACCTCTAATAACCATTTAAACTTGTAGCAAACAAATGTAAGTGTTTTTTGATGAAAAATGTATCCAGGTATTAAAAACTACTTAGTGTCAATTACAGGAACTGATATCAAGTAACAGTAGCCTGCTCAAGGTTTTCTTAACCTCATTGAGAAGTGTAAGTGCTCTTTAAAAATAGGTGATGTTTGCACTAATGTGATGTTTTCTTTTCTAACTACAGTTAGAGCTAACTTTCAGCTACTTGGAAATCCAAGGAGTAACTTCCAATAAACCAGGCCAGGTGAGTGTAATCTCGATAAAAGATACTTGTTTACTCATTGCTAAATCTCTGCTAGTCAAGGAGGTAAGGCTGTGACATGCAGGTGTCCCCTTCCACTGAGCACACTGTGCGTTTGTATTCTTGCATTCTTGCTGGTCTAAAGTCTTAAAAATAACAATAAGAATTTAAAGAGTCAGTTCTAGGAATGTTTGTGCACTTGGAATAATGATAAGAAATAGATAGGGGTTTTCTCCAGTTCAGTATGGTACAAGTTTCCATTTGTATCATAAGTGGATCTTTTTCTCAGAGCTGGTAGAGCAGTGGTGGCTGGTATGCACTCCATCACCACACAAACTGCAGTGGGTTCTGTGGTGAATACCTTTATGGGGAAGCCAAAAGCTACTGCTTACATTGCAGGCAGGAATGCTTTGCTTTCAACTATTCTTTGTGCCTTTACTGTGTACAACACAAAATATATTTGACAGCAAGTTATGTGCCCAAAAATGTAAAGTCAAAGGGAAGGTGCTGAAAAGAAGAATGCCTTTAGAGCGTTTTTAATTCATAAGATGAGCATGTTGACAAGATTTGACAGTTCAATTGTATCAAAGTCTTCATGTGTTTCATGTGTGTTTGGCTTTTAAAGAGCTTTTAAGGAATAGGAGTGCCTGAGATACTTTGAACTCTGAAAAGCTCTCATTGTATTAACATCTTGTCTTTTTAACCTGTCTTTTGAAGCTTTCCTTAAAGGAAGGAAAATAAAAGGTCCAAGTGTTTTAATGGGGAGACATTTACTAAATTCTAAGTTTTTGTGGGTTTTTTTTTATTTAAGGTACTAAAATGCCAAGTAACTATTGCTAATTATTCTTGGAGGCATAGACAGTCACTGTTGTAGCAGTATTTACAAGAGATTTTCAGCAGCCTCAATGAGCATACACTTTTCCTAAAATATTTCTTAAGGTTTTTCATGTTTACATTTATTTGTGTTTTAATTGTGTGAGTCTTCTAGCTGAAGGCAGAGAGAATCCTAGATTATTCCTTGTGGAGCAAATGATTTTGTTGCAGTTTTCCTGCAAACAGCATATTATAGCTGTGATATCAGAAGGGTGTAGTTTTGTGCTAGGCATCTTGCAGAGAGCCATGAAGAGCTTCCTACTGTAAAATAAGTGAAAAAATGGACAGAGGAACATAAGGAAATGTTGTGCTGATATTGTTGATGATGAAAAACTGTGGTAAGTTGCTCACTCATTCGTCATCAAGGAGTGGTGGCAACAGGCTCAGAAAGGAGTTGAATTGATGGTAAAAGGTGTGAATAGTCTCAGTGTGCTTTAGGGGTAATACAGCCTCTTCTAGGATTATCATGATGGTGACCCTAGGCATGAATTGGGAACCAAGAGAGCTTTGGGAGCCACCTTCAATAAGAAGCAATCCCCTGTATCACACTGCATAGAGCCCCACTCCTACTGTCTGTCTTCACTTATTTATTCCTCATGTTACCTTCTCACTGTGCGTGCACAGCTTCTTATCTAAAAGAGGTGATGACTTGGGCTGTGCTAACTATTCACACTGGAGTCAGCAGAAACATTACATTGCTTCCTGTGATGCAGCCAAAAGCAGCAGCGGAGCTGATGTGTCACTCTTACCCTAATCTGATTTGGTTCTGAGCACTCAATATCTAAGAAAGGCACGTTGCAGAAGGCTTTATTTATCCCCCTCTCTGAAGCAGAAATCCCCCAGACAGTGGGACAGTCATGCTGGCTGAGTTACTGCTTCATCTGCACAGACAACACAGCACCACAGCATTTTCTTAAGCAGCACAGAACAAAGCATTAGAGCTTTTCCAGAGGATCACAGCCATTAAAGACTTTTACTTTTTGCTGGAGGAAACAGGCACCCTGCTCATTCAATAGTTTCCTGTCAGGCTGTGCTTGCTTCTCCTGGTGTTCTGGGATGTGTTTCAAAAGAGGACAATGCTGTGAAAAGTTCTTGGTTTTCAAAGTGTCAGCTGAGGTCAAGATCCTTTGAAAATTGTATTCCCGTGGGAAGCAGGGCACTGCTAGAAAAAGCAAAGTTTGAATACGGGGGTCTTTGTACATTCAAGAACAACTTTCAGAAACTTACCTGGAGTGTTGCTGTGCCATGTCTTAAAGAATAACAGATTTCTACAAGCATTCAACTGGCATTTAAAATGTTTTCCTGTTTAATTCATCGACATGAATTATATGATACCCTTCTCAGCCTCTTGCACTTTTATTTATAGCTGATTATGGAAACAGAGAAATGCAGCATCTCCATGAAGATGGCCTCCTCAGAGGATGTGAACGAGGTGCTGGCACACATCGGGACCTGCCTCAGGAAGATATTCCCTGGACTCTCACCAGTGTAAGTATCCTTTAGGGCACCTCTAGTGGGAACAGATTGTATGGAAGCAGTGACAAGCCACCCCGTTTTGTCTGCTAGTCTCCCCACCCTGACCTCAGAAATACACTGAGGACATAAGACTCATATCCATAAGCACTCAGTTTTTGTCCAGATGTATGGCAGAACCAGGACACGGTGTAGAGCATAGGTAGACTATGTGTCATCCTCTAGGGTCATAAGAGCTTTTGGGTTGAAGGGGGGTGCAGTTGTTTGAGGTCTTTAGTTTTTATTTTACCTTGTTGCCTCTCCAGCTTCAGGTACAGCTTAGGTTCTGTCTTTTTTGTTGTAACTGGCTCCATGTTCTGTTTTATTTTTTCCCCACCAGAAGTAAAATCTGAATTGGGAGAGGAGGGAAAAGTTCCATTTACTTTCAGTGTTTGTGAAACAATGCACATGATTGTGAGCCTTGTTCTTCAAAACTAAGCCCTGGGCAGTCTTGTCATATACTTCCCATGGTTTAACTGACTCCTTGAATTATTTGTCTCCTTGTCTGGCTTTTCTTGTCATTGCCTTTGGTTTTCTCTCTTACCTGTGTCTCTGGATTCTATCATCTTACAGCAATTCTCAGTAGTTTTCCTTAATTTTATTTTCCTTGTTCTCGGTCATTGCCTCATCTTCATCACTCTCTACCAAGTCATGCAGCTCTACTGTATTCTCTTCAGCTCCTGGTTTTCAGCATTATTAGAAAAAATGGACTGTGGAAAAGAGTTTTCCCAGACATGTTGATTTTTATAAGTGAACTTTAGTAATAGAAACGAGATGTGAATGGTTAGGCTAAACTTACATGTTTTATTTTGGGTGCATGTCTTCATTATTCACCTTTCCTGTAGGTGGAGTAGGAAATCAAGTTCATAAACTCTAGTTTCTTTTTATTTTTTGTTTTCATTTTTTTTTTCCACTTCCAATTTTCCTCTCGGGCAGTGTAGTTAACTGTCTTAGGGGAGATTGAAGTCTCCCTTCAAAGAACATGAATACAACTGAATATTTGTGAGGAGGGTTGCTATAAAACCTCGGTAATAGTGTGAGAAATGCAGACAAAAAGAGTAACGAGGGTTGCAAGACTGTTTGTTTCTCTGATTTTTTATGAAGGCCTTGAACTCTCTATATGTTTTCTGTGGGTTTTCTTGAGAGCATTGCTCGAGCAGGTTGAGTAGCTGCATGGAATGCGTGCTTCCCAGAAAAGAAATCAAATTTCTTGCTCTTCTCTCAGATGGCAGTTTTCCAAAATGAACGCATTGGAGTTGTGTAGATTATAGAGGACCAGATAAGGCAAGAAAGGGGGGAAGAGGTTTCTCCAATTATTATTGCTTATTAATTCTCTTCTGCTCCACCTCCCACCCCCTTAGACCCCCCAGAAATTCTGTAATTTATGATGCAGTCTTGCCATTCAGAAAAACAGATAGTTTTATTTCTTAAAAGGCAGGAAGGTATTGTGTTCCTTGTCTGTCTAGGGAAGGAAACTGCTGCCAAATTACAAAGATTGGAGCTGGATAGCAAGAGTGCAGCCTAGAGGCCAAGTGGAACTGCTCAGCTCTTTGCACCATGGTGCTATTTTTGCATAAAAACAGTCTATATACAGCAGTGGTTTCAGGGTAACCATTAATACCATGTCTCTTCCCTATTTTGTGCATCCTGGTGTCAGATGAGGGCCACAAGCCTCCTTAGATGGAGTGATCCTGCAATACAAAAGGATCTAGTTGCTCCAGTAGTCACAGGGTTAATCTAAAGAAAGAGAAAAAGAAAGAATAAATGTTACTCCTGCTGTGCTACATAATGGTGTGTGTGCCTTTTAGGTAGGAAAGTGGGTTGTATTAAAAATGGTAATTCTTCCTATACACTCATCTAAAAATGCTCTTCAAATAAAAAAGGTTTATGTGTTTAAAAATACTTTCAAAGCCATGAATGATGTTTTCCCCCTCTTTTCTATCTAGGAGGATTATGAAAAAAGTAACTATGGAGCCTTCAGAAAGACTGGCTAATCTCCAGGCCCTGTGGGACAGTCAGACTGTGGCAGAACTTGGACCTTGTGGTGAGAATGAATTTAAATGCTCAAATATAAAAGAGGGCTGGAATTGCAGTGTCAGGAAGTTTAATTCTATTTCAGGCAAAAGCTTGTAAAGGTGTAATTAGTTTTAAGGTGTAATTAGTATGAGGTAGACTTCTGATTGGTAGGTGAAGGCACTATATTAAGCTTTCTTGCAACTTACCATGTGAAGATAGGATAGTCTCAGTTCCTTTCATAAGCATAATGCACAGTCTTCTGAGAGAAAAAGAGAGTGAGTTTAAAAACTGGATCTTTAAGTATTAAAGTGTCCTTTTAGATGTGTTTTGTTTGCTTGTGTGACTCCTGTGTTAAATAGTCTCTTGGGTTGTTTGTAGGAGGCTTTTCGCAGATGTATGCTTGTGTTTGTGACTGGCTTGGATTTCCCTACAGAGAGGAAGTGCAGTGGGTAAGTGCTTGTCTTGTTCTGAAACTCTTTTCAGCTACCTGTACTAATGATGAAATAACAGGTAAATCCATAGTGCTTGACAAAAAACACTCCACAACAGTTCTGTAAAGATGTATTTGGTTATGTGTTTTTAACAGGACGTTGATACGATTTACCTGACACAAGATACCAGAGAGTTGAATTTGCAAGACTTCAGCCACCTTGACCACAGGTAAACCATGAGCAGCAATCATGCTAATATTGATGAAGTGGGATGGCCCTGTAGCTATCACTGTGAAATTACCATCTGTAGCATTTTTAGTTTTCAGCACAAAGCTGCTGTTTTTGCACAAAAGCCCCATGGAAACCTCATTTCCTTCAGGAGCCGGAGAAGATAAATATATTTTCTTATTGGAAGCAATCCAAAAAGTTAGCATATAGATACTTTTCCTGTGATGGCAGATATAAGAGCTCAAATTCAGCAGATAAAACATGCATCTACATCTGGTGGGCAAAGGAAAAAAGGAAATTATGAAGTCTTCACTTCTGCAGAATCTTTTTCTCATGGTGTACACAGTAAAACAAATTAATTTTTGTCAGCAAGTCAGTTGAAGGTTTAAGTTGTTCAACTGAATTCCAGCCAGTTGTCTCTTCACTTACAATAGATGCTATCAAAAATATGTACTTCCAGAAAGGAACTAATTGAGGGTAATTTTGCTGTGAGATGGTGAAGACTAGCTAAGTGTTGTAGTTAGTTTACTGAATTTAGCTGGCTGAGAAAATTGGATTCTGAGAAAGTTGAATCTGGAGGTATTACAAGTAGGAGAAAATGGGAGGGAAGCTTAACTAAAATTCATCATTATACAAAGAAAACTGCAAATTTAAGAAAGTGTAAATAAGATTGAGAAAGCATTTGTTTCTTTGGAAGAAGCCAGTGAAAGAATTAAGAATTTATCACAGATACAAGGTTAGAATTTCACAACAGAAAGGCTGAACCTGGTAGTAAGTAAATAAGAGTATTTTGCCACAGCATTCTTTGCAGGTTTAAGCTATCTGGTGTGTGAACTTGCAGAATGCCCCATTCAAAAATTTAACTAATTTTCTGTGCCACATTTTCACAGTCTGCAGTGAAACCCTTGACAAAGTTACCATGCAGTATCTGTGTTGACTATTCAGAGGTAACTCAAGATGACAGGGCTGCAACTGGTGCGTGACAGATGTGGCCAAAGACTCTTTCCTTGGTAAAGCCTTGCTGAAGGAGGATAAGGGAAGGAATACTATTAAGCACAAGCAAATTTGGGGCAATAATTTAACAATGGTTTTAACATTTATTGCAAGGTTAAATGATGACAGGACTGTGGGGCATACCTACAGATAGCCAGTCTCAATAGATATTAAATGTTTGAACAATTAATTTGGAAAGAGTAGATAGAATTGTTTTAAATATTTAGACTATCTCAGCTGGTGCAAGTGAGTTTGGCTTCCAGAAATGTAATAATGGGTTTGTTGTTTTAGAAAATCTTTTTATTAAAATATACCTTACAAAATTGCTGAAGAAATGTATTTGTGCTGTTAAGCAAAGTCCTTTTTAAGTGCTTCAAAATTTTCTAAGTCCAAAGATTCAAAACTATTTTGGAGCCCTTTACATGCCGTGGAATCCATCTTGTGATGAGAACATCCACATGTTGAGGACTGAACTGAAGAACATTTTGGATTGAAATTTCAAGAAGGTAAAAATTTTAAGAAAGCCAAACCCTTGTTATGCACTAAAAATAAAAATCAGGAATTGAAATCCCAGTCAATTCAAGAATGTTTGTAAGCATTTTCCAATATATTTAAGACAGTGGAACTGCTGTAAATTCAAAGTATGCCATTATACTTTGGATTTTGAGAGACTGCTGTATATCTCATTCACCTAATTTTTGAGATTGCTGAACCTGTATAGTTTGTTTTGTAGTAGCTCTGAAGCAAGGTAGGACAGGTGCCTCAGTTCTCTAAATATAGGGGCTATGCATTGCAAAAATAAACAATTTGTGTTTTTCCAAGTAAAACATGCCTGTTAAAGGTCAGCATAAGATGGCATGAATTATAGATGAAGTTAAGTTCCCAGAGCAGCACAGCAAGGCTTGCTGCATGGGAGCATGACTTCCGAGGTTTTAGCTGAAATTTTGTTGTGTTGTGAGCCATATAATTACTAAAAAAAAAAAAAAAAAAAAAAAAAAAAAAAAAGACTCAAAAGTGAAAAAGGCTTATTTGATACAGTTGCATGATCTTCATCTGTGTAGCATGTGTTTTAGCTTATTTGGACATTCAAAAAATTTTAAGAAAAATGTAATTGTTTAGATTTTTTTCATTGTGGTGTTGAGATTTCTTGCCATCTGAAATACACAGGGGGACAGGGATGTTGAAAAAATGTGAAGGCATTAGATAAGCTGGAATCTTGTTGAGGCTTGGAGAGATTGTCTGCATTCCAGAAGTACAGAATTTGTTTTTATTTTAGGATGGCACAGATTTATCTTTTATAAATATTACTTTATTCTGGATGGTAATTTTAATTAATGTAAGCATCTCAACTTAACTCAGTGAGGGAAAGTTATGAGAAGGCCCTGCTTTTGTAACTGGTTCTTAGCTTTCTTTCATACCATAGTGGAAAAGAATTCAAGTTATTGTTAAAACCACATATAGACGTTATTGTTAAAACCACATCTAGACTGCAAGAGAATAAAGTGAATAAAGCAATATATAATTTTGAAAAGAAAAACTCAATAACAAGAATATTGGGGTTAAATGAGCTTAAAGCAAGAGAAGGAGTAGAGGTAAATTCCTGAAGGGGACCCTTCTGACCCACTGGTCAGAAGCACCTTCAAAAATTGGAACAAAAATGAAAAAAAAAAGTCTTCCCTTAAAATCAGATGATAGACTCTGATAAAGCAGAGTTTGTAGACAGTAAGTGCAGCTGCTTGCAGAACAGGCAGGGGCTCCATTGTCTGCAGGAATGTTGGGAGTAGGGGGAACAGGGTGTGTGGAGGGGAGCGGTTGGTGTCTGTGAAGATCCCAGGCAAGATCTCTGCCTGACTGGGGTTTGAACAAACAGGCCTTGGATACTGCAGAAGATAAAACTGTTCAAGACAGTTGAACAGGAATATTTTAAAACAAATCAGCCCAGCTGATTTGCAAGTTCTCATCTTTGAATATTTCTTGAAAGTGTCATAGCTGTGCCACTGAGACTGAGCACCCCATGTCCTTCACCCATTTCTCTCCTGAGCCAGAAAAGGAAAGGGGAGGAAGGCACAGCCTCAGGCAAGTTCTGTCTGCAGCCGCTGTCCTGCCCAGAAGTTCCTGAGCTCTTGCCAGCCCTCCAAGCTGCCTTACCTGCTCCTGGCAGTGTGAACACTTGCAGTTGGTGATCCCCAATCATTGTCCCTCTGCTCCTTGAAGGAACCAGGCTGCTGCTGTGGCTGACCTGCAAATGCTCATGGTACCTTCTGCTGCTTTTGGAGGTGGTGGTCCACAGCATGACCAGCTCTGCTCCTCCAGTGTCAGCCTGTCCATTGTGTGCCCAGCTGTGCTGCTTGGTTACTGCTGCATGAACAAACCAAAATTTCACCTGAAAAATTGCTCTTGTATTCATTCCACTTCCAAGGCAAAGGCAGTGGCAAGAGAGGCATCAAATGTGCAAATTCATTACCACCTTACTGATCTTGCTAGTGAACCACAGAGGAGAAGCAATCCTCTCTGTCTGTGGGCATTCCATACTCCATGGAAAGATTCCTGCCTGCCCAGCCTAAGGGGAAAGTACCTCTAGGTTGTTATTTTTTCTCACCTAACATTTCTGCAGTTAGTTATTGCTTTACATGGAGATGAAGTGTGTGTGTGTGTGTAGGAGCAAAAACAACGTGGTGGACAGAAATAAATCTATGCACTCCACGAAGCTGCGAAGTCTCTGCTGTGCCTGTGGAAACGAATTCACCCCGCAACATGATGTGTGCTGTGAACAAGATGGAAAGATGGCTTAAATCCTTGAAGGGCAACCCACACTAGTTCCTTTGCAGGAGTGTGAAAATGGTCTATTTGCATGAGCTTCTCAGTTGGTGGGCTACAGCCTTTCGCTGCAAAATGCTGCACCTTCGATCTGTTACCTTAGTGATGCTTGTACTTCTAAATCTAGCAGCTGCAGTTCCCAATATAGCCTACGGATTGCTTGTCCACGTGATGTCGCCTTGTCTCCTGGCTTTCCTGTGTGTTTAACAACCTCCCCGAAGTGTCTGCGTGTTTGCAGAGGAAAACTGGAGGAGGGGAAGAATAAAAAAAAAATGGGACAAGGGTGCTGCATGTTAAGTGCAGACCTGTGCCTACCTGCATATGTCCTGCATATACCTACCTGTGCCACATCCCGAATGAAGGGTTGGGGCGGGTTGGACTAGCTTATAAAAGCCAATACTTTACAAATTCTCCCTAGAAAAACAGGCTTGAATGGCACTGGTTTGATAAGTTAGTTTGTGGATGTTACAGCTCTTTATTTCATTATGAAGACAAGGACTTTCTTAGGAGCTGTTAAGCCTCTGTGTAGGTGTATGTAAGTGTTTAATATGCAGCACCAAACTGATCCGAGTGCTGCACTGCTAAATGGTGTGATAGTGCTTGATGAATGAATCTGCTGGGGGGTAGCGTACAGACGTGACATTCATCAACGTCTGCTGCTGGAGAAACTTAACACAGGGAGAGCAGATCACGTTAAGAGGCTTGGAGTGAAGAAAATGGGAATAATTTAGAATTTCATTTGTGAAATCCCTTTCACAATTAAGGAGGGTTTATGCTGAATGTAGCATTATCCTATTGCAGGTCTCCTGTTTCCTGGGGGAATTTAACTATAGAGATGAGACAAGGAGGTGTTCTCTAGAAGCATTCAGTCATGGAATTATATTAAATCATCAGACTGCCAAAAAGCTTTTTAGCGTCATGCTAAATTATAATTAGAGGTGATTAAGAAGCTTAAACATGTCACAGGCTGAAGAAAAAGTTATGCTAAAAGTAGGAATGGCAGCCCAGACAAATTCCTGATTTTAAAATTCATACTAGAATGGATACCAGTTGTCCAGTCAGAAATTTTTATTAAAATAAGAGGTAGACGTGCAGCTGCAGCTGTTTTTTAGAATGAAGAGCTTTCTATAATGGCGATGGTAGGCAATTAGCATTGCAAAACTATGGGGAATGAGACATGGAAGAACACTTAGGAGATTGTTTCAAATGTCAGTTATATGAAATGTGTGTAAAAGTGTTTTTCTTTTTCTAGAGACTTAATACCTATAGTTGCTGCTCTGGAGTATAATCAGTGGTTTACAAAGCTGTCCTCCAAGGATCTGAAATTAGTAAGTAATAAATTGAAACAATGTATCTGCTTCTATCAGGCTGTGTTGTGTTTTAAAGGATGCTGTTTCATTGTTTTAAAGGGAAATATTTTTGGCAAGTACAACTGGGCAATCTATTGCCAGGTTTTTTTTTTTTTCCTGGAATCATAACAGGAAAATATAAACTGTTGGATAGTCAGTCAGCACCATAAAAACACTGCTGAGAGTCAGGTCTTGTCAAAATTTCAAATAATATAGTTCAAAAACTTCGTTGGGTGATAGTAGTAGCCCATAAAACTTCATTAGGCATTCCTGACTCCCCCAGACAATATTATGTGACTGACTGGAAAGTAACTTCAAAGCAGCCAGAAATCTTAGTTGCTTTTTGGAGGTGAAGAGAAAAGGCCAAGATTCTGGGGATTTTTTCTTGCATGAAGCACTTTTTTTTTTCTGTGTAATTTTCATTGCAACTTGATGATTTTCTCTCCAGTTTTCCAAAACACTGATGTGTGGCACCGGTATTTTTCCGTATCAGTTTTCATTGCTAAAAAAAAAAGGAGGGCATGTCTAAACAAGTTGGACTACTGAAAAAAGGGCCAAGAAAAGCAGTAATTCAGTGACAATTTAAACATATCAAAATATGCTATTTTTCCTAAAGTTTATAGTCACAGGTGGAGTTAGTGGTTTGCCTGAGAAATTGCTTTCATGCTTGCCTCCAGAAGCTTTTATCTTTAAAAATTAATGTTAAATTTCCTCTTGTTTAAATTGACACCATTTTATTGATCTGTAAAGCTCTCATTATATTCCTAAGCTATCATTTCCAATGAAAATTCAGTAGGAGCTTATGTGATTCTTGGCAAAAGAGTAGGCAAAAATCTTCTTTCCTGCTGGGAGATCTCTCTCAAAGTTATGCATGGAATGAAGGTGGTGGTATTTTTAGTGCTGTTGTAGTTTGCTGTTAAAATCAACATTGTTAAAAGGTACAATGCAATTAATCAGTTTCTGCTTCAGTGAAATGAGGTAGTTTGCTTAGTTAGAAGACTGGCTGGTGTAGTTTGCTTAGAACTAAATCTGGCCCTGTTATCTATCTAAGATATATTTATGTGAATATTTCAGGGTTTTTTCTTAGCAGCTTTCCTGTGGAAAACAAATAAACATAGTCAGTCTAGAAGATGCATCAGTTACTTAAAAAAACCCAACCTCTTACCTTCCACACATTCAGTTTTTAAGTCAAAAATTAGGAAAATGTAGATTGTTGGACAGTAAATCCATGCCATAAGAATGGCATGACTGCCAAGGGTCACTATGAGGTCAGACATACCCAGAGGCCATCGAGTGCATTGTTTCACGAGTCCCACTCTGACATTGTGTTTGATACACAGCACCCACAGTGGTTTTACAGTACAGGCATGAAACTTTCCACTTGCAGTCACAGTCCTGTAGAAAGATTGTGATAATATTCTGAATTATTAAAACATGGATGGTAAAGAAAGTATTGGGAAGATGGCTGAGTAGACAGTCTTCACCAAAAATTGTCAACCTTTACTGTATAAAGGATTAATAAGATTTTACATGTGTGGCAGAGGAGATTTATTTTGTTTAGAGCAGATATATTTTTTTTTGGACATTCAATTAGCTTAAAGGTAAAAAAACCCCAAACCCTGAAAAATATACAAACTAGAAAATGTCAGACGGTCCTTAGAGACAAAGATACCCCGGGTATGAATGTCACATTGTTGTCTTTAAAAGCAGGTAACAGAATAGTTTCAGCACTTCATGCTGATGACTGAAATTCAGCTTTGGATATCACATGAATGCTGGTTAGTGTGAGCTGTGGGGGGAAAAAGAAAAGTCAAATCCAGAAACCAAATAAAAGTTTCTCATAAAAGGTGATGAGGTACAGAGTTCATTGCATGGATTTTGAATGATTATGGTTGTATCTCTCTAGCTGAATGAGCAGAGCAAACAAACTCTTTTGTTGTCATGTTTTGTTCATGGCACTTGCAAATATCCATGCAATTTCTAGAATTCAACCACAGTAAGAACATGAGATGGGATTTGCTACTGCATAGGCTGCAAGAATTCATACTCAAATATACTGGCCCTTAACCACTAGTCCTTGGGAGTCTTTGGAGGACCTCTCTAGCTAGGGTACTTTTTCTCCTGAGGTTTTTTTGGGATTTTTTTTTTTTGTTTGTTTGCCTTCTGACATATTTTTTTGTGTTTAGTTGTCATTCCTAGTCAGGCTTTATTCTCCTTTGCACTAGTTACCACTTTTTTCTGCAGGAGTAGCATGCATATGAATAAGATTTCTTTTAAAATTGAGTGAGAGTTTTTCCTGAACCATATGATTTATGTTGTTTTCACTGTCATTATAAAAATTCTGCCTCTTTTGGGTAGGCAGCCTGGTTCATTAGTAACTTGCTTTTAGTCTGCCTCCTGCTTCTCTTAAGTCTTTTCCAGAAGTCTTCTGTTCACTCTCTTGAATGTTTCTGGTATTTTTACTTCCTATTTATGTATAACAAGAAGATGGCTGTGGCCTGGATCCCATTACGATGTACAGCTTAACTTGATAACTGTCTGTTGTGTGTTTGTGTTCTTTAACTCTGTTCTGTCTTTTCTGTGGCAGTCCACTGATCTCTGTGAGCAGATACTGCGAGTGGTGAGTAGGTCCAGTCGCTTGGAAGAGCTGGTATTAGAGAATGCTGGGCTTAGAACGTAAGTAATTCCTTCACAATGTTGCTTTAGATGTGCTTACTCCCACTAAAAGGGATGTGTGGTGTATGTTAACCAGAATAAGCATTAAAAAAGCTGTGCTCAATGTCTGCCTAGTTCTGAGGAGCCCCTAGTCTCAAGCTTTTTATCAGGTTTTCCAGAGGGTGTGTATGTCCAGGAAACCCTGGTGTTAAACTGGTGTTTTTTAGGATTCTGCCTGTAGAGTTAGGCTAAGAGGAGCAAAGTGATTGAAAGAGAGCATAAACCTTAAACTGCCTCTTACTGGTCCTCTCCCAAATATGGGTCCAATAGAAGTATCAGCACCTTTTTATAATTTAAAAAACAGTTGTTTAGGTTTTGTTAAAAAAAGCATACTCTGCCATCTTGCATAACACGTTGTTGTTTCATTTCCAAATGAGCTGATGTTATCTTAATGTGGGTTGCTGTCTGCTCAAATATAACAGGACTTCTACATTAACAACTCTTTTGAAGAAAGTAGATCAGTAAGTTTAATGGCTTGCCATGGACTTAGAAAGAAGATACAATAAAATAAGCTGTATAATTAAATCCTTGCATATGTTTTAAACACAGTAAGATGTAGTTACTAGGTGTTTGCTTTTTTTCCCCCTTCACAGGAAATAGAAGCAAAGTTCAAGTTACTTCCAGCCGTGCTAGTTTATACTTGTAGTGCTTGTTTTAATGTTAGGGTAGGTCCAAGACAACATAGACAAGATAAACTTTAGAGCTAATGAATTTGTTTTTAAAATTAAAAAAGCAGTGTAAAGGTGGGAGAAGCAGAATACTATGCAGAATTACAAATAAAGGGAAATGAGCACAGGGGAGATATTTGGTGTGCCTTACATTATCTCCTCTTCCATTGTTGGAGTCTTTTTCTCCTTTTTAAAGTGCACTTTGCATTGAAATGCCTGTAAAAGAAAATTGCCTACATGACACAAAAAATTTGAGGTTGAGTTTGGAATAATACGGAACTTTCTGATCACTAGTGCACTGCCTTTAATAGCTGTCATTCAAACATAAGCCCCTGGTTTTAATCTCCATTTTCTTCCAGTATGTGCCATGAAATCTAGTGTTAATCATTAATATTAAAGGATATGATGAATACCTTTGCACATTGCCTACCTTAATTTATCACAGTTGGATTAACTGCTTTCAGTTTTAATAGGACCTGACAGATAATCAATGTGTGACTTTGGTTTTCACGTTTCCATCTACATGCAGAGTGTTTGGCATTGTGCCTCGGTGTGTATCTGTTCTGATCAACACTATCTGTTTTTGCCAAGGATGCATTTGTCAGTTTTGCCATTTTTCATATCTGTTTGCTAGGAGATCCTGTTGTTGCTGGCTATCTTCCTTCCTGTGGCTTACAGACCAGTCATTTTTAATGAGCTGTGATAGAATGCCAAACCAGGGTTAAGCAAGAGCTACCAAGAGTAAAGCTGTAAAAAATAACCTGAGCAGCTGCAAGAGCATATTTTTTCCTGCAGCAGAGTCAGTTTAAGATAACTCTGTTCTTTTCTATCTCCAGCCACTCATTTCTGTGATTTGGTTTGGGCCACAGCCTCATAAACACTTGTCATCCTCCGAAATGATGAAACAGCAAACTGCTGTGCAGTAGCAGTAAGAAAGACCCAGAACTAGGGAAGTGTGAACTTCCTGTTGGGAAAAACAGGATGTCAAATTAAAGTCCCTGCCTGATAAGATTTTAAGATTTGTGCTTTCCAGTTTAGATGCTCTTGGAAATTTTATTCCCATTGCTATTGCTTTAACTACGCATAAAGGATGCAGTTTAGATAGCATTGGAAGGCTTCAGTGCATATAGCAATCACTAATGGTTGGGTAAGTGTTTTAATTAACATACGTGATTTCCAGACTTCAGGGAGAGCAGAGTAATTCAGGCTGGCCCAAAAAAATGAGCTTGAAAAGAGTGTTAATTTCTGAGTTATTTTAGAGGAATGAGACAGTATGTGATAACCAAAGTACTGATTTCTGAGTGGGGAGCTCAGCCTGTTGATTAGGCTGGGCTTTGGTGTCCACCAGGCTTTGAAGCTTGGTCTGACAGGCACAGGCTGTGTATGGTGGGAGCTGCCTTTGGCCTGCACTGTTGGAGATGCTATCCAAGGACTTGGATATTAGGAAAAGGTTCTTCGTCCAGAGGGTGGTTGGGTGCTGAAACAGGCTCCCCAGGGCACTGGTCATGGCCCCAACCCTGCCAGAGCTCAGGGAGCATCTGGACAACAATTTCAAGCACATGTTGGGGTTGTTGGGGTGTCCTGTGCAGGGCCAGGAGTTGGACTCAATTCTTGGGAGTTCCTTCCAGCTCAGGATATTCTGTGATTTTCATGGAACTGCAGGACAGACTTCTCAGTCTGCAAAGGCCTGTTTGCAGGAGCTGGTGCAAGTGGTTTATTTGTTGAACTTCCATGCTCTCTGAAAGCTGGCAGGCAGACTGTCCTTGCCTCCTTTCACACTGTCCTGTGCAGCCCTGTTCCACAGGGAGTGGCCAGCTGCCACATGGGGAGCAACAGAAGTGCCTGTTGCTGGCCTCTGAGGGCCTAGAGGGCCTTTGACAGTCATGTAGAGTCTTATCTACACTGTCCTTAGACCTAACAGTGTTGCTTCCTCCCACACATTCTCTTCTTTTCTATTTCAGGGATGATTTTCTGTTTCAGGGATGTTCTAGACCGACCTCAAGGAATTGTAGTGTTTGTTTGTCTGAGATTGGTAGTTTTGTTTGTCTGAGATTGGTAGTATTATTTCCCTTGATGAAATATCTTTAGTCTGTCATGTGTATAGTTAAATTGAATCTTTTTGGGGCTTTACCTCCAAGTCTGAATAAGCCTGTTTCAGCCAAGCTTGGCTGTGTAATGCATACAGAGCAAGCTCAATGCTTTATAGAAAGTTTCAGACTTACACCACATGCTCTGTTCCTAAGTGTGCAGCCAAAGGAAGTAACAAATTTTATGACTTGAAACAAATAGTGAACAAAGGAGGAGATGTTCCCTTTATGACTTGAAACAAATAGTGAACAAAGGAGGAGAAGAGATGTTCCCCCATGAGCAGAGCCAGGGTGCCTCTGTTTATGGCAGAGGCTGCACAGGGAGTGCGTTATTTGTTGTATTATTTTTTCCAAAATGAGCCTTGGAGCCCTGTGAGCCCAATATAGATAATCCAGTGCTTTCTGGTGGAAGTTGCTTTGCTGTGCCTTTGCTGAGTAGTTCACACACACTCTAGTTGTCCAAAACACTCTGGTAATCCTGCCTATATTGTTGGCAAAAGCTGAAGCAGAGTTCGTAAACAAGCCTGGAGGTATAGGCAAAGTATTGTAATGACAAGAATCTGTTAGGGATAAAGGAAGAGGAGGAAACTCCTCAGGAGGAAAGGGTTTGTTGCTTTTTAATTCAAAACCTCATTTTTCTTGGCTGGACATAAGGAGCTTGATTCAGATGCCTAAGGGCAGGCATCTAGCACCATTTAAAATGTTGGAAGATTTCCAGAGTGTTGGCAAATGTCACTGAGGACCTACAGGAGATCTGTAGTCTTCTGCAACAGCAGCTGGTAACAAAGCAGGAGACCCTGGGGCCTGTCAGGTGGCAAGGTTTCAAATCCAGAAGTTCTTTTTGTTGAGTGTTTGTATTCACATGCTGCTTGTATTTTAGGAAGAGAATATGTTTTTCCTAAAGGCAGCCCTTCATCTTGCATCTGCAGTGCTGGAACCAGTTCTAGCCCCAGAAGGACATAGGGTTTCAAAGTAACTAAACTTCCCTGGAGCATCCCCGTACTCCAATAAACTTTGCAACTTCAGATAACCAAAAGCTATTGAGGCCATTGCTGTTCATTCCCCTTTCTTTTCCAAATACTAGAAGAGGATGCTGCCTCCACTGTGGTTCTCAACACAGAGTTTGGTGGTAGGCAGGATCTGTTCCAAGGAAAGAGGGCAGTGTTAATTAGCATTTTGGTAGTTCTCCATCACTGGCCTACAGGAGGAGAAATAAAGTATTTCAAGACAGAAAGAAGGAGTTTAAAGATATCGTTTTGCTTTCTTGGTGTCTCACTTAAGTGAAGTAAGAACACTGAGGTTACAACCTCACTTTATTAAAAGTCCACAGTAGGTCTAGTCCCTTATCACATCATAACTTCTCTGCAGGTACGAGAACAGGTTTGAGGATTTGTCTTAGAGCTGATAAGACACCAGCCTTCTGATTTCATGCAAGGAATGTGTCTCCACCAGAGTGTGACAGTGTGGTGTGCAACAAAACCCAAGCTAGCTTTCAGCTTAGTGCTGTGGGTGGTGGCAGTCCAGCTGCAGCCAAGCACTTTCAGGTGGGGCAGTGCTCCCTTGCCTCTAATGTGGCTTTGGAGCAGAGGTCATGCTACTACATCTACCTGCCATAGTTGGTTAAAGTTGCTTCAAAGCTCTCTGTGCTGCCTGGCCTGGCTGTTGTCAGCATTACAGAGCTGATACTCTGCATCTCTTCTGGATCCATTGCTGAGACTGTGATCAGCCAGTCATGCCCTTTGATGCTTCTCACTGTAAAAAGAAGCAAAGGACAGCTCATCAGTGTGCTGCTGCTCTTTGAGAGAGCTATTCCTGCTGTTTTATTAGGTTAGAAATACTTCTGGATATGCTGCAAAGCCCATCTGTTTGAGTGACTATTGGCAGAAAGCTGCTGCAAGTGAGCAGGATGGCTTGTGAGTGAAGGAGGAGGGGATGGTGTGCAAGTTGATGTGAATCTCCAAATCCTGTGGCGTGCAGAGAGGTGGAAGATGTGGTGAAGTTTTGAGTTATTCTGTGTAACTCCTGTTTTATACCTTCAGATCTCTGTGAAAGGCACTATAGGCTTTGATTGTATACTCTTCAGTCTCTTAGGTCACAGAATGAATAAATAACGAAGTAACTCCCCATGAAAGATAGCAAATTAGTAGATAAGCATTGTTTAGAACCATGAGGAATCAGTTAGTGCTCTGCACTAGCAAAGGCCACTTGTATCTAGTAATCCCTTGATGCTTTTAAGCCTTTGTATGTGCTGTTGGCAGAGGAGATAACAGGATTCCTTCTCCCTCTCTTTTTTTTGTTGCAGGGATTTTGCACAGAAACTAGCCAGTGCCCTCGCCCATAATCCCAACTCAGGACTCCATACGATCAACCTTGCTAGCAATCCACTTGAAGATAGAGGTACTGTAAAATTTACATTCTTCCATTTCTATAAACATAACAGGAGGATTGTTGCTGCTCCATTCAGCTTGATCTGAAGAATAGGTTATTGTCTTGTGCATAATGCTACTGTAAATTTCTGTTGTTCACAAATGACTGAGAATTGCCCTTCTTTTTGACTTACGCGTATCCATTGGTGTGTTGAGAAATATTTAAATGTTTTAAACTAACCCAGGATTTTAAAGGAAGATAGAACATAGTGATTGTTTAGGACTAGATGGTAAAAAGAACCCCTCTAGTTTTTAAGAGGTGTGCATTTTTCAAAGCAGTGTAGTCAGCTGAAAGATGAAGCACAAGGCAGCTTTGTGTCTTGGATTGCATTTTTCTGATGGTTTTGTGTTTTTATTTCAGCTGTAATGCCATATTTCTTTTCAGTATGAAAATTACCCCTTTTTCTCAGCTCTGTGGTGGCCTTGCCCTGTTGTGAGGTCTTGGTGATGTTCAATAATACTGGCATAACTGGCATTCCTATGGAGCAAAATGCTGTTGACTCCACAAGATGGAAAATCAAGCTGAACAGCTCAGCTTTTCTCAGACTAGGCACCCTTAGGCATGATTTCAGTACATATCAAGTCATTCCTCTCCCTTGTCTACTCTTTTTTCACCCAAGAGGCATTTATTTTTAAAATAAGGTTACATTCTTTCAGTCTGGAGTTGACCCTTCAGCGCTGCCCATGTGAGATTTCCATTTGCTTCACTTAATGCATTTCAGGCACACAGTGTTCTGGGATCAGACTATCTTGTGCTCCTGTTGGGCCAGAAGAAAAATATGAATTTTACACAGTGAACCTTTTATTGTTTTGTTTGGTTTGTTTGGGGGAAATTTTCTATTCTCTTTGCTGTCATGATTCAAAATAGGAAAGCTGTTCATTCTAATTACAACCTGATGGACTCAGAATGTTGTTAGCACAGAATTTTTTAGGTGCCCCTTCTTTCTTGCTCAGTGAGGAGAAAAATAGCTGGGAAGGGGTTTTTTTCCTTTTTTCCCTTTCTATATCTGTATCACTGTTCTTTTGACTAGAAGCAAGTATGATAATGTTTTTGTTTTTAACCTGTTCTGAGTAGTTTTTTATTTGAAATTGTTCATATGAATTGCTTTAACTCTTCTGATTACATCTTGCCTGCTGATTATTGCTTGTCCTCGTTAAGAATTCTCATCACATGAAAGCCAGTGCTTCACTGAAGAATTTTATTGTTACAATGTGCCGCAGGCCTTCTGCATTTTACAGAAATTTCTGTTGTAAGGTGGAAAAAAGTCTGCTACATTGTTGATTCTGCTTTTGAAGAAGTATATTTAGGTTGTGTTATTTGAAAGGTTTTTTTTTTTTTTTCCTAAGGAACTCATTTTTATCCTGGAAGCAAAACAATTGACTGAACGTTGGGTACTCTACAGTGAAGGGGATCTTTTTTTCGTTTTTTAAGCATATCCATGGGGCACTTTCTTTGCAACAAACCTATAGATTCAAGCCATTCAGCAGTGTCCACATATAAAACAAAAATGGAATGCAGGAACTACAACTTGGAGAAATTAGTAGGGTTTTTTCATTATCTCAACCTCTCCTATCAAATATGCAATTAAGATTTGACCTTTTCATTAGAGTGAGATAGGTTATAGAGTACTTAGAAATTAATTATAATTGTAATGTGCAAATACTGCAACTTGTCAGTTCAAGAAGATTCCCTGGGTGCAAGGTGGATTTGACTTTGGTAAACTGGAGCGGTAGGAAGGATTTCACAAATTAAAGTGGAGATTAATATAAACAGATGGATTTTGGAAAATACCTTTTGAAAAATCACTTGCAGGAACTGGAACTAGATTATTTTGCAGTTATAAGGGAAACCACAGAGTTGTTTGTTTTCTGGAGAAGAACATATTGGACCCTGTATGAACACAAACATGCAGTAAGCTGTTATATATTGCTGAGTACCAATAACTGAAGGCATGCTATTATTACATACTAATGCAACTGTCTGTATTCCAACAGCATGGGAAGTGGTTTTAGTTTACCTAAAGCATAGGACCTGTCTTCAGTTCAAATACAGTGCAGTATTTATATGCAGTGACTTTTTAACTGAGACCAGTCTCTTAATTTGTGTTTGGCTGTCCTTTATGGTACTGTCAATATTTGTGAGACTAACACCTGGAAATTTTGCTATCAATCTTGTCTGTAAAAATCTAGCCACACTGAAGTGGTGGCGGTTTTGCTTTTGGCTCTACTAGGATCAGTATTTAATCTCGTATTTTGTTAAAAATAATGCAAAACAAACATACTGAAGCCTAGTAGTACTCAAATTCCAAACTGTGTGCCTGGATGCAGCTAACTCCATTTCTGGCATGTGAACTCTTATCTCTGTTATGCCATTAGCAAAAATGAGTGACCTAAAGGGTGTTCAAGGACCAGAGTAACCAGAAGCAGTTTTTCTTTTCTGCACTTGATTCCTGTATCTTATAAATATAGCTTAACCCCTGTTCTAGTAAGATGTGAAAATTGTTCAGCTTGGCTAGAATGATAATTAGTCTGCTGATTGTTAGCTAAATACAAAAATGGAGAGGTAAAACTATCTGCTTCATGTCTTGGTTAGAATGCTGAACAGCAAAAATTACATTAGTGATAGTGATTGTCCTTATAGAGCTAGGGAAGAAAATCCTGTTAGTATGACTTGACTCATTCTTGCTGAAAATTGGTGAAGGTATATGGTTACCACTGTGCTTTACAATAAATGATTCCAAGGTCTCATGGGTCTAATGCTTCAGCAATATAAATTAAAAAGTGTGTATTGTTTTGAGCTGCATGGGTGTTGCACTCAATGCTTTTACAGAGAGCATTAAAAAGAACCTACCACAGTATCTGCAAGGTGGCTGGCTCCTTCATTATGAATGATAAGTAAGACAGAATCAAATCAGAGTAAACATAGGTATGTGACCTACAGTTTCACAGACTGTTTCATGTCTGTGTATGTGGAAAGGGTATCAGCTTTTTAATTTACTATGTTTTCAAGCAAGTAAAAGGTTTTACCCTCTTTCTCTGTGCCCTTTTCTCTCCAAAGGAATTGCTGTAGACAACGGTATTTTACACCTCAGGTTAAGCCTGGAATTTCTATGTTGATTTATTCCTCTAATAAATATTTCACAGCTTAGTTGCATTGTTATTTAGCATGTGCCCTCTTAATCAAATTTCAATCTTTTGCTTAAAATGGAGCATTAAATTTGTGGAGTGGGGAACTTGGACGCACTGTGTAAAGGCTTTAATGAAAAGTACCTTCTTATGGTTTTCTTCTTTTGTTGAATTTGTGCTGAGGTAGTCCAGTCTCAGCATCTTAATAGGTTTTTATTGTTTAGGATTGCAAGCACTTGTGGCATTTCCAAGCCTGTGTCCTGGCTGCTGTAAGGGAATTAAGTGGTCACTATGACTTGGGAAAGGTTTCAGGTTCTTAGGGTTTGCTTCAGAAAAAGAGGGTGATGTTAGCTAATGTGGGTGCCTTTCTTGCCTTGACAGCCCTTCCTTTTAAAAGAAAATATAAATAGTTTGAAGTTTTGTGTGAGACAGCGTTGTTGGGTTTTAGTTCATGCTTAGATTTTTTAATTTAGTTTTTTTTCCGAAACATAAAACTTCCAGATTTTCCAAGTGCTGACTGCTTGTAATAGCTTCACTTTGACTCCTTCCCAAAAGTGTGTGTGTATTATAAAGTTTTTAAACTAATTAGGGAAGATTACTGATGGTTAAAAACAAAGTTTCCTATCTGTTCAGTGGTTGGCAAAGCAGGGATCTTGATTACATCAGTAAAAGGTTCATGAAATGACAGAGCCCATCTGCACCCTGAGTGCAGTTCCTCTTCAAGTGTCACTGGTGCAGTTTGCCCCTGCTGAGATTCACTGGCAAAACCTGAGGTCACAGACCTCATCTGAAAACATGTTTTGTCTTTGCTCCCCCAACAGGTGTGTCATCTTTGAGCATCCAGTTTGCCAAACTTCCAAAGGGACTGAAGCATTTAAATTTATCTAAAACCTCCTTGTCACCTAAAGGTAGGTTTTATAAATATGCCTCTTTTTCTCTTCTAAAACTTTCAGACTTACATACAGAAAATACGTTTTCTTAACATATTATAAAATGATGAATTTTATTAATTATTTACATGTATTTTCTCAGCACTGCAGCTGCTTTTTTTGCAGTTCTGGGTTGCTGAGCCCTGGGCTGGGTTCTGAGTGCTCTCCAGCACTTTGATAAACTCAGACTCGCTTCTCTAAGGGTTAAGTTTGAACCTGTATTAAAGGAAGACTGAAATTAGGATTGACATGAGAGATATGTTTCATATCCACTTCAGAAAAATGTCTGAAGCAAAAATGTGTAGGGAAATTTCTAAATGTTTTGTACACAGTTATTTTATGAAATCAAGCATTGTGACAGTAGTTGGTGAGTGACTTGCTCTGACTAAAGACTTCTTTGTTTTATAATTTACAAATTTCTGACTTGGTATTGTAATTGAAATGGTTTTATATTTTAAAAGCGATCACAGCAGTGAAACAGAAGCCAGAAGATTTGAGGATTTTTTACATTTTTGTTTTACAAATAATAGGAGCAGTGACCTCTTACACAGATGGCACAAACCAGGGTCTCCTGTATAGGTAATGGATGTTAAAAATAGAAAAACCACACTGACATTAGTGGTGCTTTTTTGTAGATTTGATGACCTGGAAAAGATGAACTGAGTTAACAGTATGAAGGACATCAGTTGATAACAGATAAAAACCATGCCCTTTTATCCTGTTTATAATTGCTCAGTGAAGTGCAGATACTGTATTCTCCTTAGCTTCAAGGATTGACCTGGGGCAATATGGGTGGGATAAAGGACTTTTTGTTATTATGAGTGCCTATGGCTCTTATTATGCTTAAGTAAACAGTAAATCCTAACGTGAATTTATTCAATAATGATTTTCACTAAAAATACTTATATTAAACTCTGGGGTTGTTGTTTTCTACTGCTAACTCAATTTTTGGTGAGAGTTGGTTAAGAATCTTGACTAATGTAACATGTACTCTTGAAATAAGATACTGGTGAATTTAACAGAAATTTATGCAGTTCTGGTATGTTCATTCATTCTCTACTTTTCTTCATGTGAGCTGAATTATTTCAGCAAGTGATTGTGAAGTTTGAGTCTAGAGAACATTCTAACAACATTTCCTTCTTCATAAAGAATAAATGCCAGCTTGATGAAGTTCACCCACACATCTCTTGTCAGTGAAAGTGAATTCTGGGGTTATTAAAAGAATCTGAAGGTTTTAACATCCCTTTTAAAGATGATCTTTAAGCAAAAACTGAAAATATCTTCCAGTATGTCTAATACTGATGACCTTCAGATTAACATGTTACCATTAATGTTGTCCCATGGAAGCTCCTCAGTATTTCTTAAAAAGAGTATATGCCATGTCTTAAAATGGGAGTTCTTACAACCCTCAGGACCTGAAGCAAATCAGGCTGCTACAAAGCTGTCAGTTCCTCTCTGACCTAAGAAAACAGTAATGATTTGGTTTTAACTTGGGAGGCTATTTTTGAACTTGGAATACTTTCTGTGGAGAAAGTCTAAAACAGTCCCTGGATCTTGGATTCAGTAGACTCCAAAGTATATGAATTTTTTTCCTCCAACGTTTTTTTTCTTTTTTTTTTCTTTTTTTTTTTCTTTTTTTTTTTTTTTTTAATTTAAGCTTTTCGTAAATTCAGATCAAAACTTCACAGGTTTTGACCTTATTTTAAAAGTGCTTTCTGTTTGAGATAAGTTTCCAAGATTGACAGGTGGAGTTCAGGTGGCAACTTCCCAGCTGATCTTTCTTCAAATATTGTATCTCGAAATTCCTGAGAGCTATTAAGAGTCTAAGCCTCCTGAGAGTGGTAAAAGAGCATAAAACATTGTCTGCAAATGAAAGTGAGATTACTGTTAGAGTATAGCATGAGGTAGTGTGAAGTTCAAACATAAATTTATTGATTCGAAGATTCTGGTTAAATGGAAAATTCTAGTATACTCATTCAAAGATAATGCTTGCTTTTCTGAGTCCAAGCCAGAGGCAAATTAGAAAAATCCCTCATTCACATTGTTTGCCTTCACTGATGTGGCTGATTTTGAGCACTTGGCCCTTTTTAAGCATGAAACAAGCAGCAATATTATGAAGTTTGATAGCTCCTCTTCTCCCTCAAACTCAGATACTGTTTCTGAATTCCCAGAATTGGTTCTTGGTTGTACATGCTGAATTGCTGGTAGTTGAACCCAGCTGGAACCCCAGCTGATAACTAGGTACCATCGAGCAACCAGGACAAAATTGCATTTGCTCCTTCTCCTTGGTGTTGCTTGCAAACGTTGTTGAGAAGGCTCACTAAAGTGAATCTGAAGTTGTAACGTCAAATATTTAAACTGAACTTTGAGATCTTTGAAAATTTCAAAAAGTATTAGTTTGCAGTTTACCTTTAGCAACAGGGTGTTCATTCAACAACACCATCTCAAGTGAAAAGAAAAATGGCACTAAGCAGATATGATTTGAGACTTGACAAAGGTGTTGCTGTGCTTTGGTACTCTCCAGTTTCAAAAGCCTCCTGAAACCAGGAGCCATACTACTAATATGGGAGACTTTCTTAATATTTGAAAGCTCAGAAAATTAAAGCATTGACATAGGTATTTTTGTCTTCAGTAGCTTGCTATCTGTTTCTTCCGCATCCTTGCTGGCAAATTGTTTCATAAGTTTTTAAGTGAAGACTGGATGTGTTTCATCCATTGAATGCCCATCCAATTTCACTGACCACCTGTGAGAAATCACTGAATGTTGTGTAGTAGATCACTTGCCTTCTGTATAGCTTTGGCCAGGCACTTGGAAAAAAACTGCTGCATCAACTAAAGGACACAGTGATGCTTATACATGTAAGAAGCACATGCATGTAGTGCTTGAAAGGCAGCAAAGACCATCTACAATAAATTGGTAAGTTGATGATAAGCTGCAGAGCCCTCAGATGAAAGTTAGATTTGAAGGAATCAGAAATAGCCATGTCCTAATTTGTATTTTGAAAAGCTGAAAAGTATCAATGGAATAAAGTCCTGATTGGTTTGTTCCTTATGTGAGCTTTTTAATTTTAATGTGAAAAATGTGTGTTCTGATAAGCAACTGAGAGTCTTTATGCATCTCTTGGTACTTTCAATTAACTATTTTTATGAAATTACAGGCAAATACATGAACTGAAATATTTTTAATTTCTAGGTCTCAGTTGCTTTTGAGGTTCCAGCAATTATAATTGTTAATGTACTTGGTCTTCCACAGATGCTTACATCTACTTCCACAGATAGTTTTATCTAAATATAATTGTTTGTAGGAAGACACTGTCTTAACATTATGGAATAAACTGTGTTTTTAAAATCTGTTTGAAAATGGATCTGGCTACATCCTGGATCTGGGATGGATAACACACTGTGGCTCCATCAGGGAAGTTGGGAGAGCGTGGGCCAGGTGGAATTGGGCATGCTGTGCCAGGGAAAGGTCTCATATCTGCCTGGTGATCTGTATTCCTCAGCTGCAGTACAGTGATGGCAACTGGAGGTCATTAAACATTTGTGCGTGTCTGTGTTCACTGAAATTGTGCGCTTGCAGGCTCTGGGCCAGTTTTGTGTGGAGCTGGCTCAGCTGAGTTGTGACCTCTCTTTTGGCAGGGGTGAACAGCCTTTCCCAGTCACTGAGTGCCAACTCGCTGATCGCCAGCACGCTCATCTATCTCGACCTCTCAGGGAACGCGCTCCGCGGAGATGATCTCTCAGTAAGCGCTTTCCTCTCACCGGGGAGATAATGAATGCGTGTGTTAATTCACGGTTGAGAGAAAGGCAAAATCCTTTTGGTTTAGGTCCTTTTTGGGCTTTACTTCTGTACAGTTTTAGTAGGGATAGAAAATCACAGTTTTATTTCTGCTCCTTGGTATAAACTCAGAGAACTGCCCCACACAACTAAAAAAAAAATCCACATAATTTTAGTTCATGCCTTTAGTCTTTGGCTTCTGCTGATACATGAGAAAAGTGCAAGGATACCACTTTTTTCAGTGGACTTACTATTCTCTTTGAGTTTGTTTGAAAGTGACAAAATGCAATTAAAAAGCTCTCATCATCTTTTTAATGATAAGAGTATCACAGATTTTTCCTTGGAAGGTTGGACGGAAATGATTTCTTTTGATTTGTAAATAATTAATTTCTGTTTTTCAATATTTTTGTTTCTATAAATAAATTTGTGCACCTCCTTGACGTGTGCTGTTGGAACCCATGATTCTTTGAAGAATGTAATTATTTTTTAAACTCTTTTGTTCAGTTTATCAATTGCCATGAAGGTGGAGCTCTATTTCCTCCATAATGAAATCCATTTACTTTTCAGTTTGTATATATTCACTTTTTGACTGTTATATTTGCATTTCTCTTTCACATCAAAAGTTACGTGCATGTAACTGTCAGGTTTTGAATTCTAAGTATTGAACATCTAGGAGATGCAAAACTACGGTCAATCAGTCTCATCATTTAAAGTGCAGTCAGATATGACTTTATGGCTTTTTCACGAATCTTACTTGCAGCTTAATCAGCATATTCAGAGAACTAGCCTTTTCAGACATGAGGTGAAAGGGTCAGTGGGACAACAGGGTTTTAAAGGTAGCAAATAAATAGTTAAATGTAAGTATAGACACACAGTGAGTTACTTTGAGAGAATAACATAGGAAATAATGTAAAAACAAAAGGTAAAATAAAATGTAGCAAATAAATCTTTGGCAGGCAGTGTTTAAAAAACCTAAGGTCTACCTAGAATATTTTAAGAGATAAATGTGGAAAGTGGGGCTTTTCTTAGCCTGTCAGAGGGATGGTTCAAAGGTAAAGATTATTAATATTCAGGTGTCTTAATCTGTGGAATCAGTTTTCTAACAGGAGCAAGGAAATCCTGTTATTTAGCAATTAAAATAAACCCTAGGAAAGCGCGGAAATTTTGAAAGTGAGGACCTCTCTTGCATTGTAGTTATAGGGGCTAAATGACCTAATTTTTTGGGAAGATAGATCTATTTTAGAAATGTTAAGTGTGCAGTGTTTGGCTGGATTTCATGTGGAGCTGAGCTTTCCACTTTTCTCTGAATTAGGTCACACTTTTATCTTTCTGTGTTGCTCTCTGAGACTAAAAAGAGCCCAAAATGAAACAGTGTATAGTAAGAAGTTTTACATATTCTAACATTTACATGAGATGTTCTAGACAGTACTGAAGCCATCAATATTAAAATCTTGTTACAGGTTCTATATTCTCCCTTAAACCTGTGATGTGCAGCTGATATTAAGAACTAACATGAACTTCAGGTGCAAATTAGTTGCTTCCCTCATGCTTAAAGGGACTGGCTTTAACTTACAAACCAATTAGCCTTTCTGAAATGTAATAGCAATCTGAATGACACCACAAATCATTGTTTAATTATCATCTTAATTAATTATCATCTGCTGCAAAAGTTAAATGCAGTAGCTCAAGACCTGTGCTTTAAGAGAAATGTTGGGGAAGTGTAGTCTGAGCTCCATTTTCCCACTATTAAAAAAAAAAGAAAAAAAAAAGCCTACAAAAGTGGAAAGGACACATCACCTATCAAGGACTGTCAAGCAAGTTTTTTGGTTTATTTGGAGTATTTTTAATGGCACTTCCTTGCAAGAAGAAAGAGACAGCTTTTGGCATATTTTCCTGCCAGAAAAAAAAAAAAAAAAAAAGAAAGCCTACAAAAATAAAACAGGTTGGATTGATTAGGTGAAGCTTCAGGTGATTTTATAGTAAAAGCTAAAAATGCAATGACAGGTAGTGATCCAGTAACAGTTGTCATAATATAAAAATTAACATCTGTAATTCTTTCTGTCTAATAATTATAGAGCCTGTACAATTTTTTGGCCCAGCCGAATGCCCTTGTTCACCTGGATTTGTCCAACACGGAGTGTGCACTAGATATGGTAAAGACCATTTTTGTTGCTGTTTCAATACCAAGGAAACATTCCCCACCTTCTATCCCGAGGTACTTTTTTGGGTTAATATCAAGTAAAGTGATTTGCCTTTATTTTGAACCAGGTGTGTGGAGCCCTCCTTCGTGGGTGTCTTCAGCACTTAGCTGTCCTTAGCCTCTCAAGGACTCTGTTTTCTCACAGGTACAATTTAAATGTCATTACTCTAAACTCCTGCAGTATTTTGGTTTGTAATTTTTTGCACTTATGTAGCACCTTTCTTAAGAATAAATCTAAGACTTTTTTTTTTTTTTTTTTACAAAGCCTTAGCTTAGTGCTCGATGAAGTAGGTACTACTTATTCTGAGCAAAATATTTTCTTCTCTTTCCTAATGGTCTGTAAAGTAAGCTACTTTGTCTAATAAGTGTTTGTGTGATACTGTTGCAGCAGAAAGTCTGTATATATCTTATGTCTCTAAAGGGCAAAGCATCACACTTTGAAGTCTGGCTGACTTGATTCCTCTTTATATATAATTTTTAAAGTTTGTATTTTTCATGATTTGATGATGGTTATAAATGCTTATTTTCCTGTTTTGTCTTCTTCTGGGAGGAACTCCCTTTGAAAGTCTTTGAGATTGAACATTTACTTTTTAGAGTACTTGCATTGTAGGAAATATTAGGTTCCATTTTCTTCAGATTGAAGTCTTGGGTCCGTATCAGAGATGACACCTAATTGATGCCAAGGTATTCTAGCATGGAGTAATTATTATTAGTGGTGAAAAAGCAATTTCAGGGTTTTTTTCATGTCCTGTTTGATCTTCTGCTTGTGAGATTAAGTATGTATTAACCAGATCTAAATGATCATTCTTTGTAGTTCACCAAACAGGAGGTAGATAGTAATGTCTTCTGTGCAGCAGTGCAGTTTTGAGGATTGTTTGTTGAATCAACATTTTGATGACATTATAATTCTAAGCTAATTGAAAGCCACTGATTACAGAATTGCCAAAGGCAGAGCAATTAAACTGTAAAAGATCATTACATTTCTGATGGCTTGCGTTCACTATTTATTGGAATGAGGAGTGTCTAAATGCTATTTCTTAATGAATTTGTTTACTTACAGAAAAGGAAAAGAAGTCCCTCCCTCCTTCAAACAGTTTTTCAGCAGCTCACTTGCTTTGATGCAGATTAACCTTTCAGGAACTAAACTCCCTCCTGAGCCTCTAAAGTAAGAATTTAATTTCATTTTCTCCTGTGCCTAAAACCTAGTTTGCATTTTTGTTATATGAGTGCCTCATATTTAAAAGGAAGGGGAAAGAATTTTGCTTTCTTCTTTTTTTTCCCCATTGTACATTATTGATATTAAAAGAATGAGTTTTGTGATGGTCACACATTCATAAAATGTTCTTTCCATCTCACAGTTGAGGCTATTAATATCTTTTGCTCTGGGAATGTCACAGTTGTTTAGCTTCTGTCAGCTTTTTTTTGGGATGTATTTCTTTCTGTGTGGCTTATGAACAAAACTGCTCCACAGTGAAATAGGATTATAGGCTTGTGTGAGCACTGTTCCTTTGGGACTGCATTATTGCAACAGCCATAATGAAACACAACCTGTTGCAGTGTTTGGGAGGAGAAACCTATTGCACAGAGCTATGTCCTCCTTTCAAGGGAGGAGACAATGGCAGCTGTTTCCAGGAGTGCTAAGTGAAATGAGTCTTTTTGTTGTATGTCACCCAACCTGTGGCTAACAGGTTCTGCAGGCTGAGGAAAATTGTGAAGCCCTGTCACCCTTCTTTTGATGTATCTGGATTCGAACTGTGTTGAAATTTTCAGATATGAAATATAAAAGTTCCATGAAATGTAAAAGTGTTTTAAAGTCAAGATAGGCCTAGATAGATAAGCCTAGTCTAGATAGGCTGTTCTGTAATTCTGGGAGAATATTGATGTTATTTGGCTTAATTAAAGAAAGGGCTCTTTTCAAAGTGTCATCTTCCTAACTAATATGTGTTAAAATACACATAAACTTATCCGTAGCAGACACCTGGACACACATTCACTACCTATTTTGCAATCTTAATGTGGATGTAGGTGCACGGATGTATCCTTGTATGGTTGGGAGCCTGCCTTCTGA
This sequence comes from Pyrgilauda ruficollis, assembly GCF_017590135.1. Classification (NCBI taxonomy): domain Eukaryota; kingdom Metazoa; phylum Chordata; class Aves; order Passeriformes; family Passeridae; genus Pyrgilauda; species Pyrgilauda ruficollis. The sequence continues at coordinate 87,264 of NW_024528599.1, read as the reverse complement.
GGGGAATGGGGAGTATCTAATGCACAGGAGTTGGTGGCAAAATTGGAGATGTGGGATACAAAGAATAGTTAGTGAGATTGGGATGGAAAGCTTTTGATACACTCTGGGGGAAGCTAAGGGAGGGAAGAGTGACAAGTGCAACAGCAGAAAGCGTAGTGTACTTAGTTTTGGAGTATTTTTTCTTAAGGCAATTCAGTATTGAAGAGGGCAGTGCAATATCACAGAGTCACAGAATGGGTCACGTTGGGAGGGACCACGGTGGGTCATTTGGTCCAACCTCCCTGCTCAAGTAGGGTCATCCTACAGCACATAGCACAGGATTGCATCCAGATAGTTCTTGAGTATCTCCAGTGGGGAAGACTCCCCAGGATCTCTGGGCAGCCTGTTCCTGTGCATGGTCACCTGCACAGTAAAGAATTTCTTCTTCATGTTCAGGTGGAACTTTCTGTCCCTCAGTTTTTGCCTGTGGCTTCTTGTCGTGTTGCTTGGCACCTCCAAGAAGAGCCTGATGGTTAAGTCAGATGCACTGGGTTGAAATCCATATTCAACTGCAGGAGCCATTTTAGCTCTGGTCTTTCACTTTGTTTTATGTGATGCTCTTGGTTGTTGTTGTACTTGCTCAGATTTTGCCAGTATTAGGAAGGTGTGGTACAGATGTGTTTTCAAAGAGAAGGTGATTTTTTGAAACACAGTTGATTCTGATCAATTTAGAGCTATTGATCCTATGGTGGAGGGCAGCAGGGAAGAAAAACAAGGTTGGATGTGACTGCTAGAGAAGACAGTATTGGTTTGACAGGAAAAAGAGAATACTGTGGGACATGGAATATATCCCCAGAGATTAGGAAAGGTGAGAAGCACCAAACTTTAAGGTTCATTAAGGTTCTCTTCCTGTCATGTTGAGAATCTCTTATGGTATGAGGAATTTGAGCAGGTGAGTGCTGTACAGTTGTCTGCGCTCATGAAAGATATTATTATATTAATTTATCCCAAAAACTTGGGACCATTTCCCTGACAGCTGGGCAGCAAATGGTGTCTTTGTAGTCCTTTTCAGTCAAAATAAGCATTAGCAAAAAAACTGCTTCTGGTAACGTTTAAGATAATCTGGCTCAATTTGACTGAATTGGGTTGGAAGGAGTTATTTGCCTGAATGGTGTTGGTGGAAGTAAAGAGGCACAGTGATGGGAAGCATAGGATGAGCTGAGAGCAGAAAACTCTTCCACTCACTCAGAAAGCTCCAGGGAGGGGCATCTTTGCAAAGTCCAGCTGGACGTGAATAGTCTCAGAGTGTCCATGCCGCTCTCAGCTGTCTGGTGTGTTGGTCTGGACTGCTTTTGTTCTGGGGACAGCATTCACCTCTGCCTAGGAGATAGGACAGAAGCTGTTAGTACTTTTTGGTAATTTCTGTGATGTTCTCTGACCTAAATTTTTCATTCAGTTTGAGCTGAGTGTGTCACAACACTACAGAAGTCTTTGATCTGCAGGACACCTTGCTTTCCTCTCAAACCCTACATGGCTTGACTAATCCACTTCAAAAATGTCCTGTGGTAGTTAATCTGGTGTTAAAAGGACTGAGGATGTGTATTGTGAGACAGCTGCTTAGCCTTTTGTCCTTAACTGCAAGAATTACAAACCTTCTCCAGAACCATCAAAATCACAGTGTTGGTTAAACATAAGAAGATAGAAATGCTTTTTTTCAGGCAGGAAATTGTCATTACCAAGCCTGCAAGAACACATGAGAGATGGCTCCAGGAAGAAAAAATTTAAAAACTGTGATATATCATAGTAGTACTTTCCTGGCATCATTCATCAGCATATGCCAAAAAGCTTTTTGAGCTGGAGCTGTCCAGTGAAAAAAGAGAAGTTTCTGGTTTGTGTCCATGAACCAGAGGCCACCAAGTTGAATGTGAGATTCAAGATCAATCCTGCCTAGAGAAAAAAGAAATAAATAAAATGCAGATACTTGACATCCTGAGTTCCAAATTCCCCTAATTGTTATTTGATTGCTTTATAGGCTTCCTTTAGCTCTACAGTTGTGGTATGTTTAATTGCATGTGCTAACTCAGTGAGTTTAAAGATATTGGTTAATCAGTGCCATCTGTGAAGGACATGTACATGCTTGAACAGTGTAAATCAAACCTTTCAGGAAGTAGGTTTGCTGATAAAGCTGTACTGTGAGGATGCCATGTGGTGGGTGGAGAGAGAGGGTATACCTTGTACATAGGTAATATAGTTGATGTTCCATTTGCAGCTCACTCTTTTTTTCACCATTTTTTAACACAGGCAGTTTGTACTCTTGTCCTTGTTGAAGTGTAAGTTGGCATTTTTGTTGAATTTTACAGACATTGCCAAAAACTGTATTTTGATCTGTCAGTGCTGTAACAAGACAAGTTTCTGATATGCTTCTCATGCAAATGCTAATTACAAGGCCAGTTCTTGCATTCTGCATCATGCACAGTTGATAAGACCTCTCCATGTGTTGCCATGTGTGATTTAAACATAGTGGCCAAGTGTAAATATAAGATGTCTGGCTTCAGACCCTTTGAATGCTGGTGATTTTTTCATGACAAAGAATTGAGAAACAAGGGGATTTTCTTAGGGTGAATTTATAGGGAAGAGGTTAGGGAAAAAACCCCCCTTAAGTAAATAAGCACAAGACATTTGCCTTTGTTAATAGGGAAGGTCTGATTATACCTGCAGGACAGAAGATATAAATAGGTTTAAATGAAAAACCTGCACAAGGCACACACATTTCAAGTGTCGCTTTGACACACCACTTTCATAGCAAGTGTGTAGACAAATGGCTCATGGCTCATCAGAAGGGGTTGGTTTTTATCTCCATGCATCAGTCACTTGGTTAGCTGCTTTTGGCTGAAATGAAGTTGGAGAAGTAAGTCCTTCTGTTTCTCTGTTGAATTATTAATTCAAAGCTGCATCTATTCTGAAGATATTAGAAGGTGTACACAGATTTTGTTTGTTCCTTCTCTGTTACACATACTGTTGTGCTTTCTGATTTGACAGTATTAATATAAGTGTCATATTAACACTAACTTTTAGATGTGGAAACAAACTTCTGTGAGACTTGAAAAGTGGCTTTATGAAAATCATAATTAGTCATTACTTCACGTGTCTGCCAATGTGCCTAAAGGCAAAGGATACCATTGCATAGGGATATCATTTTGAAATCTGTAAATACATGTTGGGTTTGTGGACATGGAGAATTTTGTAATACTGGAGCATGCTCCAGCCTTTGAGTGTTACAGGCATTGTGCCTGACTGAAATGGATGGCCGCATGGCATCTTGCGTATTTTAAAAACTTTATTTTTTCCTAGATTTTTGGAAAATCGTAGACTTTGTATGGTTGTATGACAGAACACTCCAGTTATAACCATTTGGTGCTCTTTGAAAGCAAATGTTGAAGAAAATTAATCTCTGATGAATGTTATCAAATGTTGATGGTGCATTAGCTTTAGAGTTTCTTCATTAGCCTTGCATCCCTGCAGTTTTTGAAGCTCCTGCAGTGTTCTGAGTGTGGCAGGCTTGTGCTGCCATTATAATTTAAGAAATAACTGCTCAGCTCGTGTAGTTTTGAAATGAATCTTTGCATTATAGATGAATTAACCTGTGATCACTTAGATTATGATGTAAAGCTGCCCTTTATCTTTTTAAAACGGTTCTAAAATTGATCTTTTTCAGAGCGCTTTTATTAGGCCTGGCTTGCAATCACAATCTGAAGGAGGTGTCTTTAGACCTCAGTAGCTGTGAGGTAAGGAATATTTATCAGGATGTGTTCAAAATGTGCAATGACGAGGTTTTAGAGTTCCTGTGAAATCTACTGGGCAAGATATTCTTTCTCTGTAGTCAAAAGTTGTGGGAAAGGTGAGAAGCAGAGAACTCAGAGAAGCAGTTATGGTAAAAGTTAGGATGTGTGTTAAAGCATCCAAAATAACAAGCACAGAGGTTCAAAGCACCTGATTAGCAAAAGCCTCCTTGCAGTGCAGCTGTACTACACACTGAGCCAGCCTGTTGGATGCTTGGCAGCTTCTGCTCTCTGGTGATGTGATTAGCAGCAGGATTTTCCAAGGTGCCCAAATTTGAATGGCTCAAAGGAAGCTGCATGCCCTGAAGGAATGTCTGTGGTTCGCTTGTCTTCCTCTTCTGCAGGTTTGCTTTTTAACCTTGGGAGAAATTCCATTTTCCTAATCAATAAATCAATTCAAGCCAATTAGGAACTTTGGTAAAAGTTATTAACATAAGAAGCACTGTAAAAGTGGCCTCAAGAATAAGTAAGAACAATTGTGGCAACTGATTTGCTTGATCTTGTTTCCTCTTGCTTCCCTGTGATTGCCTGTACTCTTGTAGGGTGATTCCGTCATGATTGAAGCAGAATTAGAAAAGATCAGACACAAGTCTGGGAAAGCCACTTGAGGCAAAGTCATTTTGTAAAGAACTGTGTGGTGGACTCTTGCCAAAACCAACATGAACCAGTTTAGGCTCAGGCGTTCTCTGACTTTCCCTTTTTTTAAGCTGCAAAGATAGCCTCCCATTTGTTAGATATTTTCAAGGCCCTCTGAGTATTAACTGTTCTAGAAGTGCAAATACAGTGGTTTCCCTTTAAATAGAAAATATGCAATATTGATAACCATGTTGAAGTGCAGTAATCCTTGCCTTTAGGTTCATGGCCAATTGCTTTTGAAATGTGCACAGATTTCCTTATGAAGAAAAAACCAAACAATTGTGAATGCATATCATAGTGTCTGATATTTTAGACTTTTTGGAAAATATTATTACTTTGAAGAGCACTACATGTAAATTCCAAATAGAAAAGCTTTCAAGTCCAGTACATATGCTTCTGGCTTCTGAGTAGAGGGATCAGATGGATGATAATTTATCTTTCAGAGGAAGGAAGGAAAAGGGAGGAGTAATTAATGTAATAAAAAGTAAGACCTATGATCACAGCCTTAAATTAATAAATCAATAAACCACAAATATAAATAATGAGAGTATAAATTAGCATGTAAGTCAAGAACGGCTGTCAGGAGAGAAAATACTACTCTTTCATGAAATAACACCCAGGATGGGATCTGAAAGAGCTCTTGAAGGAGCAATGAGATTTATTGGACACCAAAGCACTTGTGGTCATGGCTGACTGTTGTGACAGAAAGGAAGAAATCCTGCCCAATTCAGTGTTGCATTCTTGTAGCTTGTCCTTCTAAATTGACAGCACTTCCTTAGATCCTTCCCTTAACATTTTTTTTTCCCATCACTGAGCTTTATCCATTCTCATGTGCTTTGGAAAGAAGTGGTGCTTCCACCAGCAGGGAAGTTAATGTGCCAGCAGCTGGGAGTGCTCTCAACGAGCCCAGCACCTTAGGATCCTGCTCCACCTCTCCCTGACCCTCTGGGATCTGGGCAGGGTAATCTACACCTGGAAAGAGAGTGGTGGGAAGCTTGGAGCCAGTCACCACTACTCCCAGTTCCTGCAAGCACACGCTCCTAGGGGGCTATAAAGCTGATGCTTCAGCTTTGCCCTCTTCTTTCCTGCATCAGGCAAGCTGTACTCAAGTATGGAAGGATAAATCTGTGTTCCTTCCCTCTCCCACCATTTTTCATTTGCTCCCATAATTTTCTGGTATATTATCTCCAAGCTTAATCATTTTCTATTGCTTCTTTGGTTGTTTTTTTAAATTATTTTTTACTATGAAAATTACATTTTTATTTCTACCTGCTCAGCACTGATGTATTTCACTCTTTTCCCTTCTGCTTCCCTTAGCTTGGTCACTGTGTAAGTACCCTCCATGCTTTACCTTAATTGTTAAATCAGTAAGCAGCTTTGTTTGCCCTTCCCATATTAGTACCTCATAGCTTTGAACACACTTAGCATTATTAATTGTAGAAGGGTTATTCTTCATTTTCCGATAAAAACTTTTTCTTTGTAGTCTCAGAAGTATGTCATATAGAAGGTGTTGCAGAGAGTCTTTTTGTCAATATCACAGTCCACACTGATGAGCAGCACTTCAATTTATCTCTGCTTTTATATGTATATATAGATATATATATTTATATGCATAATATTTTAACACAGTTGCGGCAAATTGTGATCCTAAAAGTGGAGTATTTGTCATCACTTTCAGATCAAATAGATATCACCATTTGTGCTCATGAAATGTTTATATATTTAAAATTTTGAATGTAGAGTTATCTGGTACAAGATTGAAAGCTATTCCTGAAAAATTGTCCACTTCAGCCCTCAAAGTATATATAGCCATAAGCATTTGGATTCTATTGTGAGTATAATTTTAGTGTGTAGAACTTTTCCCTACCAACAACCAATCCAGTTCCATGTATGATCTCCCACTTCCATAGATTCTGTAGTAGTAGATGCGACACTCTGTGCGAAATGTTTGTCTTGTGGTGGGCCACACTGAGAGAGCAGCACAAAGCAAATTGGAACGATTTTGGCTTTCATACAGCAAATGCTATAAATGCTCTTACTAAAATAAACTTGAGTTAAATTTGCAGCACTTCTGGCCCGAATACAGCCTGTAATGTGACTACTTATTGAGAGGATGAGGTGAAGGATAGGCAGGCTTTGATTTATGAGAGGGGGAAAGGTGCCTTATGTTCTGTACTTCTCACACTCCGGATGTGATTTATGATTTAGGTATTATCTTTGGCCACCATTCTCCAAATTCTCAGGTCAAGTTATCCAGCTGCTTGTTAACCCCTCACATACCTCAAACTTTCAAAAAAGTGCCAAATCAAGTCTTTATTGAAAAATGCCTCTAGAAGGCATTTGTGGCTCTTTAATTATAGCATGGATAAAAGCTGATGGTCCACAGAAATATCAGCAGGTAAATTCAGGATATTTACCCAAGTAAGTGAACTAAGTAAAATATTATACAGTTTTTATGCACAGGAGGTGAAAAAGCTTTGAAGAAGTTTAAAAAAGCTTTCCATTCTTTTTGAAGCAAATAATGTGAAGATAGAAAATGTAAAAATAAAATTTCCATAGAATTTTTTCCTACTTTAGCTAAAATCTTTTACAGGGAGATGTTTATAAAGTGAAATGCACCTTATATAAAAGTGCATAGCTGCCAAAAAAAAAGAAAATGCTTTTGCTCCTTTGGAAGAAAAAAGGTTGTGTTAATTCAGTAGCATTAGTAAATAAGTGTGTAAGATTTTTTTACTTTAATTCTTAATGTTGATGTTTTCTCCTAGAATATTTCATTATTTTTTCATTAAATTCTGACATTTCTTTTATAGTCATGTAATATTTCAGATTAATAATATCATAATTGATATTTTGCAGCCGGGCATTTTTGTTATTGTTGCAATTTTTTTCTTTTATTGTTATTTTTAAAGAATTACTATATTACTGTTTTCTTTTGTTTATTGTCTTTTATGGCTGTTTTACAATTGGGTTAATTGAATTTTCTTTTCAGCGACAGGGAGGCATAATTTAATGGAGATTTTTTTTTTTTTTGGTATGCCCCCACTTTTTGGGAACCTTAGCATTGTGCTAAGAGCTTGAAGAAGATGCTCACTTTAAGACTTGACTGCAGTGGAGTTCAAGGGTGCCAGTGTTGCAAGCTGATAGGCTGGTCTAAGTTTATTTTTTTTTTTATCACCAGACACTAGAAATGTCTTGGGCCATTCAAGTAGAGAATGCTCTCCCCAGTCCTTCAGGAACTGCCCAGCACAAGTGCTAAAGGATTTGCTGTGTTTAACCATTTATGTATTTTCCTGATTTAAAGGCTGAGAGGTAGTTTCAAGAGAAAGGAGAGAGAGTCCCTTTTCTCATTTGTTTGCAAATACTGAGAGTAAGGGTGAGGACAGTAGGAATGTGTGCATAGGCTGTCATTTTGATGTCTATAACTTCTTCTGTTGCTGTTGTTTTTGCCGCTGCTAGTGCCTTCTGTATTCACAAAGCTCCTACCACTGTCTTCTGTGTGATCTTGAAACCATAACTAGTTTGCAAAAATGGATGATGTTTTGTCTCTAGTTAAGATCTGGAGGTGCACAAGTCTTGGAAGGATGCATAGCAGAAATACACAATATCACCAGCCTAGATATTTCAGACAATGGTAAGTACACAGAACAGGAACGGAGGGTCGTGCAAGTCAAGAAATGCTTTTTGTTTCAGCTCTCAGTGTAACCAAAGATGGTTGCTCTTGCTTTGTGATTATTGGCCATTCTAGTTATGGAAATGTCTCAGACCAAGACCTCAAGACCTCTTATTTAGAAACGTTGAAAGACTAACTGTGTGCTCAAAAGTTTGTTGTTTGAGATCAGTGCAACACAGCAGCAGAAAATAACAGCGCCAAGCTCATATTATATCCAGAATAAATTGGGGTTAAGTACAAGTGGATGAGAAGGTGAATGAGAAATGGAAGTGTAGTGAAAGAACAAAGGGAAAGGTCTGGTACGGAATGAAGCTGAGGGGGAAAATTTGGAGCAAAGAGCCAACAGCTTCAGGTCAGAAAAGGCCTGCTTGAGTCTTTGGAAAAGTCTTTGAATATTTCTGCTTTGGGGTCTCTGTGCTCCCTGGCACAGGTATTCCTGGAAATATGAGCTGGCTTCTCATCTTGCGGATTCAAGGTGTAGATGTATGAACTGGAAGAATTCACCTGCTGTGTTTGCCTCTTTATCAGCCAAGTGCAGAAGTATTTCAGAAACAAATGCCAAGTACAGGGAAATGCCCAAGAAGGGTGGGATGGACAAGTGGAAAGCTGTGAGAGCTACTGATTCAGCCCAGTTATGCAAAAAGATTTATTTTTATAAATAAGGATAGATACTTGAAATCTAAATTATGCTGTGAATCTGAATTCTAAATCATTGTAATCTAGCTAGTGGACTCCTCAAATGCATAACTAGCTTGGGAATACTAAGGTTAATTTTATTTTATTCAGGAGTAGAAAAAAAAATTGCCTTGTTTTTCAGTAATTTTATTTGTAGTGTGTTATGTTAGCCTTTTTTGCAGTCTTTTGAAGGCTTTGAAATATTGTTGGTACACAGCTCTACTAAGACTAGACAGTGATTAGCATTATTTCAGAATTCTCCATGGAACTTCAAACTCTGCCTGACAGTGTGAGGAACTACCCTTGGGTGGTTGGACAGTGGATAAGGGACTGATTTCTCTTCTGTTTCTGAGAGGTGCCTTTAATAGCTGATTAGCACGGAGATTTAAAGGGTTTATTTTAGAGAAAGCATTTATTCTTATAGAAGAGCAGAGGGACTAATGAGAAAAAGATTTAAAGATAGAAGAATGGAAATTTTCCCACACATTTTGGAAATTAGTACACTGATATAATTACTTGAATATAGCGTCAATAATTGGACCTGGTCTGGGTCTTTTGTGAAACTGTGTTTTAATTCCTAATCTAATCTGATTCTTTACAGGCCTAGAATCTGACCTCTCAACCCTTGTAGTCTGGCTTAGTAAAAACCGATCGATAAGACACTTGGCATTAGGCAAAAACTTTAACAACATGAAATCCAAGTAAGGATTTTCTTTCTTTTGAATAACAAGAGAATGGATGAAGATAAACTGCTTATTTCATCATCGTCTTCCTAACTTTTCTTCCCTCAGAAATCTCACTCCAGTACTTGATAATTTAGTTCAGATGATTCAAGACGAGGATTCAGTGAGTACCTTTCTGCCTACTATCATCATGTGTATTTGTACCCTCGCAGTCTATTTCTGATAATTTTCTTCACTGTGTTAATTTGCTGCATAAGATTTGATCACAACCCTATACAGATACATCCAACATTTTGGATTTGGTTTTGTTTTTTTTTTTTTTTCAGATTGTAATTTGGATTAACTTGTTGCACGTAGGTGAACATCTTCTGAGGATGGTCTTAGGATCTGTGATTGTTCAAAAATATTAATTTTAAATAGTTGGATGTGTGTAACCTAGTTATTTAGGTCTAAATTGTACAGCTCTTGAGGCACAAATTTTTAGAACTTTTGTGTCCTGTTATGATGTTACAATGATAGTGTTATCAATAACAATGGGGTTTCTATAATGTATGGAACGCATTATTTCCTGATAGCTGTTCTTGGGTATTAACTTTTTCTTTTCTTGGCAAAATGCAAGGTCACTGCAGTGATGTCTCAGAGCTCCTTCCTTCTTCAAAAGATGCAAATAAACCATTCACTGTGCTGTTTTTTACCTTTATTAGTCATGGGAGCAATTTCATAAAACCTCTTCAGAGTACCTTGCTGGGATGCTTGCCCACTTCCTTAATTTCTACACTCTTTTGTTATTCTGAAAAACTTCTGTGGTTGGATTTGTGTTCCTGCCTGTTCTTGGCATCCTGGTTTTGGTTAGAAGGGGATCTTAAGATGCTCTGTTACTCTCATGCTTGTCAATCTTTATTTATCTACTCTTAGTCCTTTCTTTCTCCTTAATTTCCTGTGCAAGTACCAAGCCAGCTTTCCTCATTCTCCAGAGACAGCCGACTGTAGACTCAGGTTGTCTGAACACCTGCTACTTCCTGTTGTCTTTATTGTCTCACCTCCAAGTTCATGCTCTTCATATTAACTGCTTGGCTATCTTCTCCTCCCATCTGTGTCTATATCCTGGCAGTTTTAACCAGGATTTCCAATGTCTCTTTCCTTGCAAGGTCATTAGACTCATATTCCATGTTCCCTTTTTCTTAGTTCTCAATTGTATTTGAAGTGATTTATTAAAGTGGTCCTCTATGCTCTTTCTGTCATCTTAAAAGGGATTAGTGGTACTGGTGTTTCTTGATTCTGTGCCTTCCTCCACATTTTATTCTTTAAAGCATGGGAGGTCAGCATGATGTGGTAAAGTTCTGCATACGGATACCAAAACTGATTCTAATTGAGGTAACACCTGTAATGAAAGCACGTTAATAAAAATCCTTGTTTGCACAAGTTAGATGTAAGGTTGTGCTAAGTAATGTATTGGTGGAACTCGTGTTGCTTCTTGTACCAAGCTGGCCTTTTTGTTTTGTGCTGTGTGGCCACCTCCTTCTACTCTGTCTCTGAAGGAAATGCTGCAGGACTGCCTTCCCCTTCTTTCCCTTTTCCTTTTGATCCTGTGCTGAGGAGTTTCATTTCATCAGATACCACCTGCTGCTTCTGTGTGGGCATTTGTCTCTGTCCTGCCCTGTTTCTCAAGCTTATCCTTTCACAGCTGTCCTGAAGAACTGAATCACAAGCAAATGTAATTTAGTTCCTTTTGTTTCGTTCCATTGTTCCTTTGTTCTGTTGCAGGTGAACATTTCTTCCCATTCAGACCATACCCTAAAACACCTTGTCAACGCACTGTGTGTCCTTTCAGTGCCCAAATCATCTTCTCAAACACACTGTTGGGGTTTTTCCCCTATTTTATGACTCCTTTCTTTACTGTCTTTTCTTAAGGACAAAAATTTCAACTTTCACTGTATTATTTCTACTTAAAGTGTTACAACCTTCTGTTTATCTTTCCTGGCTTCTGTTTTTGAAACTTCCAGGAAAAAGTGGCTGCTAAATGTTGTGTGTATCATTCTCGCAGTTCTCTCTCCTTTGCATCATTAGCTTCCACTTCTTGCATTCCTTTTCTTTTCTCAACATCATTTGTTGTTCCACTTTCTGCCTTTTACACTGTACACTGGTCAGATGTGCTCCTGTAATTCTTACCCACCATGTTTTCCTGACCTAATCTAACAATACACAATATATTGTCATCCTGTTTTCAAACAGTGTTATAATGAAATAATTCACCAAAAAGTTGTTTTATTTAGCTACTTAGAGTAACTGTCTCTCCGTCATGTTACTTCATTAACATTTGGGACATAGCATATGATCCTTTTGGGGGTTACCCTTCCTCTTCTTTCCCCATGTTCTTTTCTCTTGTTAATCCTCTTCAGTGAAGGAATCTTGTTTTTTTCTGTCTCATCAAGCACTAAAATCAGCGTGAACCATCTCCTAGCAGCAAAAGAGTTGAGGACAGACACTGTAACTCTCTGGGAAAAATGTGATGCAGAAAGCTGCTTAGGATTGTCCTCCTGTATCTCGATGCTAGAAAATTATTTTAAGTCTCTAGCTATTTCAATTTGAATCTTAAATGGGGTGGTCCTCATTCTAACAATAGTATGCAGTTACTGCCACAGGATATGAAAAATTTAAGGTGCAGTTGTAGAGACCGGGGAGTAATGTTGCCCAGAGCACACTGCACAGTTCAGGGGCTGCACATTTTCTCCATGGAAAGCTGAAGCAAGTGGCTTTTATCTAAAATAATAATCTCTAAATACTTCTTCACATGTTTATGCACACTTTAAATAGCTCTGTTGCTGTGTTAATGTGAGTCATGAGTAAAATGATTTAAACAATCAGTAGCTTGGTTCTGACTGTTGAAATAGGGTGATATCCAAATGTAATTCTGCATCATTTAAAAGCAGTAGTAGTAACCTACATAGCAGAACTTCACAGGTGTTTTATATCAGCGAGAATGTGACAGTTTCATTTTTTGGGTTCTTTTCATGTCTTTTCTATATAAATAGGTGCTATACTGTGCAGACTATTATAATGTATTCTTAATGGGCCATTCCTTTTCTTGTTGCAAAAATGGATGTTACACTGCAGGTACACAGTGTTGTTACTCAGAGTGGTAATCACTCCTGCATAGGTACAGTGAATTTCTAGTGATTACTATCTTTAGTTGTTAGTTCAGTGCTTGGTGCAGAATTGGCTTTTTGAGGGTTTTTGCAGCATTTTTCTTCTTAGGAAAAACAAACTTAGCTTGATTTAATTCTTAGAGTTTTTTCCAGCAGAAGTATGACTGAATCAGTGAACAAAATCATACAATTTCTAATTGTATATTTGTACTTCGAGAATTCTTAAAAAGATTGTGTTAAGGCACCTTCTCTGTATTGGCAAAGTACCTGTTTTCTGCAGCAGGGACACTGAAAGAGCTCCTTAGACTTCTGTTTTTTCAAAATCTAGCTAAAACTATTGTTGTTAAAAGAAGTGTTTGTAGACTATTGCCCATATTTGTGGGGCATTTGGTTTTGATTCCTTTTTTTTTTGTTTGTTTGTTGTTGTTTCATTTGGGATTTTTAATGTAATGATCAGATAATTTAATGAATATTTAGATGGTCCATAGCTGTCAATCCTTACAGAACACAGTACAGAAGTGTTTCCGGTCATATACTGTTTTGTCAGAGCATTGGAATGCAAGAAGCTTGCTGGGAGGATATTTGAAATTTAGAAAAATTATGTGGGAGGGATCATGTGCAGCTCAGTAACTCCAGTGCCCATTTCTAAAGTGACACATGAAAAACAGAAACAATCTCACATTCACAAGCTTATTGCTGATTTCTCCTAGTACTGCATGGTGCTGCTTTACTGTGAATCTGTCAGCAAAAGGGCTTCTCAGACTTCTGTCAAGAGCTCAAGTGCCATTCTAAATGTGATGTTAACATGTTATGTTAATATTGCTTTTAAATTCTTAATCATTCTTTACATTCTTCTTCGCGTTGTGCAATAGAATTCGAAAACAGACAGATTAAGGGTATTAGCATAGTAATTTAATAACTTCCATTTAAAATAAAACCAGCATGTGGCTTGTGTTATTATTAGACTTTATAATTATCAACCTGCTGTGCCTCCAAATTTTTGTGCTTTTCCTCATTAGTAAGTGCATTTCTTGCATTGTTGCAAGTTTTCTGGTTGTCACTGTAATCCATGGTGTCTGGAGGGGCAGATCCCATTGTATAGCAGGTATGATGCAAGCACCTTGCACCCTGGAAGGTGTGCACAGATTGGTTGGTTTATTTTCATTAATCTAAACTTCAGGATCTAACATAAGTGCTGTGGCTCATTGCTATGAGATGCTGATTTTCCTGTGCTGGCTATTTGAGGATTTTAGGCTCCAAAATTTCATCCTCCAGCATGTGACTAAGTGGGTGTATAATGACGATATGCTCCTCTGTATGGACTCACACTTGAGCAAGGGAAATGTTTTGTGGAATCCTCATTCATCACCGAAGACAAATTACACTTTTAGGAGCTGTAATATCTGTTCAAGGCATGGGGACAGATTGACTGTGGTTCTTGAGCTCCTGCTGTTGAGTGTTGGGGGCATTGAGAGTGGAGGAAATATGGGCATTTTTAGAAAAGGTTTTTTTTTAAGTCTTGGAGTGTAACTTGCTGGAGCCAAATAAGGTATTTTCAGCTTAATATGCTTCATAAAAAATAAAGTTACTGAAAGATATTGTAGTTACGGATGTCAAAACATCATTGTTAATAATATTTATTGACTTACTTATTGTAATAGATACTTAATACTGGTTTGAATTTCAGACCTGCTACAGTTTTATATTTTCTCCAAAAGCCCATGCCCTTTGTTGAGAGAACAGATATGCAAAATCATTCCTAAGGTTGAAGTAACAATAATAAGACACTTTAAGTAAACTGTTTATGTTTTAACAATGCCTTGGACTGTAATTTGCCCCTGGGTAAGTCTCAGCCTGAGGGAGAGAAGGGGAGTGGTAGATATTTTTATTTCTCACTGAAAATGCGAATGCTGGTTAAGCAAAACCCATTGGACTCTGGAAGTTGTCTTGTGAAACTGGTTGTTGTTATCTTGCTTTTTTTGAGGTTTACACTGCATTCTGTACTTAGTAGAACTCAGGAAGTTGGAGTTGGAGGCACTGCCACTTGAAAATAATTTTTTCACAGGGTGTAACTTAATCTGTTTGTGTGCATGTGTTTGACACCTGAATTGTATGTTATTGACTCCCAATTTATCATGTGTTGTTAGGATGTGCAGCAAACACAGAAATCACTCTTTGATATTTACTGCTGTCTCTAAGAATTTGGGAAACTTATAACTTCTTTTACAAGAGTTTCTTTTTCTTTCTTTTCCACCAACTTCTAGTTGGTATTTGAGGAATGACTGTATTATCAACTTCTGTTATCAATGCATTTTCTATGATCCACAGCCTCTACAGTCACTGTCCCTCGCAGATTCCAAGCTGAAGACTGAGGTCACCATCATTATTAATGCCTTGGGCAGCAATACTTCTCTCACGAAAGTGGATATTAGTGGAAATGCCATGGGAGATATGGGAGCAAAGATGCTGGCAAAAGCCCTACAAATAAACACCAAACTCAGGTAAGGGAAATGTATTTGCAGTAAACAGTAGAATGGCTTAGTAATACTGATGTTGTTGGCTTATTCTCAATCTATTCTCAATCTGTTTCTCTTCAGAACCTTTCTACATACAGCCACTTAAGAGTGTCTTTATTTGGAAGGATTCTCATCCTTCTTTTTCTTAAGAGAAAGGAAAATAACAGAAAAACAAGAGAAGCAAGTTGTCCCATCAAAAACATTTCCTTAACTGAAACCGGGGAAAATTTTCTACATTTGAACAGAAAGGCCTCTTGTTGGAATCAAAAGACTTTTCAAATTTCTAGAATGATAGGAAAAAATTACATAGTTACAGAGCTCTCTGTTAATTAAATCCAATGTTCTTCTCAAAGCTGGGCCAACTTAAAGCTATGTGAGGTTGCTTAGGGACTTGTCCATGTGGGTTTTGAAGATCTGCAAGTACCAAGTACCACAGTGTCCCTGAGAACTCAATTCTAGTGCTTAGCTACTCTCTTCTGTTCTGCTCTCTCTTTCTTACTGGAGGCTTTCCCAGCAGAGAAAATTCTGATATTTGGGTAGGAAACTGAAGTGAATTATTCTTTGTCTTCTGAAGTCAGTTTGTAGAACTAAGAGCGTGTGGAATTCAGAATGGGGAGCAGCATGGACCATCCATCCTTCCTTTCTCCTCTTCCTACTGTGTTGATGGACCTTGGCATATCTTCTTTGCAACTTCATCTGCCCAACAACTTCACTGCTTTTTAGCATGTCTGGCACTGATGGCTTGAGAGTATCACTTCTTTTCTATCCACCATGTGTTTCACAAACCGTAAAACCTTCAATCAGCGTAAATCTGGATGGGGACCTCTAAATATGTCACCCTCATCAGGAAAGATAATCCTCTCTCCTCCTCGTCAGACTGTGCAGATGAACTTTCCTCAGTGCACTGTCAGTGTAAAAAGACCACTTTTACTTGGTCTCCAAGTATTTGTTCCCTGGAGGATTAGAAATTCCCCCAAACAGTCTTGGCTATTTTGTTCAGAGGCAGGAATCCTCTGGCCTTTGTGTTGCTATGCCTGAACTGAATATTAAAAATGTCAAGAAAGCACTGGAAGGATGGCTTAGGTTTATTGAATGTATTAACCTGAAATGACCACAATATCTGAAGAAATAAAGTCTTGATACATTTCAGGGTGGCAGACTGAAACATTTCACATTATGCTGAATGTCATAGTTGACATAATGTCACCACAGTCTGTGGTGTGATTACAGACTGAATAATGCAATGGTAACTGGTTCTGCAAAAATGTTATAAAATGACACCCAGGTAGAAATATAAACACACTTTCCATGGCAAAAATACTCAAGATTTGACCCTTAGCATATCTGATGTTTGCAGAATGACTGTAGAATCTCTCTTCCTCTCTTTCTTACCTTTCATCTAAAAAACAGAGGGATAAATCTGCAACAACAGAAGGATGTCAATACTTGTGAAAGCATGCCATCTATCTTTTTTTTTTTTTTTCTTTTAAACACCAGAAATCTTTGTTTGGTTTTGTGCCTTTTTTTTTTAAGAACAGCTACAACTGGTGCTCTAGCAGAAGCAAGATTTATCTGCTTGTCTGTTTCTTCTGCCTACTAATGAGATCTTTGAACATGTGTTTGCAAATTGCCAGGCAGTCTGCTTGAGTGGTCTGAATTGTTGGAGGAGGGGATGGCTTGATCACTCTTATCATTACTGTGTATTCAAAAGAGCTACACTTTATGCACCTAACCTAATGGTTTATTTTGGCACTACTTGTGTTGCACGGGGAATCACATGAACAGTGTGATGAGCTTAGTGCAGGGCTGAATGTGTAATAGCCTGCAAGTTTTGACCTCTGATCAGCATGAATTTTTAAAATACATGCAGCCTATGTGGAACAGAGATTGACCATTTACTGCAACTACCAGTTTTCTGGTTTTTCAGTATAGCCTTGCAAAGCAGACTTTTGAACTTTGGTTTTGATGCTATTCCTCAAAAAAGCAGGAATTTATGTCCAAATCTTTCTATTAATTGTGTTTTAGAAAAGCAAGGTACTTCTGTTAGTGATAGAAAATGCAGTATAGTCCTCTTTAAAGTAAGGGAAACCAGATTTGGGGTATTTGTCCATAATTTCTGTCATTTCAAGGATTTACCATCTAAGTAAAGACAAGTTTTCGAAGTGCTGCCTTCTGCAATTTTGAATATTCAGCAGTGTGTTATTTCAATATGCAAAGCTTCATTATGGATTTATTTGGTAGCTCTTGTTTAACTTATATTTTTCTTTCCTCTTCCCACCGCCTCTCAGAACTGTAATATGGGACAAGAATAACATCACTGCTCAGGGCTTCCAGGACATAGCTGTGGCACTGGAAAAGTAAGTCTCAAGTAATTGAATGTCTGATGAAGAGGCCAAAGATCCTGAATGATCTGAGCAGCTGCAGTTCTCACCGCAGTCAATATCATCTTGAAGATGCTGAGTACTCTCAATTTTAAGCATGAGGATGTTTAATCTAAAGGAAAATTCATGACTTCACATCCTTCAAAAGGATGGGAAGAGGCTCTGTGGCTCTTTCATCCATACTCCGCTATCAGCATTAAGGTCCTTGAGTTCTGCTCTTAGCGTTAAAATTCTGAATTTGGTAATATTTTCCCTTTGCTTCATTCTCTTGTGTTGATAGTGTGCAGAAAGTCTATTCTAGTGAATGAAGCTGTACATAATAACAGAAAATTACTGAAGTGGGCCTTTGCAGTCTGACTTTTTTTCTTTCCCCTAGCAAGTTGAAACTAATAGAGATGATCTCAGAAACTGCAGCTTTTCTTTGTAATTGCTGTGCTCTGGGTCATTTTGCATCCATGAGTTTACTCACAGATGCAGCCATTACCAGTGATAGATGTTAAATTGCTTTCGTCTTTCTCCATCTCCATCACATTTCTTTATATGTTATTATCACTTTTCTTAAGAGAGAAGAATTACAGATTTAAATTATGCAGCAGTTGAAGTTTTTCACATCATGAAATCCCTCAGGCAGGAGCAAAGGCTCTCTTTAGAAAGTGAATGTAACCTACTATTGCTAGGTCCTAGACACGGTATCTTGTAAAACTGTATAACTACTTAAGGGAGCATCTTAACCCTTGTAGGGGGCATGAGGCTAGAGCTCATAAAGTTGCTTGGTTTGTGAAACTATTGTAGTTTATATACTCGGTTTTGAAATTAATTCAGTTGCACTGATGTGGGAAATTAGATAAATTATGTATAATTAAGCAAATCATCTTGCAGTGATTCCACTGATAGTAGTGAATAATAATCTGCAGAGCTTATTTGTCAACTTGCAGACATTTCTCTGTTAAAGGGCAATAGCATGGGGAAGTCTGGTAGAAAAACAAATACCCTTGTTTTCTGGTTAGCATCAGCTTTATTTCTCTGTTCCAAAGTGTTTGGATGAGTAAACAGAGAAGGGGTGGAAATCCTGAGGCAAAAGCAAGTAATCTAAACAAAAACACCCCCGGAATGCCACAGTTAATTATGTGACACTGTACTTTTTTGGGGTGACATCTCATTTATTTAACTTGGAAGCTGAGGTCATTTTATGTTGCCTTAAACATTTTATATTGTCAAAAACATTGATAACATCACAAATTAAGCCACAAGCAGCAAAGGTTTAAACATGAAGAGAGGGACTGTCAGTACTGGCTGAAAACAATTAGGCCGTAAACAATCCATCTTGAAGACATTTTGAGAACATTCTTCACCATATGTTTCCTAAAAATACCTGAAGCCATCAGTATTCTGTAGAAAAGAACCATTGCTCAAAATGGAATTAAATATACTGAAGATGTTTGAGGATATGTGTTCTGTGTGTTATTTCAGTTTTAAGAAAAATAGTCATCTACCAAACCACAAAACAAGAAGAAAGGTAGACTTTAGTTGTATGGGCAGGAGGCTGAGGGGATTTGTAGCAGACTTTAAAACAGGCTGAAGTAATTGGAAGGTTTTTTTCTTTCCCCTTCTTCCAGCTTTTCTTCATCTGCTTATTGCTGTTTGAAAATGTTTTTTCTGCAAGGGAATTCCAGGAGTATGACTGTTGGCAGATTTTGCCCCGGGGCTTCCCAGACAGGTGGTGTGAAGTGCTGAGATTTTCTGCAGGGTCCCTTAGAGGTGTCAGTTCAGGAGGGCATTTGAGAGCAGTGGGCATCCTGTTCAGCTTGGCCATTAAGCAGGGTCTTGTATCTCTGTAATTTTAATATGAAGATAAACATGTGATTTACAGCCTAGAGTCCCCTCTGCCACAGGACTCTGCAGCATTGTCTCATGTTCATTTCTGAAAGATTTCTTTTTGTATATGGACTGACTGAAGAAGTAGCTGAAGTTCTAATACCTGAGGAGAAATGCTTGAGTTTGTTAGAGGGCTATGAATTCTTCCCTTATCAGTGATGTGAAATTCACATCTGAAAAACAGATAATCTTATTCCTCTAAATAAAATCTCCACTGCAGCACAGAGCATATATAGTGTGTGGACCAGAAGTTACTACAGGGGAAATAATATGATGAAATGTAGGACTGTTGTCACACATGTTGTATCTAGAAGAAGAGGTTTTTGGTACCTCTTTTGGGACATCCTTTCCAGTCTTTGAGCACCTGTCTGAAATTTAACATCCTTTAAATATAGGTATTTTGCTGAGTGTATTGGTGTCTTTGGAAATTACTGGATTACTGAGTTTGTAGCAAAATGTACTCCTTTACAAGACACAAGTGGGGTGTTAATAGAAAGGAGAAGGGGAATATTTTAGACTTCAAGGAAACAGAAAAACAAAGCATAATGATAAAGTTTAAAAGTGAGCTTTAAATTCTTGATATTTTCCCCTAAGGGCTGGTAAATTCTTAGATGAAAATAATACTGTGTATCTGAAAGCAACCCAAGTACAGAGGATTTCCTTCCTCCCTTAGGGTAGTGGTCTTCTAAAGTTTTGCCTCTGTGACTGTGTGTCCGTGAAAATCTCCTTATCTTTCATTTGCCCTCCTCCAGCTCTGTGTGTCCATATGTGTGAGGGAGGGTGCACTAAGCCTTTGACTAAATTGAATTTAGCATATAACTGCTAGTATGAGTGCTGGCAATTACAGATTTCAATGAATGGGATGTATTAAATGTCAAACAGCTGCAGAGATCCTTAGAAAGCTACCTTCCTTTTTTTTTAAACTAAATAAATACCCCACCTGTCAGGCAATCAGCAAGTTCTGTAATTATCTGTCTTTGAGCTCAGTATCTTTGACATTTAAAAATTCTCCCCATGGTGGTGGACACTGGTTAGTATCGCATGAGGACACATAACAGGGTCTGTATAGTCTACAATGTTCTTTTGGAGGACAAGGCAGCTACAAAGAAGAGTTAATTTTCTGACTGATTCAGTAGACAGTTGGACACTGTGGAAGGACAGGGACTTTGCCTGACACTGACAGCTATACATCACCATGTTTGCATTGGGGAAGAAACATAAAAACCTTCCATTATCATTTAAAGTAAAATATTGGGTGTTATCAATGAGGAATTGGTGTGTTTGCAGTTCAGGAGGACGCTGCCCTTTGGAGAATGGTTTTGCATGTGTCCAAGCACCTGGTGGGAGAAGAAGGGAAAGAAGCTTGGAGTTTCACACTATTTAAGGTGTTTGCTGTTGGGAGTGGCGTGGTCTGCTGTCATCAATGGTGGTGACTCAATTGAAATTGCCAGCTTTAAAGCGCTCAAGAATAGAGGATTCCAAACATATTTGTGTAGCTCTGGATGGAATAGGAACAGACGGTTAGTGGGATGTTTGCAGAAGGAGGAGAAAGAAATGTTTGCAAGAAATAAAGGATTAATTGAAAATAGAAAGAATAATTTCCTTTCCAGGTTTTAAAAACTTCCTGCTCCTTTTTTTTTCCCCCCCGTTTATTCAAGTCTGAAATTGTGTGGACATACCACTGTAGGTGGCATTTTAAGTATAACTGTGTCATGATAATCTGTTTATGTTCTCAGTTTAAATGTAATTTTGACTCAGGACCAAACTCCTGTCTTTAATTTCTTATTGCAGCAGATGGACAAAGCTGCAGAAATATTTTGCAAGCAAATAAGGAAAATGCAGGGAGCAGTTGTTTGCATAAAGCAATGTAGAGATGCTATGCTTGTTTTGTCAGCTTTTTATTAAAAATTCAGCAAGTGTCTTCAAATTGTTGTAAACATGAGAAGTTATTAAATAGTAAATTTCCAAAACTCAGTCTCTTAGTTGCTATCTGTCTATTACTGAATATTTCCGTTTAGTCTTAGATCTGATACAGTTGCCAGCAGGCGCTGATTCTCCCTGTTGTGTTTAGATATACAAAAAAAATAATCTAACCTTGTACACAGAGGGCAGCTAGGCTTTTAATCAGCAGCCACTGGGCATCGACCATATAACTGTTTTTCAAAATCTACCCCTCTGTCTAGTAGTAAAGAAGAATTAGCAGCAAAAAAGAGCGCGTATACTTCCAGCTATTCTCCTTAAAAATGTGAAAAAATAGTACCTTCTTAGTACCTTCCATGGACAAGTACTTTATTTCTTCCTTCTAAGTTATTTTTCATAAAAAAATACAGTGATTATATAGAGATACAGTAATTAGATTAACTTTCACCATCATTTTTTTTTTCTTTAGGAATTATACATTGAGGTTCATGCCTATACCAATGAATGATGCCTCCCAAGCACTCAAAACAAACCCTGAGAAAACAGAAGAGGCGCTGCAAAAGGTATTGCATATGCCACCAATGAACAGAAATAAAACCAGCAAAAATATAGTAATTTTAAGTGACTGAGACTTCATGCTTGGCTGAATAAGAATTCTATGCTGGATTCAAGGATTGTTTGGTTTGTACAGACATATACATGGTAATCATGATAAAAAGCAATAAAAAGCAAGAGCTTTTTATTCCACAGAACGCTGGGAGTGAAGGCTGATGGAATGCACTGGTGTAGTGTAAGAATATCATAACTAAACAAATGCAAACTAGACCTAGTATTACTGTGTGCCTGACTATGAAGGAGTTAGAAACTGGATGTTTGTTACATATGTGCCTGTGGGTATTACCAAATGTTTAGAATTACTGGTGCACACTTTCTATATTGGCATAAAAAGTGCAGTCAGCTCTGTACAACACAAAGGGTGCTCTTCAATTTGAGGGAGGATGAAAACATTTACTGCCTGTGTTTTATATTATACATGTAAAATTCACACACTGTGTTGCCCTAAGTAAGCAACTGCACCAGCATGTTCTTCTTTTGGATGAAAAGGTGTTGACAGTATCTGTAGTGTTCCACTTGCCTGAGTTATAAAACTCCCAGCTGAGTTTTAATATGGTAAATCTTGCGAGCTCCAAACAAGCCTCCTGCTCAATAAGGAAACATGCATTTCACATCTCTTTAATGAGCAGTTTTCCTTCAGCCAGGGTAAGGCCATCAAAATGTTATAAATAGTTCTTACAGATAAATGTGATTAGAAAGCAAATGTCTGTGATCCATGTTTTCAGTAATTTGAGTATCACAGGGAGAAGTGCTGGTAGTTAGTATCTTTTTCTTTGATGCATGAAAATTCTCTCAATTCTTCTTTTAAAAATCTGAGTCATGGGGGATGGATGTATTTCTTACATCTCATTTAATATAATTGGCCTGGTTCACATCTAGACTGATAGATGCATTTCTGAAAAAAATACTGGAAAGCTTCTGGCCGTGGGGATTTAGATTCTGTGTTAATTAGGCACTATGTACAAAGAGCATTTTCTTTTATTCACATCAAGGTTGCTAAAACTGTTGACCCTGAGTTTGTTTTAACGTGTGGTTCAGGCTTTCTTCACACAACATGAGGAAGTTACCTCCTAGAAAAGGTATCAGTGTCAGGAGTGGTGCTGTGATCACAACACAGGTGATTCCCTGCAGGTAGGGATGCAAGCCTCCCTGCATGGACTGAGCCTGGTGCTGGGACAACTGCACTGACTGACTGATGGACACAGCAGCCACCCTCTCGAGCTCTGGTGTTTCTGCAGCACACTTGGCTTGGGGTGGGCAAACTGGATAAACCCGGGGATTTGCTCTGGGACATGGTCAGATGTTGCAGTTCTTGCTGCTGCTGCCACCTTAGAGGCAACTATCCCCGCTGATGTCAGCCCCACAACGTGCTGGCCACGCCACTCATCCTTTCCTCCCCTCTCTCTTTCAGACCAGATCCATCACCTTTGATGAACCTTGAACAGTTTGTTAATACGTGTTTTTGGCTTCACCAAGATTGATAAGAGCAGGGTTAGGGGGTTACTCTGTGTGCCACGAAGCTGGCTGATGTGTGTGTACTGCTGGGGGCCTGTCAGTAGAAATCAGTTGTCTCTAAAGAGCACTTCTGTACTGCTTAGCTTTAACTAACCAACAGGTGAACTGAGGCTGCACTATCACTGAGGCACTTTTAGACAGTTTATTTTCTCTTCAGACATACTGCTATTCAAATCTTTGTCTTTGCAGTGGGCCAAAGACATCTAAAAGAAATGAATCAAATATTTTGTGTCATCATGATCTCTACAACACCTATGACTTAAGAGTCTTTTCAAATGTTTCTCAAACCAGGATCTAAACCTTTGTTAGCATAACTTGCTAAATTGTTCAAACTAGAATAGTCTTTCAGAAAAAATGGGCAAAACCACAACATTTAACCATGTTTCACTAGTTTGTGAGTGAATTAGTATTTATTCATGTGGTTATTAAGCACCAAGGCACACAAAATAAAGTTTGCAGATGATAAATAATTAGGCAGCTTTTCTTGTCAGTCCCCAATTCTGACACAGCAGCAAAATTGAAAGCAAATTACAATGTGGTGGGTCGAATCAGTTTCCTAATCTGACTTTTTTTTCTGGGGTTTTTTTTTGGGTTTTTTTTTTGGTTTTTTTTTTTTTGGTTTTTTTTTTTAGATAGAAAACTACTTGCTTCGTAACCATGAGACCAGGAAGTACCTACAGGAGCAAGCATATCGGCTGCAGCAAGGCATTGTCACTAGCACCACTCAGCAGGTAATGAACATCTCAGTGCCTGAAATCTGCTTGGGGAGGAAGTTCTCTCTCATTCAGAGTTCTTTTAAGATGTGCCTCGTGGTTATACTGTTTCCTAAGAAATAATAATTATCAATGACAATGTATTTGGAAGAAAAGCATGTGTGAGATGAAGGTGTTCTATAGAGTAGTACCATGTAGAGCGAGGCTCAAGGTATTACCAAGGAAACTGATGTTGAAACCAGGAACAGTTTGGTTTGCTTGTGCTCTACCTGTGTTACTAAAATTTAATGGGACAGTGTTTTGTTACTGGAACCTGAAATTGTACTCTAACCTCTTGAGAGAGAAAATGGTATATGGAGATATACTGGCACTAAAAACTGCAAGAGCAGTTGTTTTATTCTAGTAATTTTTCTGTTCCAATGCCACTTTCCCCCCACCCCCAGGTTAATAATCTCTACATGAAAAAAGTTTAGATTTTTTTATAGCTTGTTTGTTTTAGTTGTGCTTTTTGCCAGCACCACACACACATCAAGTTTCAGGAAATGTAATTTAGTGTTATTTTGAAATAAAGTTACTGATTTCTGTACTAAATTGTGTACAATAGGGATGGATTTTAAAAACAGTTTTAAAAGAGAGCTGAAAAAGACTCCCTAGTATGATAGAATTGTATTATTATTCCCAGAGTGTATTTTTTTCTGTCCAGATGTCCCAATGAGACTTCCTACTGTCTAATAATTAATTAGCTTTTTGTACTTGTAAAAAAAAATACCCACCCAAAACCCTTTGAAGAGAAATATTCATGTGGATCTGAAAAGGAGCATGCTGTGAAATTATTTCAGTTCTCATTGCTAATGATATTAGATGCTAGAACTGTAGACTTTGTATGATGGTGCATGCACTCAGATGTTGCTTCAAAATGTCAAATAGCCGGTTCTGATGTATGCTAAGTGGGCTGATAAAGACTTTTAACTATTATATCTCCCTGCCTCATATATCTTAATCAAAGCTGACGTTGTGTCAGGCATTCTTAGTGGTTTGTCTTGTAAGATGCAGATATACCACCTGCCCTGCATTTGCAGCGTGTTGAATGAACTGTCTCACGGGTACAGATTAAGTTCAATTTATCCCACTGTGAAATGTCTGATGGAAACTTCTGCTTTGATAGTTTTAATTCCCTTGCAACTAGGAATATTTACATTTTAAAAGAATACTGCAGAAGCCTGCGCAGTTGCGTTTTGCTTAGACAGGAGAAATTGCTGTTAGTGTTTGTTGAATAGGTAGTGACAGAGTTTTCTTTTAAGTCTGAACTTCTTAAAAATTCAGAGACCTTTAGACTATAGTCTTAGGTATATCAAAAACATTTTCAGCACTAAATTTGATCCAAAAACCAGAGTAACACTTAAATAGGATAACTTGTTGATTGTTTGCAGTTATCCTGGAGGTTACTGTGGGGGAAATATTCCACAGCATTTATTTTTCCTGATGGTAAAGTTTTATTTATTTTTGCATTGCTTAGGGGTGTCTTTATGAGATGTAGTTTTTTCCTTCAATAGTATTGACATACTGCCAAGGTCTTATCATGCCTTTCCAGGTTTTTATATTGTCACTGCAAATCTCATCATGCTACTATTGATTTCCAGCCTGGACTGGATTAAGCTTGTGTTTGACCAACATTCTGATGTTTTCTCTTTTGTATTTCTTTTGTTCAAGTAGATGATTGACAGAATATGTGTAAAAGTGCAAGATCATCTCAACTCTTTAAGAAACTGTGGTGTGGATGCTGTACAGGAGGATGTCAAATGTGCGGAACGGCTGATGCGGGATGCTAAGAACTCCAAAACAGTAAGCCTTTCCCAGCACTCTGGCCGTGCTGAGAGCAGTTCTGTGTGTGATTGCAGCTTTTCTCCTTTTGGGCAGTGAAAATAATAATATGTGTCACAAGAGAGTATTTTCTTCAGAGGACCAGCTATAGGTAGTATTTAAAGTGATAAGATAATTCTAATTTATGAGGACTTTGATTTCGCCAAAGACATTTCCTGCTGTTTGTCCTGGTTTGGAGACAATGATGAGCCTATATTCTGAAGGTACTCTTCCTGTCTTACAGCTCTTACCAAATCTGTATCACCTTGGTGGAGCTTCTTGGGCAGGAGCAAATGGTTCACTCTCCAATCCAATCCAAGAGACACTTGAATCCATGGCTGGAGAAGTCACAAGGGTAGTGGACGAGCAACTTAAGGTCTGTAGATGGATGTGTTACCATCTCTCACATGCAGAAATAAATAAATCTGAGGTTTTCTGTTGCTAAATGCCAATGTGCCACACTTCATTTTTCTTCTCAGTAGAGCTGTATGTAAGCTAGCTATCTTTCCATTATTAGTTTCTTATAACTTTGAGTTGTGTAATTTGGATTCTTTTCCCAGTTGGAATAAAATAAAAAGTTGCTTTAATGTTTTCAGTGGGCAGAACGAGCACATACTGTTTATCATCTTTTCTCATCTGCTAGAAGGGGAAGACTAATCAATTGCTCCTTCAGCCTTTTATAAAGGCATTTCTCAAGCACCCTAAGAAGCCTCATGCCCTGGAGAAAACTGCTCTGTAGTTAAGAAGTCCTAGTAGAGTGAAAGCTGCTTTTTTATAGGCTCCATGGCAGATTTATTTTCTTAGTGGTCACTTTTGAAGCTGAGGCAGAATTTCCACTTTACTGTTTGATTTGGGTAAATTGTAGGTATTGAGAGTGCTCAAAAAACTGGTACAGGCAGCTTTACAGGAAATCTTCTCACAAGCTGCCTGTCAAACCTCAGCTCTTGAAATAGATGTCATTGATCTGTCAGTGTTCTCACCTGTGTGCTCAGCCAGGTCCTGCTCAGAAACTTGCACCTTCAGTTATGTTTGCTCTTCCTGTGTGACAAGCAAAGAGCCATCCATACAGAATGTGCAAAGGTATCAGTCCAGAAAGAAAACAAGGTGGAGAAATTTGAACAACAACTGGGATCTGTATGGAAGCTGATGAATTTAAAAATATGGGTCTGGGACAGCTCAGATCAACTTCTGTTTGTGACTAAGCTGCTTTGTCTGTGTACTGCAATATTTAAACACTTTACAACCTTCATCTTCAGATTCTTTGATCTTTCAATTGAAACATGAAAATGCTTCTGTCAGTGGGAATATAATGAAGAACAATAATAATGCCATATTACTAATTACTTTTTTGAAATTAAAAAGTTAATGAGGAGGAAATTGATGCTCTATTTTTAGTATGTTTCTCCCTTTCCCCATTATATGAAATAAGGTGAAGATTTCTGCAGACATGAGTTATCCATAAGATTCTTCCCAGTGGAACCTCTGGGGTATTACTGGGACAAGAGTAGTCAGGTCAGCCCTTATGCTGGGCTTATGCACTTAAATAAGTTCATCTTACAGAGGGTGGAAAAAAAGCCACTTCAGCGTTTGGAATGTTCCTGAATTAACGTGTCTTCCATTTACACTTTTACGCATTTACAACAAAAGGCACTTTAGCTCAACCATTCTAACTTTTACATTTATTTTTGATCTGTATGGCATTCATGTTTCAGTGGCTTATAAAAAACTATAAGTCATAATTCTCTTTGTGAAGTCCAACACTCGTTTTTATTAATTTTCACTTAAGGTGGAAGGGTTTTCTTTTAAGTTCTATGCATGGAGGAGGAAGTGTTGAACATGGATTAGAATTATTTTTTTACCCCAGTTGTTTAGGTCAATTCAAAACATCATAAGCAGTTTATTATTTGTAAAGATAGATAAGGGAGCTCGCATAAGGACAATTCTTTTTGTAATTGTTGGGGGAAAAAAATCCTGTGTGCTGTAAGAGGAGTTTTGATTTTTAGTTTCCATAGCAACCAGACTGTGATTCTAAAAAGAAGTTTGGAATTTGGTTAAAGGCAATGAACATATTTTAAGTACATAAGATATTTTTTTTCCTTTTTGTTTTTTCCCCCGACTCAAGGAAAAGAAGAGGGGTGAAGAAAGGAGTTAGAGTAATGAAAAACATTATATTGAAATCAGTTGAGTTGACCAGAGGAGAAATTATAGCAAGACCCTTGCCTTTTTCTTCTCCTGCTGGTGTCACTGTGGACACACAGAACAGGGAGATGCATTATTCAGTCAGCAAAGGCCCAAGGGAAAATAAGCAAGAGAAGTGGAACCTATACAAACATGATTGTTTTGTAATGACAGGAGTGCTCAAAATATTCTTCTTAAATTTTGCCCTGGAGCAAAGGATCTGTTGGCTCCATCACCTGTTCCATTTTTTATTTTGATACCATTATTCTTCAGTCCTTTTCCTCACTGTATCTTTCTCCTGAATGTTAAGATTCTTTGACTGTGGGTAGTACTTTGTTCTCTTCTTTCACCTGGTACTTGCAGCCCTGTGACTGAAGTGTGTGCACTTCCACAGTCAATATTGGTAGCTTTCCAACAGTGAAAGGCTTGGGCATGGAATTAGGAGGCGAGGAAAGGTTTCTGTAGATATCCTCTATAGATAATGGTCACGTGAAATCAACAGCTAAAATCCACCAGTAAAGAAATTATGTTCAGTTGTGCAATTAAAGATAAGATCCAAACTCTATTTTACTTTTAAATTGCACATTCTCTCAGTTCTTTTGAGTAAAAATTGATTTTGGAAATTTCAGGAAAGGTCTAGTTTTTCCTGCTACTTCCCAGTGATGCCTTCTCAGAGCATTTTTTTCACATGATCCATTTTGAAAGACCCTGCTTAGACTGCAATTGTAATTCAGCATAGCAAGTCTATCACTTTTATGATTGTGATTCATCAGTAACCCTTAGAGGCCAGGGAATTTTTTCACAATAAACTGCACAATTGCACCAGTGAATAGATGCTATGGAAAAAATGGATGTGTCAGGAACTCTCATTAATAGTTTACTTGGCTCAGTGTTCTCTAACATTCAAGTTCTTCATCCCCCATGGGGATATGGCCACAGAGGCTTGAAAGTCTCTTCATTAGTCATGCTGCCCCAGAATCTGCTCGAGGACTGAAGGAGGGGGTGTGGGAAGAGTTCTTAAAGGGCATCCTGAGAACCCAGCAAGAAGATATATTATTAGCTGTAATGGCAGTTGTCCCTTTTAACTCTACATCAATTGTTGCAAAGATTGGATTTTCCTGTACACTGTGGCTGCTCCGTGTTGCTTTGTTGGTTTTTTCCAGACTGTAAAAGCTACAGACTGAAAGATGCTGCTTTGAATCACTGAAATTTTTATGCGGCAATGGTGTTTTTTTCTTGCTCATTGTCTGCATAAGGAAATTACTAGTTATGGTAGGGCTATGCAAAGAGAAAAAAGCTCTGATACAATGGAATTGAATTCGCAGTCATTCACCTGTGGTATGAGATTGAGAAGAAAAAGGAAATCAGTAGTGTTTTCAAGGGATGCAGTTCTTATTTTTGTACAATTTACAGATGCCTAGGTAAGATCTAGGCTTACCTAGTACACCATTCCAAGGAAACGTTGTTTATTTTATTTTATTATTTGTAAGTACCTTTTTCTGTCTGCTTAGCAACCCTCAGACTTATCGGAGAAAAGTTGGCCCATTTCAGTAAACTGGGCTCTGGCCTGTTCCCTTTTTTTTTTCTACCCTCCTTTGGATTTTTCTTGTGGGGTTGGCCATGCACTGCAACAGGCTGCCTGAAGAGGGTGTGGAGTCCCTCACAGGAGATACTCGAAAATTGTCGGCACACAATTCTGTGCCATGTGCTCTAGGGAAACCTGGAGCAGGGAAGTTGGACTAGATGACCTTCAGTGGTGCCTCCCAACCTTTCACCCATTCTGTGGTTCTGTGTGAATAAAAATGGTTGGCTATCTAAAGTTTGCTGTAGAGTTACATGTATATAAAGGAGAGCCATATAACAGTTTGCATGCCAACTGCAGATCATGCTTGTAGCTACTTCTTAATATTCAGCCGGTATATTCCAGCCATCTACAGCCTGCTGAGTTCTCAGGATCTCTCTTCCTCATTTACTGATGCTTCTTTACAAATTGGCAGGTCTGGAGCACTGATGAAAATTGGTGATTCGGGGCACAGTTTAGAGGAAAGGCAGCTGCAGCAGAGCATCCACTGCGGTGGTGGGTGCACAAGGGAAGCTAATTTGTTCTGGCAGTTCAACACACAGAGATGTAAATGTTTCATATTTGAAAAGGCAAACAAGTACAGTTGTGGGTCATTTTCAGAACAAGTGTTTTGATTCTCAAAGCTATATTTTGTAAAATGTCTTATATTGCAGCTGGATGCAAAATAGAAAGCAGGAAGAATTGTAAAAACTGCAAGTCTGAAAGTGTCATATTCAACAGAATAATGCTGTCACCTCCCAGCTAAAGTAAATCCAAGTAAATCCCAGTCTCTAATGTTATTTTTTGCTTTCTGTGCTGCAGACACTCCTTGAGTCTATGGTGGATGCAGCAGAAAACCTTTGCCCAAACGTAATGAAGAAAGCTCGTATCCGCGAAGACCTCATTGAGGCCAGCACCGAGAAGATTTCCATCCCACGCACTTTTGTAAAAAATGTCCTCTTGGAGCAATCTGGAATTGATATCCTCAATAAGATTAGGTACTTTAGGAGGCTAGTCTAACAAAGTTGGAATTTGGATTTTGGGTTGTGTGTTTGTGTAGTAGAAGAATTTTGGAATGCTTTTGTGACTCACAAGAAACTATATTATGGCATTCAAAGAGCAGTAAATTGTCCTAGAGGTCTGAGAACTTAGATTCATATATTTGGAATCTCTAGGGATGTTAACTAAGATCATTAATGCATATGCTCTCTTAGTGAAAGATTTGGTTTGTAGTACACAAATAACATTTTCATAACTGATACTTTTTAAAAAAAACTTTATTTTCTCACTTAACACTGGATTAATGTAATAGAAGGAAATTGCACTATTTACTTTGAGTGACAGCAGTGCTTTGTCCGTTGTGACATTGGTCTTTTCCTATAGCTGTAGCAATCACTTTAAGACTTTGTGTGGGAGCTGTGCATAGCAGACAGACATACTTAAAAAATGGAAACTTGGATATTGAAACCACAAACCTGGAGCAGAAACCATTACCCTAAATAACTCTTAGTTTGTCCTGTAAAAAAAAAAAAAGAGGCTTTTACCTGACCTTTTACTGTTGGTTTTTTTTTTTTTCATATTGAATGTATACCAGAAAATATATTTACATAGTATAATGTGTAACCTGTACTTTAACCTTTTCAGTTCCTTTCTGCCTGATGCTTGAAAAGCATAACATTTTGCATTGAGATGATAATATCTTTCAGGAGGAAGGAAACAGTTTTGTAGAGTACAGCAAAATAGGCAGGAAAAGGTGTTGAAGACTTTAGCTATACCTTCAGAGTGTTTAAAATGGCTCAGGGAGTAAGTTTTCTTCACTTCGGTCCTATCAAATAAATCTTGGCCCCAGGACAATAATACTGCCTCTTCTACTTGTAGAAGCTGGAACTGTCAGTCAGGTGAGGGTGCTACACTGTGATCTTTGTTGCCTTATATTATTTGAAATTAATTTTTCTAGCTGAGGGAGATTCCTTCACTCTCATTCTCTTCCCACTGTGGCTTGGCCACCATTCTACCTCCCTATGAATTGTATTGCCTTTCCAATGAATGCCTTACCTTTTTCTCCAGGCTCTCTGCAGTAGTAATGCTAACCTCAGACAGAAATAGCTTTGTTAATCCAATACAGCTCAGTCCACATATAAAAACCATAAACCAATATCATGTCGCTTGCTGGCAAATGCCAGGTGAAAGAGTTGGTGTTGAAAGCAGAAGCAGCAGAGGTGGAGTTTTGGGCTGCAGCTCAGGCAGTCATGTTTGTTGGCTCCACATCAGCTGCCCTCCACAGCCAGAGCATTTGGTGCTGTCACCAAAGATGGGATCCCAAGGGAGCAATTCAAGGTACATATTTCCTTGAGAGAGAGGTCACTAGGGCAACCTAAGCTCAGTGTCTAGGTGTTGTGGTGTTCCACATATGTCTGTGCAGTGGAAAAATGGCTGAAGTGAAGTTCTTGAGACAGAAAGTGGTTACCTAGAGCAAAAGAGGAAGCAAAGTTGTGATGGAATTGGCTGAAGAAACAGCATTGTACACTTGTCCTTACTGGCTGATCAACACAAAAAAGAATTGAGGAAATAAATGGATTGTAGTTGTTCAGTGGAGTAGTGTTCTGTAGGCAGCACTGTCCTAATCCCATTCATCTGGGATGCATGTTTGTCTGATTTTAGTGGTGGAGTATTCCTCTCTGAGTTTCACTTATTTTTATTTAGCTCTTACCAAGATGTTTTCATTTCATCTCATGGAAAACTGTTAGAAGCAGGTTAAATATGGTACAGAGGCTCCTGTGTTTATTGTGTGATTCATGAGTTTATTTCTGAAACCTGCAGTCATGTATCCTGACACCCTCTAATGTTTTACTTCAAATAAAATGACAGCACAGTGGATAATCGTCACACTGTTGAATGTGTAATAAAGACGAAAATCTCCTGTGTGAATTAAGAAGTTCTCTCATTTTTAATCCTCACACAGTGAAGTAAAGCTGACAGTGGCTTCTTTCCTGTCTGACCGAGTTGTAGATGAAATCCTGGATGCACTTTCCCATTGCCACCACAAACTGGTGAGTTTTTTCTTGGTTGATATCTAATATGTCAGTTCTCAACAATGCTATTTATATTCATAACTTGTTCAGTTTCTCCTTTGACAGCTCTGTTTTGAAATTGGTCTTATTTTCGTTGACATCCTGACATCTTTTGAAATATAATTTTGGGGCTCTTGCCTCTTTGCTGTAAGAAAGATGCAACCTTGGAAGAGATGTGTTGTATACTTGTCCTATTATCTTTTGAGCTGTTGTCATATCTAGAAGTAAAAATGCCATCAGAATGCAGTATTGAGTTGTTAGTTAAGAGCACTCCTAGTATTTATCAAGGTGAGAGTATAAGGCTTGGTTGCTCATGAAATGAGAGGTAAGATTTCATTCTTCAGGTACTGCTGAGACCTTGTTCCCTGAATGAGTACATTTTGAGGTTACCTCAGAAATGGAGGTATCAAGTTTGAAGAGAAATGAGTTGGAAGGTAGGAGGGGAAGCACTCTTGAAGGTCCTGAGCTTTTGGGAGGCACAAATATTTATTGTAGAGGTGCTTGCCTCATCAAGAGTAGAAGAAATAAAAAACTGTGTATCCACAGAAAATCTTTTTTGCTTCTAATGCAATGTCCTTTGTAAGGACAATCCAGTACTCTTTTTTAAAAGAACTTAGTGGGTGGTCATTCTGATTAAAATTGCTCTTCAGTTCTAATTGAAATTTCTATGGCTTCAACTTGCAGTCAGGCTTTTTTCTCAGATGCTTTTCTCACCAAGATAAGGGAACTATATATATTTCTCTTTATTTCCTCTCTGTAAAAGTCTTCACACACATTAAACAAATCACTCTGTGGGAGCCAGGATGAAATCCCAAATAAATCCCTCTTTCTGTGCCCCCCCCCCCGCCCCCCCCACTTTTTTTTAATGGAAGACTGAGTTACTTGAGTGTGCATCTTTGTAATACAGAGCAGCATTGTATAAAGGTACAACCTCTGGTATCTGGAGCTATGCAGCAGCAGCAGTCTGCTGTGAGAGAGACCACATGAATGAGCTCCAGTTTGTCCTGGAGGAGGCTCAGCTGGAATGAGTGGTGACTGGGCAGTGTCTGTCCAGTGGTATTGCACAACCTGGGCATGCCCTGGTTCCTGCACAGTACGTCATTTTCTCCAGCCTTTGAGTCACTTCACTGAAAATCCTCTGCAATTTTTCCAGCTGTTTTAAGAAATCACTTCTAAAACTGTAGTTTCCAGAACCATATAGACTATTTAAGTCTTTTAACCAACACAGTCCACAGGAATAAAATTTTCTCCTGATATTCCTTATTCCTTGTATTTATGTAGCCAAGAATATAAGAATTCCTTCCTTTTGTCAGAGTTTCAGTGGCAGCTAATTTTTAGGACAGGGTTTTCTAGACCTCCCTTCCATTAAGGGCTTCTGGATACTTGTTTTTAGGATTGTGAAATTGGCTAATTGCCAGTGCTCTTGGTTTCTAAGGAATGACTGTACATTTTGGGTTGGGTCGATTTGCTTCGTGATCCATTTTGGCCTACATGTCCCTTTCACCATTTAACTCTGCTGTGTTTCTGTTAGCTCTAGGTTCTTTGAGATGGTATAGCACTGATGAAAACCTTGAGGAGTATTGATCTCAAAAATGCTGCTAGAGTAACTCCTGTCTAATTTGACACTGTTAATCTTCAACTGGCAGCTGCAATCTGAGAGCTGGCAGCTAGTTCTTCATACAGCAAAGATTGAATGCACTGATGCAGTTCTCAGCCAGCTCCTTAAATTGGAGTGTCATGTTCTACTAATTCAACCACCCACAAATGTCTCTGTTTGTTGCATTGGCATAGTAGTGTTTGAGGCAACTTTGAAAAATAAACCTTGTTTGACAAGACCTTAGTTTGCCTAATGAGATGACAATTAGCATTAATTTATTGCAGCTATTTTAATGTGCTTGAAGATAAATTCATAGCAGCTCTCCAGTTGCTTTTCCTAAGTAGACACCAGACTAAATGAGCTATAATTGACTCAGGTCATCTGTTCACTTTTTTTGATGGTTAACAAAACATCAATCCACTGGTTGTGCCGCGTTGTGCTGATGTAAAGCAGTGGACTACAGTTCTCCCTAGCTGCCTCTTTGAAGACTTCTGTGACCAGCTGATTTGGGACAGCCGAGTTTCAAATATTTGCTTTTATTTTATTTTGCAGATGTTTGTTTAATATTCTCTTCAGTTGTCAAAAGAACTAGAAAATATTTCATCATTTTCATGACATCTG
Organism: Pyrgilauda ruficollis; assembly: GCF_017590135.1. Lineage (NCBI taxonomy): Eukaryota > Metazoa > Chordata > Aves > Passeriformes > Passeridae > Pyrgilauda > Pyrgilauda ruficollis. The sequence continues at coordinate 52,213 of NW_024528599.1, read as the reverse complement.
GAGCCCATTCCATTCCAAATACAACCCAGGGTAGTTTCTATAACGTTCTGTGTGGTCCTAGTAGCAGTTCTTGCTATGCAGGTCTAAAAATAGACTTTACTGTTGTTACAGCTTTTCCCTATATCTTTCTTCAGTGAAACAGAACTGAGGTATTTAAACAGTAGTTTTATTGAGAATAGCAGATGATAACATTTTGGCCATTGAATAATTACGAAAATTATATTGGCTGATATTGTACCTGTCTTTGTTAATTAAAAAAGGGTTCAAGAAAAAGCTTCCCTTCCACACTTTTATTTTCTTTATAAGATAAACCCAGTGTGAGGACTAACCAAAATAATGTAGCTTTCCTTTTGTACTTGTTCTTCCAGGATTTTTGATCACTGAAATCCTATAAACTTTCTGGTTGGGTTCTCTGTCTTTTTTAAGTTTGACTGGTGTGTTCCTGTCTTTATCTCCAGGCTGACCATTTGACCAGACGTGGCAAACCACTTCCACAGCAAGAATCACTGGAGATTGAGTTAGCTGAAGAAAAGCCCACTAAACGCTCTATGATCACGGTTGAGGAGTTGACAGAGATAGAACGTTTGGAGGATCTGGACACTTGTATGGTAAGACACATTCCACAGCTCATGTGGTTAAGCACACAGGTAACGAGGGAAGACACTTTTCAGAATATCATTTAGCAAATCAGGAAACTGAAGTTAGGAATTAGCTTCTAGAAGAAGTAAAAGTTTGCTTGGAAGATTTTACCTGAACTGCATCTTGTTCAGCAGAAGAAAAGCTTTTCCCTTTTCTTCACTTGTTTCCTTGTGCCTGTTCAAGGGCCTTTCCCTTGCATACACTGCTAATACAGTAAACACCTCTTTCATGGGGCACAGTTTCACAGAGGGAATTAATTGGACTATGCTATCCTTTGACAATATGCTGCTTTCTGCCTTTGTCTTTCTTCTACTTAGATTTCTTTCACCTGTGACAAAAAATATTACTGCCTGAAAGTTACTGACCATGAACAGAAGTTGATTTATGTGTGACTTTATTATAAAGGTGGCTCTGTGCTATATCATCATCCTTACAGGATGTGAGCCCACATGATTGCAAATATAACTTTTCTCAATCTCAAATTCCCCTCTACCCAGCTCAGTCTGTTGAGGAACTTCACTGTGGACAGGAACTTTAGGAAGTGTTTTACTATTACAAATTAGTCAGTCTAATAGGTAGTCACTCCTGCAAGGGGTGAGCTTTCTGATCTACCTTCCTACCTGATTCCTTGGTCATGTGCTTTCACCAGAAGCTAAGATGGCAGAAAAACTGATTGCAGCTTTTTGTAGAAGGTTTGTTGATTCAGCTCCCTGAACAAACGTACTGCAGAGTCAGAAAGCAGAGGAGAAGGAGCAGCAGGGCTGCTGCTATCTATCTCCAGCAGCTATCTGTTGGTCTCATTTATCTGTTAAAAAAAAAGGCACACCTTCATTGCAAATACCAGCTTAAAACAGGTTCTCTCTCCCTTCCAAATCTCCTGATTCACTGTGTGCTGTTTTGAGACGATATTTGTCTGAGCATCACAAATCCCTGTGAGGTTTGTGGTGTTGATTACATCATCTAGTTCATCACTGATACTGTCATGTTCCAGAAGCTTTCTGTGGCCAACATTCAGTAATCATTTTGAGCCCTAGCTCCTATGGGAGAGACATCCCAGTAAAATATGTGGCATCTGAACACTGTACCTGTAAGTTTTTGCATGCTGGCTTCATATATAGAAAACTAAACTAGAGGCTTGCTTTGGCACCCCACACTTTGCCCTTAAATTTATTCTTGCATCCTGTTAAGGATAGTAATACTGGAAATGTAAAAAATAGCTCCTGTCTTCATCTCATATCACTGTGGTTTTATGAAAGCATCATATCACTCCACTGTTATCTTTCACTTTGGCCATATTAAAATAATGGAAATGTGATGCTGCTTACACTCTCTAAAAAATGCATTAGATGCTTAACTGTACTTCTCTTCATAAGTGTTTATATGTCTTCATTCTCTTCATTCAGCCTCATCTTACACAGAGATTCAAATAGCTTTGTGCCCCAGATTCTCATCAATATCCAATTTCTGAAAAGAATGAAGCATCAAATAAACATGAGACAGTAATCTTAGTCAGTGCTAAAGGATCCATTTATTAAAATCTGTAATCCATATTTGGGAGCTGCTTTTTGCATCCTGACTGCAAATGATGTTGCTTACTGCTGTAAAAAATATACAGATAAATAGATGAATTCATAGAATAGTTTGGGTCAGAAGGGACATGAAAGATCACGTTCTGTGGACAGGAACATCTTCTGTTAGACCTGGTTGCTCAGAGCACAATGCAATTTGGCCTTGGACACTTTCAGGGACAGGGCATCCACAACTTCTCTGGGCAGCCTGTTCCAGTGCCTCATCACCATCACAGTAAAGAATTTCTTCCTAATATTCTCATCAAAATCCACCCTCTTTCAGTTGAAGCCATTTCTCCTTTTTTCTATCACTACATGCCCTTGCAAAAAGTCCTGCCTTTTTGTAGGTCTCCTTTAGGTACTGTTGTAAAGTCTCCCTGGAGCCTTCTCTTCTCCAGGCTGAACAACCCCAGCTCCTTCAGCCTGTCTTCACAGGAGAGGTGCTCCAGCACTCTGATCATCCTCATGGCCTCATCTGGACTCATTCCAGCAGGTCCATGTCCTTAAACTGGGGGCCTCAGAGTTGGAACACAGCACTCCAGGTAGGCTCTCACAAGGAGAGTAGAGGGGCTGAATCCCCTCCCTCACTCTGCTGTCCACTTTGCTTTTGATACAGCCCAGGATACAATTGGCTTTCTGGGACGTGAGTGGATGTTGTCAGGTCTTGTTGAGCTTCCCATCCACAAACACCCCCAAGTCTTTCTCCCCAGGGCTGCTCTCAGTCCAATCTCTGCCCAGCCTGTGTTTGTGCTTAGGATTGCCCCAACCCATGTACAGGACTTAGCACTTGGCTTTGTTGGACTTCAGCGTTGACATAATGACACAGCTCCAAAAGGCTGAGCGATACCGGGAATTTTACTGAGCTAGTGTTCACAATGGGTTTCTTGCAACTAAAAGCACTTTAAGAATGCATCTTCTGTGTGGAGTTAGTAACTTCAAAGAGAGCACTTTCCAAGTGATTCATTTTAGCTATGGGAAAATCCTACAGAGTTCAGGTATTCTCTTGATAAACATAACCTTATTTGTGGCAGCTTTTAAGTGTCACACAGGTATTTGTGTGGAAATAAGGAACCCTCTGAAAGGGGCATCAGCCAATGCTTTATGAGCTGGTCAGTGCAGGACACAGATATGTTGCTGAGAGATTTTACTAGAAAGAGAAGCATGTGGTTTTATCAGCTACAATTGGGAAGCTAATTTATTTTGATTAATTTTAATCTTAAATGCAAAATAGATATTTAGATATTGCTTCCAAAGCAAGGCATTAGTCCAGGACTCTGCCTTGCTTGGTCATTGGAAATCCTTAAGCAGATCTCAGCCTTTTGATTAGATGCACCTGGCTGTGTTAGGCAAAGCTCAAACCTGAAACCTTCAATTGCAGCTTGGTATTGTGCTTGTTTGGGAGCCTAATTTCCTATAGCCAAAAGTATTTGGAAAGGTGGATGAGGCTGATTGTGTTGCTGGGATGCCAGAGAAAAGTTGCCTATTCTAAGCCCAGCCTTGCTCCAGCTGGCTGTCAAGATGTTTTGGGAAGAAGAGATTTTGGTCATGAAGGAGAGGCACTGAGCTTGGACCACCATCTGGGGGAAGCTGTTTCCCATTTGCAAAACAGGATTTGTTTTGCAAACCCCCATTATCTCCATCAATTCTTTGTTCTTGTTTTCTTTATCAAGCCTATTTATGATCAGTATTTTGGCTGGGGTAAACCATACAGGCTCATGATGTTATTTACCAGCTTCACTTGAAGCTGTATTTGAACAATGTGGGGAAAAACTGGATCTGGATTCACATTTGACTGTGGTTGTAGGTAGATTGTATATCACTGAAGCTATATGAATGACTGGGAGTGAGGTGGATGTATTGGTAATAAATATGTGTTTATGAGCTATTTGTTTTTATGTGTGGATTGAAAGCTGAGTACAGAAAAGTTTGAAACACTTGGACTGGCAGCAAAGGGATATGAAACCTCCATTGCTTTTGACAGAGGGAACAGACAGGCACTATTTCAGAGCCTGCCCACCTCTTCTCTGGCAGAGTGCAGAGTGGCTGTGCTGGGAGGATTTCCCTGACAGAGAAGAAATTTAGATATGTATAAACAACAGACAAGACAGAATGAAATATCACAAATGGGCTCACGAAATGCATCACTGAAAAATAGACTCTTATATGTTATTTCTGATATTTTCTGTTGTGTGAATTAGGATTTCCCAAATACCAAATTCTGCAGTTAACACTCATTAGCTACAGCTTAGGGTAAGTTTCTTATCCAGCCTTTAACAGCGGCCTGAGAGCCCATAATATGAAAGACTTGTCAGTCATGCCAGTATTTGCCAGTCTGTTAAATGAGTTGTGAAGAACACTGGGAGCAATTGAGTGGTCCAGCATAGGATGAGATTGCTGGAACATTACACATCCAAGAGTTTCTGATCTCCCTGAGCTGCACTATGGTAAATTGATGCTTCCCTAATCTACAGCTGTCTTAGTTGTCTACATTTGATTAGAGCTGCATTGATGGTAATGAGTCATTACATAAAAGTTGTGTGCAACTAAGATGGAAAAAAAAAATCTTCATGCAGAAAATGACTTGCTCTTCTCAGATGAAAGGAAAACCCATGGCCTGCTTTTCAGAGCTTAGACTCAATCATGAATTAAGTTAATTAAAAATATGGTTTTTCTAAATTTTCCTGTGTGTATATGATGAGTGTGACACATATTCAACTCATGCATGCATTTTAAAACTGTCTTTAAATAATGCACCCTTTTTTCACTGAGTCTGAATATTATGTGTCTTGGTATGTGTGATCATGTAGGTAGGTACTATCTGATTTTAATTTGCATAATGCTTCTAGTTGTCATGTGCATTAGTACTTTGCAGAAGTAAGAAATACTAAATAATGTTCATTCCCCACCAAAAGATAGTGGAGCATCTTTGTTAGATTGTGTTTAACAGTTACTTTCTTAAGGGTTTTTTTACCTATTTGAATGTTATTTTGGCTCCTAGAGTACTAAATAGAGCTCAATAGAGTTGAGACACTATTTAAAGATGTTTTGAGAGAAACAGCTTTTCTTTTACTAACAATCCACATGCACATCTTTTTAAAATATTTCTTTCAGCAATATAACTTTATTAGTGTAGGTAGTACTAAGCATATAGCCAGGATAAGTTTTGTTTTTAGAGCAAAGTAGAGGTTATTTATTTTATGAAGAGGTATGGTAGGAAGCTGTTTGAAACATGTAAAGCAACTGTAGGTTGCAATACAGAAGTTTGCCTATAACTCTTCTTTAAAGCATTTCAGTGTAAGATTGAAACACTTGGTAGATTGTGTTTGAAAAAATGCTAGTGGCTAAAGGTAATGGTAAAGGACTGCCTGTGATTAATATTGAGTGCTAGCCATTTTTCATATATTTCTAATTTTAACCACAGAAATTGTTCTGTGATTTCAATGAAGGAAAGTTTAAAAAAAATTCTCATTAGCTCTTTTCTGAGAAAAAAAAATCTCAATATATTAAAGCTCTTTATTGAACAATAGATTTCACCTGTAGAGTAGGGAAGAAAATTTGAAGAAATAGCAGAACACTTGCAGGTTGGTGGTGTATGTTTTTCCTGGCTAGCCATTGTCAAAGATTTAGCAGATGAGTCCTGTATTCATATGAAAACTTACGACCTTGTGTGTTCTGAATGACAATGAGTGTATGGACTTCAGTGTTTTCAGAGAAAAGGAAAAAATGGCACCCACCAAGAACAAAATTCTTGAAAACAAACAAATAAACAACAACAACAACAACAACAAAAAACAACGAAAAGACCACCCCAAACTCATAAAGCACCACCTGTAAGCTTTTCTCCCCTGACCTACCCCCCACCCCTGCTCCCCTTTCCATCAGCAGCAAGTTTGAATTAAAACAACAGAAATCTCTTCAGTTGCTTTCACTGGCAGGAGGAGATCATGGTGCATACTCAGGAACATGTGCACTGATGCTGTAGGAAGGAAAACCAAAGCACTGGTTCTCTGGTATTCTCTGACTTACTACCACATCTGATTCTTGCTGCTCTCTATTTACCTGCAACAGAATTGTCTCAAGCATAGACTCAGCTTTTTGGATGAAAGACTGAACACCTACTGCAAATAAACCTATTTCCTGTTGGACTCTTTATGTTCTCCTGCACTACAAATAAAGCTCCAGCTCTGTGACTGACCTAATCCAGCAAAAGTCTTCTTTTTGCTGAAATGAGCATTTCCACTTACATTTCCACTTACATAAATGAGCATTTCCCCCGTACACAGTTTGCACTTTCCTGCCCACAGCCTCGCAACAAACTGGGTGTGGGAATTGATTCGGCTGACAGTTCAGCTTTTCATGGAGGATTTCTTTCCCAGGTTAGTTTACAGACCAACTAGTCCCCTGGTTGAGTCCACAAAACAAATCCTGAGTGGCAGAAACAAGCAGACAGGGATGAGGGCAAAGGCAGCAGCCTGGATGAATGCTGGATTAAATTGATTGTGACACTTGAGTTTCTCTCTTGTATGCATTAGCAGAAATGGGCCTTTGATGTGCAGTAAATACAGCACTCTGTGGGAAGCTAGAAACTGGCATTATGGTATGTGAGAGTGTTCTTGGCTTCTGAAAAGGCTCACAGGCATGTGAGCAAATCTACTTCAGTGGGAGTCCAGTCATATTTCTGACTCACCCCGAACTAGGACAGTTTATGGAAATATCACCAGGAGGAGCAAAGCGGAGTGCCAGAATCCTCCTTAAGCCTTTCCCTACACATGCAGTTCTGTGGCTGAGAAAGTGCCATACAAAGGGAATCAGTGTGATCATTTTGCAGAATGTTTTATTTGCAATTTATGTGTTATCCTCATTAGAATTATGAATATATTAATTTTAATAGTGGATATTTATTACCTAGCTTTTCCTGATTTCCTCTGTATATAATTTTGCATCATCCTCACTGCCTTTGCCCATGTTTATTCAATACTTGATAGTCTATACATGTATAGACTACAGAGAACAGTCTTATGAGAGGTTACAGGTTCCCAGCTGAAACACTCTAAAAGAAACCTGGCTTTCAATGTCTTTTCTTGGGTCTCTGAATGGAAGGAGGTAATGGATTATTTATAGATAGTTGGGTTTTTTTTCTTAAACCAGCTGAGATTTCTTAGAGTTCAAAGCTGTTTCTCATAATCTAGCATTCATTATTGGCACAATATGAAGTAAATGAAGAATGTGATGAGCTGCTTAACAGCACTGGATTCATGTTTAAATTAAAAAAAAGTAGTATAAATTTGGAGATTGCTTTTTGCCTAGGTTATAGGAAGAACTGTGGAATGCAGCTGCTGGGTATTCTGTTTGCGTGGTGACACCTGTACCAGGCACTTGTTTTCCTGTAATACTGGTGCCTTAGCAGACCCAGATTTGTGCTGGGGGTGGAGAGAAGGGTGTGTAGTTGTTGTGATTTCTTCTGGCAGGCAGCTGAACATCACACTCACCTCCCCCGCCGTGGGATGCGCGAGAGAATCAGAAAAAATGTAAAAAACTCATGGTTTGAGAAGAAAAACAGTTTAGTAGAGAAGAAAAGGAAGGGGAGATAGTAATAATGATGAAAAGATGTACAAAACAAGTGATACACGATGCAGTTGTTCAGCACTTGCTGACTGATGCCCAGCCAGACCCTGAGGAGCAGCCACCACCCCCTGGCCAATTACCCCCAGATTTAAAAGCTGAGCATGATGCCATATGGTCTGGAATGTCCCTTTGGTCAGCTGGGGTCAGCTCTCCTGGCTGTGCCCCCTCACAACTTCTTGTGCACCCCCACTCTCCTTGCTGGCAGGGCGGCATGAGAAGCTGAAAAGTCCTTGATTTAGTGTAAGCACTGCTCAGCGACATTTAAAAGCACCGTCATGTTACCAACACTATTCTCACGCTAAATCCAAAACACAGCACTGTACCAGATGCCAAGAAGAAAATTAACTTCTTCTCAGCTGGGAACAAGAAGGCACTTCCATCCTTTGTGGCAGTAATTGTCTTACTGCTGCTGAGTTTCCATTGGTTTACTTCACGTGTCAGGAAAAAGCCACATGGAGAGGAGAGTTCAGTAACAAACCACTCACTGAAACACTGGTCTTGAGAGCTGAACTTCCCTGCAGGGATTTTAAGAGGAAGTTACTACTAAGAAGTTTGTCTGTGGTGGACAGAAAGGTCTTGAGTGTGCAGCTGTGCAGTCTGTGGGTAGTGCCAGCCCTGGCTGCTCAATCCAACCATTTGCCACTCTGCAGGCAAGAATTTGAATGCCCAGACTGCCAGCACAGGCATCTCAGCAGGCACCAGCTAGCTGTCATAGGCTGTTACAGCCTGCTGATGGACACCCAGCCACCACTTGGTGGAGAGGTGACTGTCCCTACCTGCATTTGTTTGCCCATTCAGCCAGCAGCTGAATCACCCCAGCACTCACCTACCTGCTTCAGGCAGAGTTAACAGGTTATGAGGGCAAAGCCCTTCTGCACAGGTTGGGTCAGGGGGCACTCATGTGATCCCTTTTGCCAACACCACCATGGAGTCAGTGTTCTGGAGCCTTTGGCAGAGGCACAACAGCAAGCGGCATGAGAATAACCTGTGATAATGCTGTTTCTGTAGCACACATCTCTCTACAGCCATGATGTGTCACAATTCAATTAGCATCTGGCAAATTGACCTTCTCAAATGGCTGAGGAGTTTTCTCTATGGGTTGTGTGGTCCTTTCTGCTGCTTTTTTGATTCTTCCAGCATCTCAGATGAACAACTTGGCAAGAGGTACTTAATCTGTGTTGACTGGGGAAATCTTGTTTACTCTGAAATCTGGAGAGCCTACTGAAAATAGCACAAGCATGAGTCTGTCTCACTAAGAGTGCTTCACGGTTCTTGCTTCACCCAGAAGAATGTGAGGCTTGCCACATTTTGCTCTGCAGCACTGATACTTCATACTGCAGGGATAAAGAATAGTTCCTCACAGGAAGAGGGGGAGGTAAAGTCTGTGTTAGGGCACGCAGTTGCAGAGTACCATTAGGTTTTGCTGTATTTTGTCAAAGAAAAGTAGGTTAGGATGAGCTGGGTTACCAGAATAGGAACTTCAAAATAAATAAATAAATAAAATCAAGCACACATACTGCCAAAGGGTCAGAAGACAGCTTCCAAGTCATCAAATCTCGTCACTGCTATCATTGACAACTGCATCACACAGCCTTATTCATAAATGTATCAGGCTTCCTCTCAAAACGTCTTTCTGCTAGACTAGAGGAGAACTTAGAGGAAAACATACTTTCTTTGGATGTTATTCAGGTCAGCTAAAGCCTCATTACAAAGTGGTGCATGTATCTCTGCAGTGAGATTGTATCTCATGTTAGATCAAGTTAGTGTGAATTTTTGAGGTCAGTAGTGGCAGGACTGGAATACTAATCTGAAATCAAAAGCACTTAAACAGGTGAAAGAATCTTCAAGTATGCAGATATTAAAGAAATCTAAAAGAAAAATAATCCAAGAGAATAACAAAGTGATAGAAAAGTCAGGTTGGTTTCATTCAAAGCTGATCAGAACCTCATTTTATCTGCTACAGTTTATCTAGAAGTCATTTCCAATACCTTGGTATTTAGGTTCTCCTGGGAAGTTTGTGTCTATACAATCAGCACTTAATTCCATGCTTGTGGTAAGCAGCCCTGCTTTGCAGGGTCAGCATCTTCCAGTCCTTTCATTGTGTTTCTGTCCCTCCTAGACTCGTGTGCTGCCCCATGACTGTCTGACCAAACAGCATTATTTAAATCAGGTGTCATACTTTAGTGTCATCACTGCATAGGTCAGCTTTTGAGTTGTGCCATCCTCTCTTGGGTTAATAATGATTGACATTTTCTATCAGTTTGTTTTATAGAAGAAACTCAAATGCTCTTCTCAAGTAGTTCAGTTTCTCATACAGGGTCTTAGAATATTTACTAGTTGCCTGTCAAGATATTTCCTGTTTTCAATAGGAAGATAACTTGATAAAGTATAGGCAGGACTTAAAATTCAGAAAGTTGAGAGGTTTTTTTTAATGTTTTAGTTCATAAAGTATATTTTGAAGTGTCTGAGGGGTATGAAGATTTATTGTGCATACTGGAGAGAAGTCTGAAGCAATATTTTCTGTGAGAAAATAACAACAGCTCAAGTGTGCCTGTATTTTCAAGAGTAAAACTTCCCATCATAATTCTGAGCATAGAGTCCACTTGCACCTCCAGGGTAAACTCACTGTGATAATGCTCGTCCCTGTAGCTTTTCCCCTGTCAAATGCCACCGTAAGGAATGCAGCATCTGCCCACACAGGGTCTGAAAACAGTGGAAAGATGTCTGGTTGTTTTTTGTCTGGATGACTGCTTATCCTTTTGGTAGCTGTTCACTTCAGGTTGTTGGATGGAAGGAGAGTTCTGGTTCTGGAGAGTGCTGGTTCTCAATGCTGGAAGCTCTAGGGTAGGCAGATAAAGCAGTTCTTTTCATAAAATCATCAGCCTTTAAAGATTCACTAGTTCCAAGTTCCTGCTGTGAGTAGGAGCACCCTTTGCTAGATCAAGTTGCCCTAAGCCCTGTTTTTCCTGGCTTGAACACCCATTCAGGAGTGCATTGCCTCTGAGCTGCTTCAATGACGCTCTTGCCCAGGGCACCTGATACATATGGTAGCTGTTAAAGAACTGCCTAAGGCTATCTTGAATAGCTGTCCACCCCTGCGTGTTTGCCAACTTTAAGAGCTTTTTATTCTTACTGTATGGAAGATTAGGTCATGAACAAAGTAATTTTTGGGTCAGCTTTTGCCAGCTGAAGGTAATAAACAATGACAAGGAAGCAGGTTGTGATGACTTGAAGATACAGTTTGTGCTAGCTGACCCGCAGCAGCTCTCTCCTCTGCACTTAGTTTTTAACTAAAATAACTATAAAAGCAAAAGTAATGTAGTTGAAACCATTCTCTTGGATCATCTTGAAACCCAGGTACTATAGAAGATGTTAACCTCTTTATGAGCAAATAGAAAGCAAAACTAATGCTATGGAAAATTGCTTTTTCTTTTGCAGGTGGTAGTTGCAGGCATGAATTCCTTGCAGGATACTAATTCAGAACATGGAATTAAAAATTTGGTTTAGTAGTTTTAGGACCCACTCAGTTTAATTTGTGTGTCTGATTTTTCACTCTTCATAGTGAAAGCTTTGGTTGTTTTTATGCAGGAATGTTTATTAGCAGGAATTTTATATGACTCAAAATATGCAAGTGCAGAATTATTAATTAAAAGAAAATACTGAAATATTTGATGAAATATCAGAGTACATGTGCCACATCTCAGCAAGCAGAACAGCAAAGGTTTCTTGGCTACTGAAGTATAACAAGCTCAAGGGCAAATCTACTGAGCTTATCTTACTGCAGTGCTGCTCCTTTTCTTTCAGAAAGTATTTCTGTACAAAGTAATTCAAAAGGTCAGGGTGGTTTATATGAAACTAATTGAATTAATACTGAACCCATAGCTCCTTCTCTAGAAATTCAGCTCTTCAGGGAGGGAAGGAAACAAACATACTACTGAAACTCACATATGGATTATTTGTATGCCGTATTTATTTACACTATTTACTCTATTGATCTATAAATCAGTCAATCATATTTCCATATAGAGTACAGAACTCTGAAATATGAAGTTAAGGACTGATACACTGATATGAAAAAGCATAGCTCCTACATTCAGGACTGTGAGGGGCTTTGCTCTCCTGTCTACTTAAAAATAGTCCATTAGGTAGCATAGATTTTAGCATTGCATTTAACTTATCGAGGGTGATGGCACTCAAGGGGCAGATTCTAAGGACAGTGGCTCAGGTTACTGTCACTGCTAGTGGGAAGTGCATCACTGATTTCCCAAAGCCACGTGGGGGGTTTCACCCTGGAAATCACGTCATAAAATATTTTGTAGTTGAAGTAAGCAATAGCAACTTCCTAGTTCCTAAGGTTTTCTATACAGATGGTGAGATACCTGCCTGTCCAAAGATGTCATGTGCAAAACCCAGAACTGGTCAATTTGCTGCTCGGCTTCGTTAAGAAATTTTTGTCTTTTTTTTTTTTTTAATGAGAAAACATATGTATGACACTGTCAGAAGTAGTTAGGAGACTAAAGGAAGCGTGGGAAACATTGATTGACTGAGCTGGTGTCATGGCAGCTTTACAGGTCAGAATTCCTTATAGCAAAAGAAAACAACAAGACTTGTGGTAAAATGCCTTGTTTTCTTACACCTCTTTCTTAAAAAGGCATACCCCACAAAATGCATACAGCTGAAATGGTATAACACTGGATAAATATGTTCTGTAAAATTCCTTTGAAATATTTTTATGACATCTCAAACCTCATTGGCACATTGTTAGAATTCCCCGATGCAGTTTCTGATTTTTTTGGGGCTTAATTTTCTTGGAATTTTTGGTTGTGGGTTGGTATTTCATCTTTGGCGATGGTCCATGTACACTGTGAGGCAGACCACTTCATATTGCAATTATGCTGAGAGTAAACAAAGAGGGGAAAGGTTGAGAGGCCTCATGGTCTGTAGCACTTCAGGGGTCTAAACACTGGCATTAGGTTCCCTGCAGAGCAGCCAGATTCCTTGGTGGCTTCAGGCAAGTCCCTTGGTCTTTGCTTTACTTAATGGTGCTTCCTTGTCTAACCTTTTGCCTGCCCGTGCACCTCTCTCTCCCTCCATACTCCCCACCCACAAGGTGTTTAGCACCTTTTAAGTGCCTCAGTAGTTGGGAGACCACTGAAGCATGGAAGGTAGGAGTTTCCATAAGCCCTTGTTGGATCAGGACCATAGACTGTAAACTCTCTCAAATCCTGGGATTGCTTCCATTTATTTGGGTTACTTTGCACTTTGGTCCTAAACACATTTCCAGCTGCATATATAATACAAATAACTTTCCTGCGTCTGCATTAAATACACAGAAAATGCTGAACTACTGCCACTAATGCTGTCTGAAAGAGAATTAGTGTTGCAGGTTTATTTTTTTAAGTGTGCAGGAGCACTTTTTTAAGATTGTATCAGTTTTCGAGATGTTTGTCAATTGGTTCTGCAGTCTCTCCAGCAATCTCAGAGCAGTTGTAGTGATTGCTGGTGTAGAAGATGGGCAATAGAAGAGAGAAAGTAGATTCTGACAGCGAAATTGAGTCAGAGTGTATGTGTGCATGGATAGCATACAGAAATGAGAGTAATGAGGTGGTTTGCCAGAATCACTGCTAGCTGAGAACTCTTACATAAAGCCAATGTTTCTGAGGGTAAAATAAAATAAAGACAAAAAAAACCCCCAAAACCCTGAGGCAAAACCCCAACAAACAAACAACTGACCCTGAGGACAGCAGGAAAATAAAGGAGAGGAGCTGGGTGCAAGAACATGCAGCACTTTCTTGACAAGATGCTTTATCCAGGCCTTGACTACTTCTGCCACATTCTGCTAACACCTGCAGTGTTGTAATAGCAGTTCCCATTCAACTTGAAAACAAAAGCACACTTCTAATAATTGTTTTTTCTAACCCTAAATTCAGGAGGAGCATAGTTGGTTTTGAGCCATAGAAGAGATAGGATATGGCATTTGGGATTGCTTCATTTTCTGTGATGGCTGTGCTGCTTCCTTTTTTTGCTTATAATTTTTGAAGGGAAGAGAAAAGGTTGTGCTTTAGTCATGAAACAGCATCTTTCTCATGTGCCAAAAGTGCTTGAAAGTCTGTGCCTCTAAACCTCCTTACGGGAAGGAGAAATACTGTTGCTATTGTTTAGTCTTATTTAAACCTCAGGAGAACAGACTTCCATCCTTTTTCATTCCTTCAAGAGAAGCTTTGTTTTATTTTCCTTGCTTGCACACCACAGCAAACTGGCAATTTTTAATTCAGCATCTTCCTTCAGACTAGGAAGTAGGAGAATTATGGTTTTTTTTCTTGCTACTGATGCCAGCAGAATGGAAAAACACAGTACATTGGGACAGCAGGTGGCAGGTTGGCACCACTGGTGAGTGCCTTATATTGGAAACAAATGTCAGAAAACCTTAATTTGTCCCAATGTAGATCAAACAAGTGAGCACATATTTCTCTGGTTATCTTCTGGAAATACAAATTTGTATAGCAATTCCAAGTACAGGGGATTTTTACCTCATTCTTGCATGTCACCTTTCCTGCTGAGACTTCCAAGTGTTTTGGCTTTAGTTTGCTTTATTTTGGTGATTCCTGGTTTTGCCTCCTTTCCTGAGAACTGCTATTGCTTTGTCTTCCCCATTCATATTCTTTTTTCTTTCTTTTTTGCTGCATGGAGACTCTCTGCTGTACAAGTGTAAGTATTTTTTTAGCTCTGCTGTTTCTGGCTACTTGTTTATGTTTTTGTGCTCCATTTGCCTCTGTACTGCCTTGAGAGTCTCCTGGGAGACTGTAGTGCCATCCATCTGCACCTACTAATGAAATAGGCAGTGGTTCAGGAATGAGATTGGATTTACAAAAAGGTTCAGCTAATGTAGCATCTGAATTTAAGGGATCCCTTGGTTGTAAGACCAAACTAAAGCAGAGTGCTGATGTTGGAGGTATAAGCACAAATATTACTTCTCAGAAGGAAAATCTGTTCAGTTGGTTTTAAATTCAAGCATCATACAGCTTAATGAAAGAATAGTCTTTAACATGTTCTCAAAGCTGAAAACCCATATGTTGAAGGGAGTCTGGTTGGGGAGATAAATATCAAGAGGGAGCAGCAAGTTGTTCATTAGTTTGTTTGAAATCTTCTGAAAGGGAAGTGACAGAAAGGTCACAGAGCATCTCTGCATCTAATAGGATTGAATATAAATTACTTTGAAGTAGGAGGAGAAAAACATGGAAATAAGCATATCCCTCAGTACTGAGAATAATTTCAGTTATCTGTATAAACAAAGAGAATATCTGAGACCCTGTTTCTGAAAGTACATTGTTTTCTAGCATTCAAAACAGAACGATTTCAGTTGTTGTTTTTAATTCCCAAGGTACTAGTGTTCTTCCACAGCTGGTAATACAATTTCAGAAAACTCCAGAGAGCTCAGATAGTTTTGTGAGGAAGGCAGTCAGAAGGGAGGAATCTGGAAAAGTGATCATGGGAAGAGATCCTGGGAGCTTAAAGTTAGCAAGGACACATGACAGTGTGTAAATAAGCCCTTATTTGGAAGTGTGGTAGAGATCTGCTGGCCCGCATCTACTGCAGAAGGGTACATTCATGGAGCCATCTCCTGAGATCTCAGTGGCATAGGTGCATGCAGACTTCCAAGAAGTCCTCTCAAATTCCACAGATGCAGTTAATATTTCTATCTGTTCTGCCAAGCAGCCTACAATGTGCTCATGGAAAAGTAGGCAAAACAAGGAAGAATTCAGGAGGTGGTGTGCTAGAATGGAAAGTCTGTGGAAGTTGTGTATGAGAGGTGATACTAACAGCTATTCCTCTGTAGAGGCCACAAAAGAAGCATAAGGCTGCAGAGCCACGTTGTGCTTGTGGGGCCAGAGGTGGTGAGAAGGCAGAAGATGTGCTTCTGCCAAAGCTGAACTGCTTCCATGAAATACAGGAAATGGGAGTCAGGCTGGGAAGTTCAGATATCTCCTCTAGCAATATGTGCACTGCTGCTGTAGCAGACTGCATGGTGGCTGAGATGTTAAGCAGAGATTAAGCCTAATATTTTGTAAAAGAGCACACTGGCCTATTTAAATTAATGCTTTGACCCATTTTGCTCTGCGTGTGATCTAGAAAGTTCACTTGGCAAGAAGCCTTTCATCTGTGCACTTCCTAAACAGGCTAGAAAACAGAAGGTTTTCAAATAAAAGTGTATGTGGAGCTGTTATTCATGCTGTTAAAGCAAATGGGAAGCATCTCTATCCCTCTGCCTTTATCCCCAGCAACCAAGCTGCTGATGGCTCATGCCAAGCTGACAGTAAGTTACAGCAGAGACTGGCTTATGGTCATCAGCACAAACTCTGCAGGGTCATCTGGGGGCATTTTCTTGTCGGGGAAGGAAAATGAAATCATTCTGTTCCTGGCTGTTGGAGAAGTGTTTGGAGCATTCCAGTCCTTGCACAGGAGCCTCAAAACTTGCCCTGTGCTGTTTTGCATTGGTGCCCTGGGCCGAGGCAGCTCTCAGCTTGTCTGTGTTCATGCACTCAGAACACTGGCTGTGCAGCTGCTGCATGACCAGAACTCTTCCATCAGCCGTGTGTTCCGTCCTCCCTTCTGGTCTTCTTTAGCACAGGAGTTGCTATATATACTACATGTAACTTCCAGTCACACCACCCAAAAAAATCGGGAAACAGACCAAAATGCATGTGAATGTACCTTCACAAGAGAAAGGGGCTATATCTGGAAATGAAACCAAGACTACTGGTAGCGACTTGTGATTGCTGTCCCCCAAATGCTGAGCTGCTTCAACTCTTTCTTACATGAGGTGTGAATGCTTTGGTTCTTTCAGGTTTGGGGGATGAATGGACAGCTGTTGAGGCACGCAGTTCAGAGGCTGCCCAGCTGCCTACCTCTTGCACAGTCCACTGCAGTTGTGGCTGAAAAAATTCAGCACCTCTCCAGCCACTCACCATTGAATTCATTGCATTTAATTTATTGGTAACTCTGAAAGTAGTGTTTGACCTTTTGATGCAGCAACACTTTGCCTGCTCATTAGTGTCAGAGTGAGTCTGCTCAGGTGGCAAACTACTTTCTGGCTAATCTTGAAACTATTGTGTCATTTACTGATGGTTGCCAAATGTGGAAGTGGAAACCTGCAACAGCTGAAGGTATCTTTTTTTCCCAACAACGTACATGTCAATAAAACCAGAGCTCTGTTGCCCAGGCAGTGCTGTCACTGCCCACTCTGTAGTCTTCAAGTCCTTTTCTGATCTTGAGAACAAGGGTAATAGCTGTCCTGACACAAAAATCTGTCATAACCCTGAGCATGTGAGTAGTGGCGTAATGATCCTCGGGACCACTTTGGGAATATGAATTCAGCACATGCGAGTCTGTGCACTGAACCTTCCATACATAAAAACTAGCAAATGTTTGTCTTAAACAGTTCATGATTTGTCTGAAATGTTAATGCCAACTATGTTTTTTTGGCTGATAAAAAATAGATACTCCTATCCATCATTAACAATTCTGTTAATGAATGGCAAGCCATAACAGCTTGCTGACTGATATTCCAGAATTTGAAGCCACTAGATTTGAAGTCACGAGGCTTCAAGGCTAGCAGGTTAATGGAAGTATATGGGTATCACTAAAGCCAGTATGCACAACTCTACCACAAAAGGAGCACATATTTATAGAAGCTGAGTGATTTTAAACTAACTCTTGAGAAAACCTACAGTTCAACTTTTAAACACAAAGTCTGACAATGCTGGGCTATGTTAAGAGGTTTGGAATTGTTGATGCATCCATTTCCTGTAGCAAAACTGTCTTTATCACCATGCAAACTTTCAGAAGTCTTCAGTCAAGACAAGAGAGACAACTTTCTTCCAAAAAGAAGTGAACTTAAATTTTAAGTCTGGGTATTTGTGCTCTTAAGGCACCGTACTCCTTTTTTTTTGGCAACATGAAGATCAGAAGACTGATAGCAGTAATTCAGTAATTGTGTTGAACGTATGCTGAACTTTCCACCTCTTCTCAATGTGTCTTAAGTCCAGGGAAGTAATGTGTTTGCTACAGATACTGCCAGGAAAACACTGACAGGGTGGTTTTGTTTTTTGAAGGATGGCTGTATTCTCCAAGGCTCATTTTCCTAGGGAAATTCAGTGAGCTGAATTCAGGTGATATCCAGAAGCATAGATTCCCAGTAACATGCCACTAACAAATGAACTGAAGAAGTGTTTTTTGTATCAAAAATAAAAGCCAGAACAAGGGGTAGACTATTCCTGGTATTGTCATTAACTGCAGTATTGGACAAAGTAATTAAGTCTTAAATGAGTCCCTCGTGATCTCTGCAGAGGTAAGATTTTAATAGTTCCCTTGTTTTACAGTTGGAGATCAAAGAGTTAATGCTTGGACAATTTCAGGAAAAATTAATTACCTCCCTGGTTCTGTTCAAAGTCAGTTAAAATATAAATTTAGAAAAAGTTCTGAATGTATGAGAGAGGGAGGAAAAACCCCATTCCCTTCTGGTGTTAAATCAAATCAGATCTTTAAATGGTTCATAGGCTTGAAAAACTGTTTTGTTGTAATTTCTTTTGTCCCCTAAACTAATTTTTTATTTTGTTTTGTGTTGATAGATGACTCCTAAATCAAAAAGGAAAAGCATCCACAGTAGAATGCTCCGGCCAGTGTCCAGAGCTTTTGGTAAGTGAGAATTCCTTAAAACCATTTTGTTTCTTTGCTTCCCTGAGGTGGTTCTAGATGGTTCGTGACTGAATAGCACAGGTGATTCTCCCTCCCTCTGGACTGCATTTGTGGCCCACACTGGCTGCTTTGTTTTGGGACTCTGCTAATGCTTTTAATAGTAAATAGTTGCTCACAGTGCTCTCTCTGCTCACAGAGATGTTGTGGCTAGAGTTCCTTGAATGTGCTTATAATTATTTGCCACCAGAAAGAAGAATTGCATTGTCTTTTGTTTTAAATATCATGTTAAATCTAATTAGAAAGTTTTGATTTCTCTTAGAAATGGAATTTGATCTAGATAAAGCACTGGAAGAAGTACCTATCCATATAGAAGACCCACCATTTCCTTCCAGCAGGCCAGACAAACGAACTTCTGGATTCATTTCAGAGCTGCCGTCAGAAGAAGGAAGGAAACTAGAACACTTTACAAAATTAAGGCCCAAAAGGAATAAAAAGCAGCAGCCCAGCCAAGCAGCAGTGAGTCTACATTAAAATATTGCTGGCAATGTCGTGTGTTGATTGCTTTTTGCCATGAGTCAGGTCTTGCAGTGTAATGAGGACAATGGTTGAAGGTATAAAAGCCCTAAGCAACTACCTAATTTTTCTTCTAGCATTCATGTCTTTCAGTGTGCTATCCCTATTACAAGCTTTTTGTCTTGTTTGACACAGCCTAAATCCAGGATGTGTTTTATCCTTTTTTATTTTGCTTTTGGTTTTTTTCATGGAAGCAGTTTCTGGAGGTGCTTGGAGCTTTCACAGGAAATGCACAAAATATCATGAGACTTTTCAATTATATTGCAAGGATTTGTTAAGTCTTAATCCTTTTTTCTGCCTGCATTAAGATGTGCTAACTTGGCATGAATTCTTTCTATCAGCTCTCAGAGGAGCTGCTCTGTGACACCCAGCTTCCCACAGCTCCTAAACTGAAGATGGTGTTTGGGCCAGCAAATCTGCATAGTCACAGATCTGCTTTTCATGCTGGAGCCTGCCTTAGAAAGGCAAAACAGAAGAGCACTGTCTGTTCACGAAAGGCATTGGTGTGAACTCAATATACGTGCGTGGAGTTCCCACAGCTCCATTTCCTTGGCACATGGCATCAGTAAAGATTTATTTCTGTGATGGTATGTCCTCGGGGTATGTGAGGACAGATCTGGAGGAGTTACAGAGTTATCTCACAGCAACAGAGCACAGCTGATACGATGAGTAGCCCCATCAAGGGGCAGCTGTGTCCTCTCTGTGTTAAATGCCTGTGGTCTCTTCTGCTTCCTGAGGATTTCCAACTGAGAGTATCCTTGAAAATTCCCCTAATGCTGGGAAAGATCGTATCAGGCAGTGGAGTGCTTTTTGTACCACTTGGAAGGGGGAAAACATTCAAGCAAAGGGAATATTCAAACCAACTTTCCATTCCCTTGTGCTTCACTGGGAAGGTTAGAGGTAGCAGAAGAATGGATTTGTCTCCATGTAGTGAAAACACATCTGTGTTTACTCTCCCAGTTCCACTGCTGCAGAACACACATGTTTTCCCAGTTGCTTCCAAGCTCAGCGCATCCTGTGCCATCAGCACAGGGAGGTGCAAGGAGTGGGGTGTGGGAGGGGCAAGTGCTTCACTACCAGGCATGGAACTAGCATGCAGTATCTTCTTCAACAGCAACAAAAATGTTACTCCTTGTAGAGAAGTCTTACTTCCTATGATGGTGCAGTGTTGTGGAAATGCTCATCCATATTGAATTAATTAGGAGATTGGGAATGTATTTAGTTGCCGAAATTGAAAGGAGCTTTTTTTTTTTTTTGTTAAACCAGTTTGTCCCTGTCTTGTTTTTATGAACCACTTAGTTCCTTACTAGTTCTGACCTCAAAATGAGTCCAAACAAATTTTTGAAAGACTTAAGATGTTTGTTTTGATGCTTCTGAAAATGAAACAGATTTTGGAGGTCAGAGTCAGGAGTGGACTGTGACAATGCTTGCAGAGTTGATTTGCTGCTGGTTTTGCCACTTCAAGAATACAGAAAGCAGTGCTTAGGGAAAGCACTTGAAATGTGAGAGGCAAAATCTTGACCTTTTCTGCCACTTAAAGCAGCTCTGTTGGGTTGTTTGCTGTTCCCATTATTTGTATTTAGTAATTCAAGGGGTCTCAGATGATCATAGCTGTACTTCTCTGGTTTTGCTGGAAAACAGATTTGTTCTTTAAAAGCTGAAAAATGTAAGAAAAAAAGCAGAAAATGGAGAAAAAATAGAAACAAACTTCTAATTTGGGTTGTGTGGGTGGGCAGAAGAAAGATTTATAGTTTTGTCAGAGTTTCTACTGGAATGAGTGTTTAGAGAGGGGGGAAATGAGAGGGAAAAAAAGAAAAACTCAAAGCCATCCAGTCTCAAGTAGGTTTCACTTTGAAGCAAAATGATAAAACAGTTGTTTATAATTTAGATTTTTGTGAGATCTTAACCTCATGAGTTCTTCCTTCATGTGTGAAGATTTAGTACAGCAAAGGAGGTGAATCTCTAATGTATGAAAGAGATTGTGATTCATCTTACTTATTTCTGCTTCAAAGCCATTTTTTTCCTTAACAAAGAAACATGCTTGCTTTTAAACTTAAGCTTAAAAAAGACATAATAAAGGACAAATGAAGACTTAACACTTGTTTTTTTTTGAGAGTCAGGAGTGTAAAACACAAATAAACCAGAGCTCAGTCTTACAGTTAACGATGGCACTAAAAGGTGTTACAACAAACAGCTATAAGAATATCCTGTACCTTGAGGACCTTATTAGACCATCAACATTTCTGTACATCTTTCATTATTTGTAGGGAACTTGCTGCTGTTTCAGATGCAAATTATTTTCTCTTTATGAGATAGATCTTCTCACTTGCTGTAGATCATTGGATCCTGGAATTAGCTCCCCTTCAGGAGATGCTCTTGCTTTTGATACTTTTATGTTTATCCCTGCTACCTGGAGGACTACAGTATCAATGTGCAGTGGCTTCTCATTTCTGGTAAAATGCGTCATTAGCTTCTATTTTGTGTTTCGGTTGAGACGCCAGTGATAAGGGGTTTGTCACCGAGACCAACCTAGATGAAGGCATGTGCACCCCTGCCTACTGTGAGATGTTCCAGCTAAGCAAGCTCGCTACACAACATACCAAAGTTGGAAATCTGATAAATCATTGTGCTAATTTAGAATAGAACTGTTCTTCATAGAAAATCTGTTGCCAGTTTGACTGGCAACAAAGCAGTCATTACCAGGTGGGCTCCTTTCAGATCAGTATTAGATTGCTACGGCAGGTATCAAAAAATATTAACTGTTATCTTTGATAACATACATAACAGGGTTCGGGAATGGAAAGTTAAAAGTTTCATGGCTCTGTCAAAGCATGGTTCACATGAAGCCCACTTTTCTGAATTAATGAGACTGGGTTTGATATTAATAGCAGCTTTTAAGAGTATTGAAGCATAGAAAGTTTGTATTCCACATCAGAAGAGAAGCTGGGATTACTCTTGAGTTATAGTGGCATCTAGGAGATTCCTTGATTTGAATTGTTTCAAATTACAAACCCTGTTATTTTGTGTCCTGATCCCTGGCACTACCAAGAATACAAAGTGGGTTGGGTCTTAGGGAGTCCTCTGTAGTCATCTAAAAGGTTTCCATGTGGCATTTGAATTAAAGGAAGTATCTTTACTGGCAATAGAGCTTTTCCACATCAAAGCCAGGTACAGGAGCTAGACCACATGAGAAATCCTCCCAGGAGACTGCTTGTTTCATCTTCAGGAGGCTGCAGAGTCACCAGCTAATCTTCACAGGGCCTTTGTGGTTGGCAGGTATTTCAAAGCCAGCCTGGTTTATATGCCTGAGGTCACCCATATTCAAAATGTGGGCATTGAAATCAAAGATGGGGAGCAAGTTAGTTGTTTTCAGACATTGAGCAAAAGTCTGTGTTTGGTTCCTAAAATGGAACACCTGATTCTGTATTTAGAGTCTCTGCTTTTAGTAGTGCTAGACTGAATGAATTATAGAAGTCTTTGTTATCCTGCTGGAGCTCTGTTTCTAAATCTCTAAGTCCGAAATCCAGAACATAGGTTTTTCTCCAAACAGGGAAACAACTGGCTGTTGAAAATACTTTCTCTTCAGGTCACCACCTTATCAGGATTTATTTTTTCTGTGTTTTATTGCTTGTCTGACTGACCTCTATTCCCTCAAGCCCAAGGCATTTGATTCCTGGCCTCATGCATTGCAGCATCCAGTTTGTCACTGGTGTTTTGGGTTATTTTGCATTTGATGTAATGCATCAGCTGGCCTGACTAGAGGGGGAATTCCAGTGGTGATTCTGTTGTCTGCACTGAGTTCTGGTTGGCACACAGAATTTTTATAATGTCTTAACTCTTAATTATTATCAATGGAGTAAACATGGTTGGATTATTATGTAACAGAGAGAGTTTTTTCTTCTGTCAGGTGTCTGCTGGAGTACCACCAGAAGGGGATCAGAATGGCCTCATGGGCAGAGTGGATGAAGGTGTGGATGAATTTTTCACTAAGAAAGTGACAAAAATGGATTCAAAGTAAGTTTAAAAAAATTTTTAGAAGTTATTTTTTAAAAAAAGTCCATCTTGATAACTGGGCAAGCAGCACTTTCAAGCTGTGTTTGACTCCTGTTCCCAATATCTGGGGGTGCTGTTGTCAAAGTCAGAAAATACCTTAGTAGTCAAGACATTGTGAATTCAATTACCTGTCCTTAAAAGTTGCTGCTTTGAAATAAATTGCTTTACTATACCATGCTGGGGGGATTTATGACTAGTGCTTATTTTTATAATTCAGTTGACTTCATTTTACCCTTCGGTGAGGCTCGTTAGAGCTGAAGCAGAGCTTTGTATTGGTTGAGAGTCTCCCCAGTGCTCATTGTGCACATGGTTTTTCTCTCTAGTGAGGAGTGCTGTTTGGTACAGTATTTTTTGTAGATGACAGTAGATTTATGCTGGTTTTGAAATATGTTTAAGATGTGTTTCACCAATTTGTAGTATTCCAGGTTTAAGCAAAACACTAATCTGAAAGATGTCTCTTTCTTTATATAAGGGTTATAGAGCTTATGCAGTTGCTTTGCTTGGCTGTATATTTACAGAACCATGCATGTAGATGTTCTTGAATTTATGCATGTTTGTGCACATGCACACACAGAGGATTTCTATAACTAAATGAGAAAGCAAGGGTGATTTCCTTTAAGGAAAACAGTAAGTGTGACTGGTGGATAGCTGTGCCAGGAAAAGCAAATGTTCTGAAGTCACTATGAGTTATAGATACCTATAGTGACACATGAAGCCATGTGTGATATACTATGTGGAAGCATGAATTTATGGTAGCTTTGAAAAATGTCCTAAGCAGGTTAAGTTCAGGGTGCTCACAGGCTTGCATTCTCCTGTGCTTCCCTTGGGTGCCTGCCAGCTGCTCATTTCAGACATGAACTTGCACCATCCCTGCTTGCCCATCCCTGGCCATACTCATTGCTGAGGATCTTTATTTGGGACACCACTGGCTCTCTTTCCAGTTTGCGTGCTTTTATGTGAATGTGTACATGTTCAGCTTAGCCCTTAAGTGTGCATACTCTGCTCAGAAGATGCCTCTAGAAAATCTTAGTGTCAGGTGGTCTCTTTAGGGATTGGTTTTGCTTGTTTGCTCTTTTGGGTTTTGTGGTTTCTGGGCTATTTAATTGAAAGGAGCTTTTTGGGTTTTTTTTTTTTTTTTTTTTTTTGGTTTTTTTTTTTGTTTGTTTGTTTGTTTGTTTTTTGGTTGTTGTTTTTTGGATTTTTTGAAGATGTGCATCTGCACTATAAAAATGACCTCTGTATTCTTACTAAGAGAAAGTGGCTATGCCAGCTATTTCCTCTTTCAAGCAGGGCCTTTAAGGAACAAGATCTCCCAAAAGTCATGTTAAACATGTGCCTAGATCAGTTCTTCTCCTTTTACTAATAGGAAAGTGTAAACCACAGGTAGTGCATTCTGGAAACAGAGCAGAGTGAAATTGTTTGTTGTGGTGGGTTGACCCTGTGCCCACCATAGCTGCCCTATCACTCCCCTCCTGCTGGACAGAGGAGAGAAAATATTAGAGAGGCTTTTGGGTTGAGATAAGGGCAGGGACAAATGTCTTGCCAGTTACTGTCATGGGCAAAACAGACTCAACTTGGAGGAGAATAAATTTAATATATTACCAATCAAATCACACTATGAGAAATAAATCAAATCTTAAAAATACCTCTCCCCACCACTCCCTCTTTCCAGGGCTCAACTTCACTCCTGATTTTCTCTACCCTCTTCTCCCCAGAGGCACCAGGGACAGGGAATGGTGGCTGCAATCAGTTCATCACACATTCTCTGCTGCTGCTTCCACTTCAGCAGGAGGACTCCTTACACAGAAGCCACTCCTGTAGACCCCCTGCTGCCAAAACCTGGTCATGCAAACCCAATATCCATGTGCATAGACAGCTTGGTTAGAGTTGTTTGGTGTTAGAAACAGCTGGATTCCCAGTGCAGATGAAACAACTGCACAAAGCAGCACAGGAACCTCAGGATTATATGATCAATGCTAATTGTCCTGTTGTTTATATAGAGACACCAGGTAATGATTGGCCCTAGGGCAATATATGGGTCATAGAAAACATTAGCTTTGCCTGGAAGAAGTAATTTGATACTATTTAAAAATGGGAGGATGGGAGTGGAGAAAAGTTTGAAATGTCTGTGTCTTTTTCAGGAGACCATCAACTAAAAGTTCAGACAGCAGCGAGCACAGTGAAGCAGGTGATGAGAAGAAGAAAAGGGACTCGAGGAAGAGTGGTTTCCTTAACTTAATCAAATCAAGAGGCTCCAAATCCGAACGCCCCCAGACTGTGTCAGTGGCTGAGGAGCCCTCCTCACCCAAGGTTGCTGCAAAAAGCCCAGCTTTAGACACAAGCAAGAAGGAGGCAAAGCCTGCAGAGCAGAACGGTGGCACAGAGCGATCTGAGGAATTAAAGACTCCAGACTCACTGGAGGAAGTGCAGACAGATGATGTGGCAAAAGCTGAGAAGGGTGACAGCAAGGGAAGCCCCCAGGGAGGCCGGAGGTACGGTGTGCAAGTGATGGGCAGTGGACTTCTCGCAGAAATGAAAGCCAAGCAGGAGAAGAGAGCAGCCTCTGCTCAAAAGGTGAAGGCAATTTGATTTCTTTTGAGTTGTAAAAAAAAAGAGCCAAACTGTGTGTCTTCAGGAGAGGTGGTTTGGGACTGCAAGGGTTGGTGGCTGGGGCTTGACACATCAGTCCTGCTTTCCAACAGGGATTGTAGTGTTCCTGCAAGAGGACTGCTCTCTGCTGTGGTGGTTGAACACAAACAGCCTGGGCAAGGCACAGGCTGCACATGTGGAGCAGGAGTTGCACCCTTGCACCTGCACTTTCGCTCCCCTTGGGGAGGGAGTGACACTTGCCCTTGCACTTGGTGTCAGACCATCACAAACACAGAAGAGGACATGTAATTGTTTGCACATATCACAGAATAAATTGGGCCCAACTAGTAAGCCCAGCTCAGTATCTCCACTCTGTATGATGTGTGGTTTGTTCACAGTGCACACTGGAATTGCTTCAAAAAAGATAAAACTAGGACAGGCTTCCTACTGTGTGCCCCTTGCACACAAATACCTCAGGTATGTGGCAGAGTTAAGTACAGTGGTGGCTGGCTGTACTCTTTCAGAAAATGATATAGACAGATGGAGAAGTCTGATGTATATAAATTACATATTCTATGCAGAGAAGTGAATCTGGCTACCAGTCAATATTACAATATTTGCTATATTCTTTTGTTGTTGCACTTTTTGATTTTTATGTCCTTTTGTACCACACCTAATTATTTTTATGCATTTGATTTATGTATTTCAAATACTAACAATGAAAGAAAATAACCTGTTAAAAACTTATTTCCAGTTGTCTGTCCAGATTCCCTTTGCTCTCTGTAATTTTCTCTTCTGTAAAGTGCTGATCCTGGGCAGGAATTCTGCTTCACTCTGCAAATGTACAGAGTGGAATATCCTTGTGCTCCTCCAAAGCATTCTGTGCTGGCCTATTTTGCCTGATGCCCATTTGCCATTGGTCTTCCCCGTTATTATCCTCTGCTTCCTGCCAGCTGCAATTGGCATATTTCACAAGTACCAAAGAATCAGCCTTTTTTCACTTCTCTCCCCCTCTTCCATGTGCAGGGCACTCAGATGTTCTCCGTTTGCCATCACTGTCCCCTGTCATTTAAAAGGTGTTACCTTACAGTAAAGCTGCTCTTGTGCTTTGTTGTGTTTTCCTTCCTTTGACACGTACTGAGTTGTCTTGCTGTGGCCAAGCAAGGCACCCAAAGTCCATTTTTACCTTTCTTCATGGCCTTACAGTGCTTGCCATGATGTGTGAGCCATCCCTGCAGACACCAGAGTCTTGTCACAAGCAGATTCGAATTAATGCAGTTGTCTATGGATCATTAAAGGGATTTTCAGTGCAGAAACGATTTTTCTAAAGAATGACCAATTCCTTCCTTTCTCATTGGTATTAAGTAATGCCCATGAATAGTCTCATTGACTTCCAAAGTACCAGGTTTTCAAATAAAATGCCATATGATTTTAAATAAGAGTATTATGCCTTGCCTGTAATTTATAAAATACCAAGCTGTTCCAGATTATATTAATTTTTACAAGTGCATAATTGTGTATGCTTCATGCTCTTTGGGTTCTTAACACTTGTTATCTACAAGTCAAATCTGAGTCAAGTGAGTCAAATCTGGAAGGACGTGACTGAGGTAGAATATTAGCATGTGTAACTTTTTTTATAACTGGGGAAAGTAAAAGTCCTCTTCAATTGGTGAGCTTTCATAACATTAACTGGAAACTTTAATTTCATCCTTCAGAAGTAAAAGTTGTTGTTACCTATTCCAAGGTTTTGGGGTGGTTTTTTTTACGACACTTAATTACTGGCTGGAAAGGTTAGTCCTCTTATTTCAGGTTTAAATTACAAGAAAATAATGTTATCAGTCTTTTTTTTTGTACAATTTTATATTTATGGAATGCAAAATTATGCCTTTATACATATACATATACATATATAAATGAATGACAATAAAACTGAACTGAAATAGGAATATGTACACAGCAGAGTACTGAGTTATCTATCCTTAATGTTGCTCAGAGGAGACAAATTTGAAGTGCTGTTCAGAAGCATTTTTTACATACTTCATCCATCACAATATCAAATAGTTTAGGTTTGCACTTTTATTCATAATACTCATGAAGGTGGAAATCATACAGTATCCTGACACCTGAGCTGTAGAGATAGCATCCCTCTGCGACATTGTTTAGGATGGTTATGATATCAAGTTCTGTAATACTTTCAAATTTATCAGAATTTCAGTATGATAGAAAATTGTATTTTCCTCAAGGTACAGATGGCTGCTTATATTCTGAGCTATTTTACATGAAAACAAAGCCAGAAGGAATTTACTATTTCATTCATACCGTACCACAGTCTTGTTACAGATAAAAGTGATGAGCAGGTTCAGAGTACATGGAAAGATGGTAAATGCATTTTTGTTTTCTTTTGCTTAGAATACGACGTGGGAATTGGCACTAATGGTAGAGTCAAGTATTTGGAGATCAGTGTTGCCGCAGGGCACACATAAATAGATCTTTTAGCTCCATCTAGTGTTCCACACTGGATTTTTAAATACCTGAGCAAGGCCCACGAGGAAACCATCATTTATAGCCTGTTTATTCCCTCTCAGTGGCAACCATCTCTGCAGTGTTTCCCAGCTTTGCACAAATTCCTATTAAAAATACAGCCTGGGCATTATTTATCTATGTAATGAATTCACCTGCATTGATATGACTTCTCAGGGTAAATTTTTGTTGCCAATGTTTAGTGTTGTCTGGGGACCATAAGCTGTTTGTAATGTGTTTACAGTAGGTAGCCAAACATGCTCACATCCTAATTGCATTTTTAAGTACTACACTAATAGGTGCCAGCACTGGCTTTTCTGCTTGTCTTGGTACATGGTCATATTTCCCCAGTTGTCCCATAACTAGAGAGGGAGGAAGGAACTACAGTGAAATTAGTTTCATACAGTCATGCAGCTCTCCTAAGTCATCTACTGTAGTTAAGTGTTATGCATCTTTCTTCAGTATTTGCATAAGAAAATTAGTTTCTCAGTGAAAGTTCAAGAGCATTTACATTCCATTAAAAGAATGTTGAAAAAAAGCTGTTTTTTCCAAGGTGCAGAAGAAAAGTCCAGCAAAAGGAGATATATATATTTTTATATATAAAAATATATATGGCCAAGACAGTCTTATAGAAAAACATGTAACTTCAGGAGGAGAACAGGTGAGAATTTAGCCAAAATATCAATGTCAGTCAAGAAATGGGAACAAAAACTGAGATCTGCCCAGTGGCACAAAGCCCTAATGTTTCTATTTCCGGAAGTGTCTTTGTTTTGTCCGTATGGACACTGTAGCTAAATATTCTGGCCCTGCAAGTCACAGCATTTCTAGAGTTCATGTGTCCAGAAGACTTCATTGTATCAGGGTAGTTTTACAGCACAGAAAGCTTAATGATTATTCTAATAGCACCCTCCTTAGTGCAGTGTGCCATGCTAAGTGTTCACCTGTTCTTAGAGGAGAGGTTGGGAAATAGCATCACCCTGCCAGGTCTTATACAGGAATGGTAAACACTCAGCATCTCCATTCTCTTTGTTGTATTGAAGAGAGGCTTTGTTTTAGGAGCTGTCAAATTACATGAGCAAAGTGGAGGTATCAGTAAATCTGTAAGGCCAGTTACACTGTCTTCTGCATCAGTCCCCAAAAATCATCTTCTCTTGAAATGCATGGGAAAGGCACACAGCCAGCAGGGATGTTTAGAGATCGTTTCTTGATGCTTGTATTTGAAATACTGATTTCACTCTAAATACATCAATTTTTCTACAGTAGGCATGTACTTCTGCTACTTGTAACCATTTTCTTCCTTCCTGTGTTTCCTGTTGTCCCATTTTAAACTATATGCTATACTTAGCAGTCTTCCAGGTCATAACCCCCAAAAGGTAGTGATCATGTTTGTACACTGTGTGGCACGTGGTGGAGATTTCTGAATGCTGTGGGAGGGACAGTCAGAGTTGGTGTTGGAGCAGTAGCAATGACCTGAATTAGTGTTACTTATGTGTGGGTATATAACCAATAGCAGTGCTCACCAGAACAAATCATTTACTTTAAGTCATTTGCCACACTGACTGTCTTGAAATAGCAAATAAAGATCAAGATTGAAGCTGCCTGGCTGCAGAAGTCTATCCCTACATTTATAGTTTAAAAAAAATTTCACTTTTATTCCTAGTCTTATCTTTGTAAGGCTTTCTCTCTTAGTATATCCTGCACCTACTTCTATGTGCTTTTTTTGAATCCTCTCATTTGTCCTTCTGCCTAAGCTTTGGTAGCAGGTAAGGCAGTAAAAGGAGGCTGGTTCTTTTGCAAGTGCTGCATATCTAAACTTCTCCTGATGAATACACAGGTTTCCGCCTCACTTGGCTATAACATGATAAAGGCCTCTAAAGTTTGGGGGGTTTTTTTGAGACCAAGATGTTAGGAAACCTATTATTTACAATAGAAGAGAGGCAAAATATCAGCACATAAACCAGAAGTCACTTTTCTTTTGAGGTGATGAGCGCCCAGCAGTGCTGGTGATGAGTAGCTTTAAAAACTTTTCAGTGAATAAGGTCTGTTGGTTTTTAGGGGAATCCTGTAAATATGTGAGCACAGCTATTTCTGTAGTTGCAGATTTATCTAAAATAAGAAGTTATTCTTCTGTGTAGAAGAGCATAAGATCAATTCAGCAGTCATATTCAAAATCTAGATCTTCAGAAAAAGGTTTTCATTTCAAACAAAAAGCTTTTAGATGCAGAGCTATGTTAGGAGGCCTGACACATAGGAGGCAGTGTGTCATTGCAGCTCTGATAGGCATGTGGCAGTGTTAGGTGCACATCAGGGTAGTTTCCTTCCCACTTAGCTCTCCAAGATCTGAAACAAGGAGAGAGAATGCAACCTTTCTTGCTATCACTGATTTCTCTGCCTGATGGCTTCCAAATTAGAGGGTTTTTCTTAACAGGACCACTGAGTTGTGTTAATTGTAGATATATTACTAATCTGAGAGCTTTTCTCACTCTTTCAGAAACTTGGGAATGACACAACTCCCAGAGAGTCTTTTGACACAGCAATGAGCTCAGAACGACTGGATGGAAGTGGTACAGGTACAGTATAAGTTTCCTGGTATAAACTTCCTAGAAAACGCAAAATGCCTGATGTCCAAAATCTCACTTCCCTCTTCAGATTTAATGTCTGCAATTGGTTAAGCAAAGTAGGAGTTTACACTATGTGAAGAGCATTAGAAACAAGCTCACTTTTTGTGCTATGGATGTCACTTCTCGTGAAGTCAGCTCTAGGGCTGAGGTTATGGCTCACTTTTTTACTGTTGTTGCACAGGAGGGAAGTTACTTGGTGCAGGTGGCTGGGGTGCCTTTGGAAGAAGGCTGGCTTTTAATGGGATCAGCAAAGCTGAAGCTCAACCCAAGAGCCAGCAAAAATGCCTGTGCACAAAGAAGTGGAAGTGCTCAATGTATCTGAGGATGGAAATATGACCAGGTTTCAAGCTTTAGGTCTGCTCTTACTAACTTGAGTAGTGCTGACTTTCAGCTGACTGTAGTGCTGCCAGTCTGTCAGTCAGCAGTGCTGACTCATAGTCAATGGTAGCTGGCTCTTCCCAGAATTTAAGCAGTCTGATTGAAGCCAGGGCTGTCTGCAAAGCTGTGGAGGCCCCTGGACACTGCTCATGTGCACAAAGCAGCTCTCCGTTGTGTACAAAATGGTATTCAGCCCTGCAGTGCTTACAGCACCAATTCCCTCTGCACCTCATCTTTCCATGCCCTTGTCAAACCGCAGTCCTGGTCCCTGACATGGCAGTGCCACACTTCAGCCACCTGAGGACAAGGCTAATAGACTGGTTTGCATGTATACTTTGGGGACTGGCCAGTGAAGGTTTCAAAAGGGATTCAGCTCTGGTGGTTTGTTTTACTACCTGAAAGGAGTGATCTGAACTAGGAAATCCAGGTCTGATATCTCAGCAGCGGTGGTATCCTGCAAGCCTGGCACACAGGATTGCTAAAACATACAAAAAAAGGCTGGAAAAGCAGGCTGAAATCAAAATCCAAAGGTGACCATCTTGATTCAGCACTTCAAAGATCAGTTTTGAAGTTTTATGTCTTTCTAAAGCTTTTTTTAAAAAGCGTATTCAAAGCATGCCCTAATTTATAAATCAGTGCTTTTAAAGCCTGCTTGTCTTTTGAGGAGGACCTTGTGAACTGTATGTGTCCCCTTAAGACAGCATACTAAAGTCAGAGGAGCAAGGATAGTCTGCACTTTGGGCATTGGAGTAGCTGGGGGTGTCTGACCTTAAGTTGCCTCTGGTCATCATCTCTGTATATGACACATTTCCCCCCACCTCACTGCACTGTGCTCGCCTCTTCCTTTTGGCCTCCAGCTCTCAGTTGTTTCCCTACCACTCTTGCTTGAGAGCTCCCCAAGGCTTCTTTTCATTGTTGCAGCTACAGTTAGTCTTTGGCTTGGGCTAATTTATTTTAAATTACTTCTAATAATGTTAGAAGGCCTGAGGTCAGGAAGAAAAGAAAGAAAGTTAATGGAAAATTGCTGAATATTGTTACAGGAGAACTAAGCTAGTGGTTCTGAAGGAGAAGAAGTTTTGGGTTTTTTTTTCCCTTGCTTTGTGTCTGGATGCTGCCTGCTTCTTTTGTATGCACACATGCACGGGTGCAGGTGGTGTCCCGCTGTTTCACTTGCAGCAAGAAAGAATTTCACATGTGCAGACACAAACTCTCCCTGTCACGCACTCACGCTCAACTCTACATGCCATACAGCTGTCTGCTTTGCCAGAGTTTACCTCCAGCTGGGCTGGAAAATGGCTACATAGGCTGGAAAAACATACTGGAGATTGGCTTGCAACAAACTGTATAAACACTCTCCCTCCCTTCCTCCCACTGCCATTAAAATGTCTGTGCTCAGCACTTCCATGTTCAGTAGGCTTTCTGAATGGGAATAGCAGGTAGGTAGGTCAAGTCAGCATCTGTGAGCACACACTTGGTTTTGCCAAGTACCAAGGCTACCAGTCTGCATTTCAGTTAGTCTGAAATTCTCTTCTGAGATAAAAGGTGTGAAAACTGTTGAAAGTCCCAAACTAAGAAACAAGTTCCAAGATTATCATTGAAACTGCTAGATACAAGTCTTCTACCTCCTGAAAGCGCTGCACAGTAGGAAAGTAGAGCAGGCTTTTTGGTTGTTAGCAACCTGGAGTCCAGCAGGCTTTCTACCAGCTTGCACAGTTCGATGGGACTGCTTGCAAGTCACTGTAAATTGATCTCTAAATACTTTGGTCTTTGTTTGGAATAAACAACATGTTGGTAAACTTACTAATGTTTGGAAACTGGAAGCCATGTACAGTGTTATTAGACAAATCAAAATACTACATAAAGAATACTTTGATCTGGCCTGAGTTTCAAAATCTCTTCTACAGCTTGCTAAAAGCAACAAATGAAAAGATGTAGCCTGCTGATCACACACTTGGGATTTATTTTCTGGGCCAGGATTTCTCTGTTGATCTTGGAAACCCAACCTTTTGTCTGTAGAGACACAAAACAGTCAAGAGCGGCTTTTTCCACTGATCCATCACTGTTTTCTCAGCAGGTAGGCTGTGCCATCTGCTCCTAGAAATACGAAGGAGGAATAAGGTCCAGCTAGCCATCATCTCAAATATATGAAAAAGGGGGGCACGCAATTGCTGTCTTGGGCAATTGAATCACAAATCTTAGCACATGTCAAAATTAGCAGGTTTAAATGCTTTACTTGCAGTGATTTTGAATAAGACATTGGGGATCCTCTTACACATAGCAGTGCATGTGTTAGCTTGTGGTGGTATTTTCCACACCCCTATAGCTGTGCATGGACCTTTCTGTGCTGCAGCAGACTTTATTTTATGTGTCTATTTATTTCAGTGCCTAAACAACAGCAGACCCTTCCAGAGAGTCGGTTTGCATTGAATAAAGGTGACTCCATCTCGGCATCATCAGAAAAAAATTCAAAAGCTGAACCAAAGGCAGAAGCTGGTGCAAAGGCAAGAAGTTCTTCCAATACACCAACTAGTCCAAAGCCCCCACTGCAGTCAACAAAGCCCAGCCTGGCAGGACGACCCACAGTGCCACAGAAACCACGCTCTGCCTCTCGTACTGGTGAGAAGCTCTTCTGGGCAGTTGTATCCCCAGCTCTAGGTGCTGTTTGTGTGGGCTGTGGTGGAGACAGCCATTGCCACATTCTGAACAGAAGTTAAAAGGAGAGGGACACTTCTTCATTGCCTTGCTCTTGACTCACATCCTTCTTTTCTACCTCCCTTTGCCCTAATTCAAATAAACTTATTAAAATGGTTTAATCTGTGACCCTCAAGAGTAAAGTGTGAGAAGCAGTAGTGGCAGTGGCAGAGTTTTGAGTTAGCCTGCTATCACAGAAGAGGTGAGCACAGAAAGCTACTTCAGCATCAAAGCCCTATTGTAGTAGCACTGACAAAAATAAATGTGTTTTCTCTAAAAACCTGCCTCTGTATACTAAAGTCCTTGGCGTTTTGTGGCAGGCTGCTCTTAGCCCCTCAAGCAAGTGCCTGTTTCTTAATAACTTGTACAAACCAGCTGTCTCTTACTTTTTCCTTGTTTAGCCTTTGTTTATTTCCTTATTGCTTTTGACTGAAAATAATTGTAACTGGGCTTTTATAACCCTGCAAGACTGCCTTCTGCCCAGATATTATCTTAAGGTTTCCAATAGTGGGAAATGTTTCAGCACATCTCCCATGCATTTTGTCTGTTGTTTAATAGGCCAGTGTCACAACCTCCTCTTCCCAAAGTACAACCACTGCAATTGAGGAGAATTAAAAGCCAGCTACAGACTTCCCAAGTATCTACAGCAAATATAGCTCATTAACTGCCAGGGAGTGAAAAATATGAGCATGGCCATCTGTAAGAGCTTGCAGCCCTCTTGACTTTTCCCATAATCACTGTTGACCTTAGAATGATGTCATTTATGATAAGGATGAGGAGTCAAAGGGATGTTACAGTCTCCTCCCTGCTCTTGATGTGAAACCTGAGCCTTCCCACTTCCTTCCAGTGGGCAGAATGTTGTTCACATACAAAATCACCTTCAGATTTTAGGTGGATTTTCATTTATTTTATTGACCATTTTAGAAACGGTCATCGAAGTGAGGGATGTTGAGTGAGAAGCTCATGAAGATGAATGTAACAGGGAGGGCATGGATTATTAGTAGTGCTTAATCTGTAAAATAGGCAGTCAGGAATACCTGAGCTGTTTCTGCCAGCTCCTATTTCCTGCAGAGAGAGCATACTGTGGATTTAACACAAGGGAGTAATTAATACTTACCCCTAATAAGCCAGCTCTTTGGTCAATAGTAAAAGCAGCACAGCTCTGTTGCAGACTAATTTCTGTCCTAATACTTGTAGTAACCCACTGCCTAAGGATGCCCAGGCAACGTGATGAAGAAAACCAAGCAAACATCTTTTCTATATTCTTGCTCTTGCTGTTGTTTCCAGCACTGTGGCCACACAAATAGTAGCAAATTTTTTGCTAAGTAATCTGGGTGCAAAGGAGGACAGCTCAGATGTCCACAAATTGTCAAAGACTGAAAGTCCATATCTAGCTGTGTTTGCCAGTCACTGTGCTCCTCGTGTTGATACTGAGCTTTCCCAAGCAAGTGGCCTCAGAGGCATATCAAATGCATGGAGAAGGTTCAAGAATTATTGTATCTATTCATACCAAATTGCATTTGGGAAGCTCATCACTTTCCTGTGCTGAAAGTGAAACAGTTGACTCTTTGTGGTCTCTCCTTAGCAGAGATAAATTTGGATTAATTTCTAGTATGCAACTGAATCAACTCTTTTTACAAATACATAATACAGATGATACTCTGACTTCCTTTTGTTCTTCTGTCAATGCTAACCTATCTTCCTAGTTCCTCTGTTATGTACACATGCCACTGTTTACTTCTTGAAAAGCAAACTTAAAAGCAGTTTAATAATCCACTGTTGCTGTACTTCCCTACTGTCCAAATGAGGCCTCTGGAGTGTAAGACTGAAAAGGTCTTCCTGTAAGGACTGTAAAGATGGTAGTCAGCTTGCCTTACATATCCAGCCATTTAGAGACAAGATATCCAGATATTTTTAAACCATGGATTTAAGTTTAAGTTTCAGATTTTCTCACAGTCCAGAAGATGGAAGTATTTTTTTCTTTTCAGCAACTCTTTATGGATGCCCTTGTGTTATGCTCTGGGAAGTTATTCATGGATGTACAGAGTTCTGTAACACTTTTTATGTAATTTTTTCCCTGGTTCACTTTTAGACCTTATCATTGTGAAACAGGACATCTAAATTGATGAGTTTATTATGTTTCAGAACAAAAAAATAAAATATAACTAGAACAAATATTTCCAGAAACCCATCAAATTTTTTTTTCAGCTGTTCTTTCCAAATTCCTACTTATATCTTGCATGTAAATCACATGGTCACATCAGATTTCTATTTGCACTACATTATCAGTACACATAAAAAATGCTGAAATTGAGATCTTCTGTTTGACCGTTAAAAGTCTTTCACCTGGACTGAGGTCCATACAATTTGTTCCCTTGTTGTAATGTAAACTCCTGAATCCTTCTTTTTCTGACACAGGTTCTGGCTGGTTTTTGTTTGTGTATTGTGTTGAGGTTTGGTCCATCATAAACAACTGTTTCTGTGAGCTTTAGTGTAGATACAATTTTTCCTTTTCACTCTTTTGTTTATGGTACTCCACAGAGGATGCTCCAGAGTCTCCCTCCGGCCCCAGTTCCCCAAAAGTTGCCCTGCTTCCACCAGTGCTGAAGAAAGTTCCTTCTGATAAAGAAAAGGATGGTCAGAGCAGCCCCTCAGTCAGATCATTTTCTCAAGAAGGTAGGAGTATTTGTGTAACCTGGTGTCTTCTAGTGAAATTTGATGTGTCAATGTCTCCTGATTTGTTTTCGCCTGGAAGGGAAGAGGGTTATGCATTTGAAGGTGCAAAAAGCAAGGAAAATGTATCTGGTCACCTATTCAGCATCTTGTCCACCTATCTTTGATCAAATAAAATAAAAAATTAATCCCTGGGTATTAATAATGCAACTGAACAATTAAGGGATTCATGTGTACATTTATGGTTGGTTTGATCTGAACTAAGATGTTCAGACCAATAATGTGAAATTTCACACAATAATGGGAAATGCAGCTCTGTGGTTCAGAATGTTTCCGGGGAGCAGCCATAGCTTTGTTCCTTGCAGCCAGCCCACTGCTCTCTTTGTTTTCCTCTCTGCTGGTCTCTGCATGTGACTGACTTCGCCTCCCCATCTTTGGGCAATGAGTCTCTGTGTGCCAGGGCAAGGCTTGGTACCTCTTATCTTTCATACCCAACAGTAGGCTGCTCTCTTCTCTTTGCTGATTTTCATGTGTGCACTGGATTTCTACTTTTGCTGAGCTCAAGCTTCCTCTGATAGCACAGGGTATGTGCAGAAATAGTCACAGGAATGTTGCTCAACAACATGGTGTTTGCTGGCACAAGTGATGATGTTTGAAATCTGGGGGTGAGGTGTGTTTCCTTCCTGGGTCTCTCCTCAAGAAAGACATCTAAGGTGATTCCCATCACTTAAGCTGTGAAACAAAGGGGTGCCCTTTCACACTCTGACAACAGATTTTCACAGCATAAAATGGGGAAAAAATGAGTTGAGGTAGCTACATAATGCTGGGTTGTGAAGACTGAGAAGTTGTGCTGCAGAATCCACTGTCATCATTCAGACGATCCAGATTACCAAAAGCAACAGAAGTCAGGCACTGTGCTTTCTTACTCCTTGCTCCCTTTAAGCCTCTCCAGTCAAACACAGAATTTTCTATTCGGCTCTACATGGCACTGTACATATTTTATCAATAATAGTTTAGACTTGCCAGGTCTTAAGGAGCTTCTGGGCTTTGCATGAAGTTGTTTGGGAAAGAGTAAATTCTGTTTATTTTATTTTTATTCCTTTTCATGTTTTCTTTTTTATTCATTACTGTCCTACTTCCTCACTTAGCCATTCCTCTGTCCTTGCTTTCTGCCTCTCTTCAGGCTACCGTGTTCAATTTATTTCTGCAACTGGTAAATCACTGCAAATCTGTCTGAGTTAGTAACAAAATCATATCTCCTGTGAAATAAAGCTACAAATTAGATGATACTTGATTGTAAAATTGCTTTATGTCGATGATTTTAACTGTACTTCATGGAACAACCTGAAAATACACCTCTTTGCACTGTGCAGCTACGAGATCGGGCTGCAGTTACCAACATCTCAAGATATCTGGACTACATTTAAACAAGCAACTGGCATACTGATTACTTCTCTCTGAATAATTGATTAAATGGGTTGGATAAGTGAAAATTTTCATATTACCTTCTGTATGTGGGCCTACAGAACAGCTTAGGAGTATAAACAAATCCTTTTCCTTGCTAGAGCAAACAGGAGATTGTCAAAAAAGAGATGCAGCTCTTGACTGTGCCAAGCCATCTGGCAGCGTGAGAACCACTCCGGGGCAGTATTCTACCAGTGCAGAAGAGGAAGCTAATGTGCTTGGGCAGAGGATGGCACAGCCAACTTCTGGTTAGATGTTTTCATTTTTCATCAAGGTGGTGCTTGATAACTGGCACTAACAATTGTTAAGAAATGGTAATAGCAAAGAATCCATAGAAGGGTGTGGGTTTGTCTTCTGTCATCATGAGAAAGGTAAAAATCTCTTGGGGTTCTAATAATATTTCTGCCCTCATAGGATTTACATGGCATGAAAAAATTCACAGATACAACATGTTTTGTGCATGTTTCCTTTGTGTCAACTCCAGTCACCAGTTCCATCTAGCACATGCAGCCCCTCTGCAGAAGAGCACTCACTACTATCTGTGACTGCTCAGTGCAGCAACACTGGCACACTGCAGGAAGGCTGGCTGCTGCTTGCTGTGTTGCACACCTGTCATTTCTAAGATCATGCACTTCAGTGTTTCAAAAAACATTTCAGTTTGAATATTGTTAGTGCCAGTTTCAGTGCATCACTCACAAAACCATTTGAGAACTGGGTAAATCGGATTATTTATTGTTACTTTGATTTTCAGTTGCAAAAGCAAAGAAAAATGCCACCTAAAGAACCCAAGCCCAGCATGTTAGTCAAAGGAGCAGCTTTGACTCACAGTGAGCTCATTCAGTAGGCTATAAAAGTGTTCATTTCTTTTATGTGCTTTTAAAATATAAAAGCTCCTGTTCTCAAATGGTACATGTTTATATGTTTCTTTACCTGTTAAATGGTTCATTTGAAAAGTTGTTCAAAATTACTTTTTTTTTTCTAAAGTGTTTTAATTGTGTATTTGAACACCTTACGCAATTCCATTTACCCACAGTTTTTCTGCTTATAAGACATCACCTAACCCTTCCTCAGCCCAAAATTTATCCTTTTTGTATTATAGAATCAAAGTTAGTCCATCCAAACTGAGAATCTCCCTTTCCTATCATAATCAAATTATTATATTTTAGTTCATTCTGAGATACCTCTCTGGCAAAGTAAGTTTTGCAGGCTGAGATCCTGCCATAGACTGATGCAGGTCACCTGTGTTGTACGGTTTCATCGAGGCGAGGGTAAGCTCTTCTGGCAGAAGCCTGCTTGCATTATGTGGACTTAAATGCCTGATATATCTTTCAGTCATTTATGAGGCAAACTACTTGCCTATATTTATCAGGCCATAAACTAAAATGGCTGCTGCAGGATGTGTTTTGGGTTTTGTTTGAAGTCAGTGAAGGCCAGACAAAGGCCAGGTAATTATTAGGAGCTACTGGTATCAAGGATGACTCAAAAAATTTCCAGGGACCTATTTCTTTGAAAAGCAGTTGTGTTTTGGAAGGTAGAAATGCCTGAATATTTTTGTACAGGATAATCCTCTCAAATTCTGTGAAATGGCTTTAAACACTTTTCTCAAAATCCCTTCCTGTTTCCCAGCTTGTAATGCCAGGATAAGAATGCAGTGATTGTGTAGCTGCTGGCCCTTATTTCCTCACATATTTTGGCTAGCACAAAGGAAAAAACAGGTATTTTGGACTCAGGAGAACTATTTGGCTGCCTTGGGATCCCTCTCTGTACTTCCCACATTCCTGGCAGTCCATGGCACAGCCTGCCACACTTAGAAATGGCTGAAGAGATGGTCAGTGGCACGCTGCTGCTGTGGCTGGAGCTGCGTGCTGGG
Organism: Pyrgilauda ruficollis; assembly: GCF_017590135.1. Taxonomy (NCBI): domain Eukaryota; kingdom Metazoa; phylum Chordata; class Aves; order Passeriformes; family Passeridae; genus Pyrgilauda; species Pyrgilauda ruficollis. The sequence goes on along the minus strand of NW_024528599.1, from coordinate 12,254 downwards.
GACAGGGCAGGCTGTTCATTGCAATGATGAGGCTACAGGTGAGTGCTACACGGGGAAGGAGAAGAGGTGCTGCATGGCCACAGCAGCCTCTTGTCACGGGAGGTATTCACAAAAGTGGTCAGGAGCAAGGATCAGTGTGAACCAAAGCTGACCATCCCTACCCAAAATGGTGGAGCAAAGAAGGTCTTGTAATGACAACATTTAATTTTGTGGGAGTGAAGTGAGGTGACTTGCAGCAAGGTCCATTTAAGGGCCACTGTGTGTTTGAAGTTTCACTTCAAGTGCAAGTATGAGATTTGTAATGCTATCAGTCCTTGGGTAAGGTCACCCTGGTTGATGTGTATAACCATCTTGTTACCATAGCAGTTGTAGGTCACTGATTAGGTCAGGAATCTCAACAAGGTTTTACAAACTGCTTTTCCAATTTATTTTGAAGCTTTTAGGTTTGGAGAAAGCCCTGGCTTTATGGAGATTTCAGAGTACTGGGTGGCCAAAATGTGTACTGTTTACATTTAGATTGTGGGAAGTGAATGTGGCCTCCTGCTTTCCCCATTGCCAAGCACAGCAAGGTGCAGAGCCATGGATGTCCTTTTTATCAAGGGACAGGAAGGACATTGGGATCTGGAAGTGTAGTGGGGCAGGGAGAAGAAGTTTGGGTATCAAGAATTAATGGACCCATGCTACTCCTCCTAGTGCAAATTAATTCAGTGGTATCAGGAGCAGCTCCCATGTGCATTAATGACTTTTTAATTGTTATTTTTTCTTCTTCCTTTCTCTTCTGAAATCATTAGTAAGTCCTGTTTCTGTTTTATGCAGCTGCAAAAAGAAGCCCTGGGCAGCAGTCTCATGAGTTCCAGGAACTGAAGCAGAGGTCCTTAAGTAAAGACGGCCATCAGGGAAGCAAGTCCAGTGACTCTGGAGAAGAAGCAGATAAAGATTTTATTTTTATTTAGCAATCAGTACAAGTGCTTTGTAGCGCAAGAGCTTTTTATAACAATCGGGGTTCAGCAATCAACAGCCCTTTTAGTCAGCTGCTCTTTCACCACAGGTACATTTCCATGCAGAAAACCTGATCTTCCAGTCATGACTTACAGTACACCTGGCATTGATTCGGTCCTTAATTTCTGGTGTGTACAGTGCAAGGCATTCCTTTCCATGCCTTTGCCTAAAGCCAGCTATTCTTTCATGTGTTCTACTTGAATTTCTCTGAAGCAGCTACAAGGAGTGCCCTGCATTAGGGCATTTAGAAAGCAAAGCAAATTAACTGGACACTGTCTTACACTAATACACTGTACAGCAGGTAATGTGTTGTACTGCTGAATGTAAATGTGTCAGATCTGCACGTGACTTACCTATAAATATATTCTTGCGGTATGCAATTGCACATTGTAATTATATTAAAAGAGCACACTAATAAAATAATTTGTATAGATTATATATATTAAATGCTTGGGTATGGTTTTTACATTCTCCCATAGGGAGCTTCTTTCTTCCTGTTCACCTACTGTACATAAAGCTCCAACGCTTACATTTGTGTACCGTCAGAAAGCACAACAGATAAGGATTTGGATTACGTATAACCATGGTATGCTTCCACATTCGTATATTAATGTATATAGTTGATTGGAATGAGGGCAATTGAAATTTTATTAATATTGGTGTTTTCTGGAGGCCTTCCTTGGTTCTGTCTGCATATTAGCTTCATTTCAATGTGTAATTCTATGAGAAACATAGTTCGACATCTGTAAAAACATTTCAGCTTTTGAGGGAAGGGATGCAAATTTCATGGCTACCCACTTACATTACAGGTTGAAGGGATTTTATTCATATGTATATTTGTAACAATAAAAAATGATTTTACAACTGAAATACTAGTCTTCATTTTTACAGCACTGTTTGTGGTCTGGTGGTCTCTGATCTTTGAATGCTGGCACTGGGTCACGTAGGCAAAGTGTGCAGTTAAGACAAAACCTGTATAATTTTTCTGCTTCTAGTAAAGTGCCTGTTCCAGCTGAAAGGGATACATACACATGAGAAAACTGCTGAAGGACGATCACTTCACTATTCTCCCACCTTGGAATCTTTAGCAAACTAGCCTTTGTGTGAGCCAGAAACACCTGCTAATTTAAATTCTCAATTTTGGTCACACAGGACAGAATGAAATTGGTTTGGTAACTCTCTCCTAAGAGCAATTTCTCTGGCCCTTTTGTGGCTTCTTGACTGGACAAAAGTGCTCAGATACCTGCCTCTCTGATGACCTTCTGTCTGATCCCCGTGCACATGAAACGAAATCTTACGAAAGAGAAAAGAAAGACTTACAAACACCATGGAAAGGAGATATGATCAAATGAAATTCAATTGAAAAAAACCCAATAAAAACCAGAAAATTGAGACATTCAGTCTCAATCTACAAGAAAATGCTCTGGGAGGAAATGAGGTGCAATGCAAAGGGCCAAAAGATGCCAAAACTAACCTCACAGATGCTGCAAGAGCAGGGGAAAAAATCAAGGAGGAAGACACAACTTTGAGGAGAATATATCTGTGACATAACAACTTTGAGGGGAATATAACAGTGACATGGCATGGATCCTGAAAAAAACAAAAAAAAAATCTTCGCCAAAGTCAAAGCCATCAAAAGGCATGGGATGCTGTCAAGTGTAGGGATATGGACCAAAGATTGCCCAGTTGATTCCCATTGAAATTGCAAGATTTTGTTTCCCTTCCTGAAAGGAAATGAAATTTCCTTTTGGGAAGGTGGGACAAAGTGGAAATTTTCCAGAGTAGAAATCCATTTTGATTTAGGTGAAATGTACATCTTTCAGTTAAGCTTTGAGTAGCCTGCAAACATAGTTGTTTAGTCTGACTGCCTGTTCTCGAAAAACCTATGCTTGGAAAAACTTCTTCAGCCCAAGGACAAGAGATAAGGGGGAAGGCGGGGGGCAGACAGAAAGGATGCTATGGAGAGCAGGGCAACATGACCCAGGAATTCTTTCTAAAGAAGAACTGGCAGCAGCTGTCACCAAAAATCAGTAGAATGAATATCTATGAACCTATTTAAAATTGCATGCATATGTATTTGAGAGTGAGATAAACAGGATCTGGAGTTCCCAGAGGTATATATGTCATTTTGGGGAAACAATTCCCACATGCATCCAGCATCCAGCACTGTAATAAACATACCGGCTTTACAACTTTCACGAAGTTGTGGAGTTTGTTTGCTTCCACAAATCATTTTGGCAAGGCCAGCCAGGGGACTGTCTGTCCTAGCAGGGGCGGAGGGGAAGATGGACCTCCCGAGGCACACCTCGGGATTTTCCTGGAGGAGGAAAAATCCTCCACTCATCTCGGCTTGCCAACTGCGGAGACAGACAAGGACCTGCCTGCTGGTGTGCAGAGGACAAACAGTATATATTGAGGCGCCCCTGGGGGGAAGAGAGAGATAGGACTGCTGAGTAAGTCTGAGTAAGTCACTCAGAGACATCTGAGTGCTCAGCCTCATTCCTGTGCCTGCAGGTACACCAGCCGATGAGGCGGCGGCTGGATTAGCAACGGGGGGGTCACTGTTGGATAGGGCGACTGCTAGCGACTCTGGGGGTGGGTCGAGTGAGCCTGTGTGTGTGTTTGTGGTCTCTGGACCACATTGCATGGTTAATGCATTGTGTGGTTAATGGTAGTGTTTTTGTAATCGTGCGGGTGCGCGGTATACAAAAAGGAGCGAGTGAGTGAGTGTACCTACAGTGCGGAGGGGTTTCTACCCGCGGCTGAAATGCCCGAGTGAGGCCTGAGGCGCCGGCTGGGGCAGGCTGTGGGGCAGGGAGCACCTAGCAGAAAAGTGGAGCAAGTGGAGAAGCGTGGGTGAGGACATCTACTGTGTTTAAAGGTGGTGATTTGTGTAGATTGTGCACACTTTAACCGTGGCTAGATGAACTCAAGGGGTTCCTCTGCCCTAGTGGTTTGGACTTGATCCCAGGGAGTTTGTGAATCTTGTGAATTATTGGATAGATAGAGGAGACAAATTAGTTCATTTAGAGGGGCTTTATTGGACTTCAGCCGGTACTATAGTAAGTATATACTCTGGACTGGGAACAACCTGCCGCAGAGGATTTAGAATTCCCTGGAGTGATAAACAGAATAGCCTGCCTCTGCGGGCAATTCCTGGGAGCCTTTGGTGCATCGAGAGGCTGGCACCCTGCGTGGGTACTGTTGCAGGGCAGAGTTTGTGAGAGGCGCTGGTATTGCTGTTCTAGTAGGTGTCAGGGCATATGCCCCAAGTGTAAATTGAAGTTTCCTGATCAAGCTGATTCAGAACCTAAGATCTTAAAGCTTGTCTGTGGAAGATCACATCTGATACCTGCCACCTGGGTGTGTGTACAGGAGGAAAGGCAAGGAAAACGCAATCAGGGACCACACAGACAAGGACCACCTCGGCTGGGCGGAAACCAGTGTGCAATCTGTAAAAGAACTGGTCACTGGAAAAATCAATGCCCAGAACGGAGACGAGGTGACTGACCAGTGGCTGCACACATACAGAACAACTGAGGAGGACGGGGGGATTCTACCCCAGTGGATCCACTGGTTATAACAATGAGGCTGGGGGAAGAAGGGAAAAGGGTGGGATTTTTGGTTGATACAGGGGCCACATATTCAGTTTTAAATACAGCTTTAGTACCTGTAGAAAATGATTATGTTGTAGTGCAGGAGGCAACTGGCCAGTCTGAAAAGGCATATTTTTGCAAACCTTTAAGGTGTAAATTGGGAAAACAATGGGGTATTCATAAGTTCTTGTATATGCCCAATTTGCAAAAGGCACTTTTAGGGAGAGAATTATTGGAGCAGTTACAAGCAACCATTACATTCAAAAATTGAGAGGTTACTCTGGAGGTGAATGATCAAAAGTACATAGAGGTATTAAGTTCAGCCTTAACAGCTATTGGAATTAAGGAGGAAATTGATGAAGATATATTAAGTCAAGTATTTCCTGTGGTATGGGCCTCTTATGTACCAGGGAGGGCAAAAAAATACCTCCCCCATAGTAATTAAGGGAGGAAGGGACAATGTGAGAATTAAGAATTTTAAGAATTAAGGAACCAGTGAGAATTAAGCAGTACCCCCTAAAAAAGAAGACAGGGAAGGAATCAGCCCAATAACTGAAAATTTTCTGCAGTTAGGGTTATTGAAAGAATGCCAATCTGATTTCAATACTCTCATTGTACCCATTCGGAAATCTGATGGGTCATATCGCACCACCTGAAATACCGTGTTTTCTGCCAGGCTGTTGGGGTCCACTACGGCTAGCTATGGACCCTTGCCCACACGATAATTCATAGACAAAGGTAAAAGATTGAGAAGCGCTCTTCTCCACGTTCTCTCTTTATTCCAAGAGACACACCAAGTTGACAAACATATGGAAGTGTCTGGTGTCTGGGAACTGGTGTCTGGTGTCTGGGAACTTTTATACTCCAGGGAATGGGGACGGAGGAAGAGGTCCACAGCCAATGGATACCAGTGAGGAGTGGTGAGGGGAGGGTCTCTTCACCCAGGAAGAGACCACCAGGGGGTACTGGGGTGGGTGAGGGAAAGACCATGTGATGGGAGAAAGGGGTAACAAACCATGTGATACAACATAAGCTATACAGTGCAATATGAAAACTACTCTGTGCAAATTCCCAATCACCCAGTGCAAAAGAACAACATGCCCTCACTGCCAAGGGTCTGCACCGCCATCTCTGAGTGCAGGGGTAAACCCACGTGGACTCCGTGGTGGTGAAATATGGCAAACTGATATCACCCATGTGTCAGAATTTGGAAGGCTAAAATATGTGCACATAAGTGTGGACACTTTTCCTGGTGCTGTCTATGCCTCGGCCCACACAGGGGAGAAGGCAAAAGATGTACTACACCATCTAGTGCAAGCCTTCTCTGTGTTGGGGGTCCCAAAGATGATAAAAACAGATAACGGTCCAGCATATATCTCTAGGACGGTAGCTGATTTCCTGCAGGATTGGGGAATCGAACATCAAACAGGAATACCACACTCCCCAACTGGCCAGGCCATAATTGAGCACACTCATCAAAGTTTGAAGAAAACCTTACACCATCAAAGATCAGATCAGAAATTATTCATAATCCTTTCTGTTCTGTTTTTTTATTTTGTGAGGTGCTCAGCCAAGGATATGGATTGGAAACAGATTGCAGTGTGGCTCCTGGGGATCCAGTTCCTAATCGGCGAGGCGTGGATTGTGCCCCAGCCCAAGCAGAATGTTTGGGTCACCCTAGCCCGTGTGCTCCAAAGAGATCATCTCTGCTTGTCTATGGCCTCAGCGGATGACCCTCTGTCAACTTGCATGGTGGGAATACCGTTCACATTTGATCAGTACCCAGCAAAAATCCAGGCCCTCATGGATCAGATTAACAGAAACCGCTCTATGATTTATCGTCCTTATGTTCCATTTACGAACCCCCTAGTTTTGTGGTAAAAGTGGTGAGCCGAGCTACCCACACTCGAGAATGATCCTCCTGAGTTTGAATTATTGGGTTCTGCTAAAGCTTCCTTTTGTATTCAGTTTAACTTTAAGCCTCATTACTATCCTGAGAGTTATATTTCAGTTAAAGTGTGCCAGAAGGAGTTTTGAGCGGCATCGTGGTGCAAAGAGATCACTCATCAAAATCTTCCATCCAGTGAGCGTCAGATGCCCTTGAAACTCCTGAAGGGAACATTTTTGATTTGTGGGCAGAGGGCCTGGGCAGGGATTCCCTCTCATCTTCTAGGAAGTCCATGTACCATCGGGCAGCTGTCCCTGTTTTCACCCAACACCACCCAAATTTTAAATTGGCAGACTGAATTAAATAATTCGGCTCCTCAAAGAGTAAAGCGTGACACAATGCAATTGGACGAGCATTGCGATTCAGAAGTAGTAACTTGGTCCAAACCTGTGAAGGCTGCAGTGTCGGCATTTTTACCTTGGGTTGCCGCAGCAAAAGCACTCGGGGGATTAGGCCAGCTTGAGTGCTGGGTTGCAAAACAGGCCAATTTAACATCCAGCACGCTCAGTGACCTCCTGGAAGACGAGCAAGCAACCAGGAAGGCGACGCTACAAAATAGAGTGGCCATAGACTTTTTACTTCTCGCGCACGGGCATGGGTGCCAAGAATTTGATGGCCTGTGTTGTTTCAACATCTCTGACAAGAGCCAAAACATCCACGCCTCGATCAACCAAATGAAAGATCTAATAAAACAAGTCAAAGAAGAAACTGGGGACTGGTTTTCCAACTTTTTCAGCGGTTGGGGACTGTCAGGATGGGCAACTTCTCTTATCAAGGACATTGTTTTAGTACTTTTGGTTATCTTTTTAATTTCTATTGCTGTTGGAATTATTAAAAAGTGTGTTATTAAGGTAACCACAACCACGGCACCTACCCCTCCAAGATCTTTGTGGGACGAAACCCAACTCTAAAGTCTGCAGTGACAATCGGCATTCATTTTGTTATGTTACCCAAAACAAAATACTATCAAAAAACTAAACAAAAAAGGGGGACAGTCTCCTCCCAGGAGACTGCCCCCCTTTATAAACCCTTGTAATCCCGTTCTCCGGACTCTCTTCTGTGTGTGCTCCCTCCAAGATTGTTTCATTGTATCATCCTGCCACTTCTCCCTCGGGGAAGGAATAAACGTCTTGGAACTTTGCCACCAGAGAGTCCCTCTCTCCCTTTGTGTCACTCAGCCTCGACGAGGAACCTCTCCGGGTGCCACCTTTGGCCGGGCCAGGTAGAAGGGGAGGTTCCAGCCGAAAGGCCGAACCGCTACCCACAGCCCCAGCTAAAGGAGCTCGAGGCGGGGAGCGGCCACTCGGTGGTGCTGCTTGGAGGAAAAGGGCTGGGCAGCTAGCCTGTTACGAGGCTCGCCCTTTCTCCTGGGATCCAGGCCGTGGCGTGAGTATCGGTATTCATTAGTACTGACGGATACATTTTCAGGATGACCAGAAGCGTTCCCCACCAGAACTGTCAAGGCTCAAGAGGTGACCAGGGTATTATTACATGAAATAATACCACGCTTTGGAGTTCCAGGCACAATAACCTCAGACAGAGGATCACATTTCATTTCCAAAATAGTGCAATAGATTAGTAGCCACCTGGGCATAGATTGGGAACTTCACACTCCATACTGCCCCAATTGAGCGACCAGGTGGAGAAAATGAATCATTTGATTAAGTAGCAGATTGTAATACTGCAGCAGGAAGTCAATCTGCCTGGTCCCAAGCTCTTCCACTGGCACTATTGCGAATTCAAACTAAACCTCGGGCTAAAGAAAAGCTGAGTCCTTTGAAATGCTTCATGGAAGACCATATGGAATACAAAAGGGAACATCCACCCACATTGGGGTGGTAACATTGGCCACCTACGTGGTGGCTTTAAGCAAACAGCTCAGAGGAATTGAGAAACACACAGCTGGAACTCAGAGCAGGCAGCTAGATGGACCAGTACATAACATACAGCCTAAGGGTTATGTATATGTTAAGTCTCTTACAGAAAATACTTTGGAACCATAGTGGGAGGGACCAGTCCAGGTGCTTCTCCCCACTTTCTCCACAATCAAGATCAAGGAGCAGAATGCCTGGATCCACCACTCTCGAGTGAAGAAGGCCCCAGAAGCCCCTTGGAGAGTGACACCAGGAAACAATGAACTGAGACTAAAGCTTACTCAGGCAAAATGAGTATATTGTGTCTGGGGGTTGTTTGTAATTTCATTTACAGAATTGTTTTGTATATAATTATAACTGGAGTCTTAGAATTCGAGAATACCTCTATCCAAAGCAATGCTGAATGTCCTTGGTCCCAGGCTTTTAATCATTATACTGGATCCATAGGAGAACCTTCTGAGATAAAAGATTTAAACCTATTCAGTGTGGCAATCCATGGGAAACAGGTATATGAGAAGCAGGAGTGGTAGGAACTGTGGACACTTCAAGGGATCAGAGGAGAAGAAATCAAGGCAGGGTGCTGGGTGGTCAATGGGAAGGCTCATGAGAGATCAGATTAGTGTCTCAACCTCTCCTGTATACAAACACCAGGAAGAATGTAGGTGAACAACAACTGTTGTTCAATCCAGAATGGTCTCTCAAACGTGTTGAATTGCTAATGCAAATTAACAACTCCAAAATCCAACCAGCCTGCTCCTCTTTGCTAAGAACATCCTTTGAGAGCTGGACAATGTAGTTACAAAGACAAGTATACCTCAGAAGCAGAATAAGAAAATATCTAACTGAAATATTAAAGATAGGATTGGGAGTTTTAAATGGAATTGATTCAGAAATACTGATGAATAAGCTGGCCCCTACAGCAGCTGGCCTAGCCAAATTGAAGCAGCCTTTACAGTCATCTCTATTGGCATTAGGAACTGGCCAGTGGCAGATTTCAAAAGTACTGCCAAAGTGGGAAAAGGCCAGGGACCAAGACCACAAGCTAATACTAGAAGTGCTTAGTACAATTCAAGATAATGTGTCTTTAGCTTTCAGTTTTATACAAGCACAGTTATGGATGTAGGCAACAGCAGCTTTGATCATACAGGAAGGGGGTGAAGGTAATTTTCCAGCTGAAATTCAGAAGGTTGTCTGGGATAATGCGATTGATTTTGAAAGGAAGTTTCAGTCCTGGTGGACTATGGTAAATTTCACCTATGATCCTGTTTCTAATGTGGCCATGCCTTTGTGCTTACCATACGTAATGCCACTCTACGTTATCCCCCCCATCATTACACTAGGATTAAATAATGAAAAAATAGTGCTCTCCCCTTCAGAACATAGGGTGTGGGCATGAAAGGTGAATGAAAAGTGGCAAACAGTAAACTTAGAATCTTGTATTACTAGGGAACAACTAGGACTCATTTGTGAAAGCAACGCTATTAATGCTCAGGATGTGTGTCCAGACACTGAACAAAGTATTTGCCACTTTGAGGTTCATCCAGTCACTGATCAGAAAAAACTGTGCTCGTATAGACTAGTAAAGGTTCTGTGTACTTGAGAACTGTTTGTGCTATTGTAAAAATTCATAACAACTATGTTATTTTGTCTAGTAGAAATCATTCTAACTTTTGTATTTGTAGTTTTGTTAACCTCCTTATTAAATATACATGGTAAAGCATTAAGAGGTACTTATTATCATAGGGACTTGCATTAAGTAAAAGAATATACTTATGTTCTCGGTAAGGAGGAATGAGACAGAGTGGAAATTTTCCAGAATAGAAATCCATTTTGATTTGGGTGAAATGTACATCTTTGAGTTAAGATTTGAGTAGTTTGCAAACATAGCTGTTTAGTCTGACTGTCTGTACAAGCAAAAACCTATGCTCGGAAAAACTACTTCAGCAGAAGGACAAGAGATAAGGTGGGAGGCGGGGGGCGGGGGG
>NW_024528599.1:0-1292 GCF_017590135.1 Pyrgilauda ruficollis | reverse complement strand
TGCACCTCATTTAGTCTCAGACCACTTCCTTGCAGTCACTAAATGTCTCAATTTTCTGGTTTTTTTCAGGCGCATTTTGTTTGATGGTATCTCCTTTCCAGAGTGTTTGTAAGCCTTTCTTTTCAGGGTCGCAAGATTTTGTTTCCCTTCCCGAAAGGAAATTTCATTTCCTTTCGGGAAGGGAAACGAAATCTTGCGATTTCAATGGGAATCAATTGGGCAATCTTTGGTCCATGTCCACTTGACAGCGTCCCATGCCTTTTGATGGCTTTGACTTTGTGACTTTGGCGAAGTTTGTTTTTTTTTTTTGTCCCCAGGATCCATGCCATGTCACAGATATATTCCCCTCAAAGTTCTGTCTTCGTCCTTGACGTTTTCTCCAGATTTTGCGGCATCTGTGAGGTTAGTTTTGGCATCTTTTGGTCCTTTGCACTGCACGTCATGTCATCCTGGTCCATTTTCTTGTGATCTCTAAATGTCTCAATTTTCTTTGTTTTTTTCTTCAACATCACTTCCTTTGTGTTGTGGTGTGTTTTCATTTTCTTTATCTGGTATATCTTACTGTTTGATTTGTGGGGTTTTTAATCCCTCTGTGTTTTTCTCCCCCTGCCTTTGGAGTGGCACAGGTTCCCTATATTGTATCTTATGTTGCTAAATTTAGACTCACTCCCTTATTGTTATTCAGCTCGGTTAACTGTCAGTTCTTATTTGTTGCCTGGCCACTCCCTGCTAAGTTGTCAATCCCTCTTGTCCCTACCCTTTTTCCCCAAAACCTTCCCTGCTCCTCCCCTCCTCAGATGTCAATCCCTCCCTAAACCTGTCCTTCCCTCCAGAACTTTCTGTGTCAGTTTTGTATCCTTTGAAACCCCATTGGTTTATCTAAGCCTTACCCCTCCCTTAAGATCATCTATTGGTTTACAGATTGTATTTCCCCGCCTTGTGTTCCACCCTCAGTCTTCCGGATTGGTCAGAAACTGTATCTTCCCCCAAGACCGCCCCTGTTTATAAGGTAGTGCCTGCCCATGATTCAGGGCCTTGGGACCTTGAATCCGGGGGGTTGTATCACTGGGTAAAGCTACCCCTGTTCCGACCCCAGGACCTGTGCTGCTGCCTCTTGGTTCATCTGCGCCGAACCTCCGCTAGCAGCTGGAATTGTGCAGGGTCTGCCAGGGGGATCTGTCGCGCCCCTGTTGTCGCCACCGTTGGGCTGGGGGCAGGTAGCCCCAGCACCGCGACACCTTTGATGGTATCTGCATTGCAGAGCATTTGTAAGTCCTTCTTTTCTGTTTCCA
>NW_024528598.1:0-851 GCF_017590135.1 Pyrgilauda ruficollis | reverse complement strand
ATTTGATCTCTCCGACCATTTCAAAATTGGATCTGATTGAGGTTCTGATTGATAACTAGCAACTGCTAGAGGAACCTCTGGAGTTGTGTTTGTTCTCCTTTCTGCAAGGGGCCCTGCAGAGGATTACAAACACTGCCTCCTCCTTTAAACAAAAAGGGGGACCTGTGGATGTAACATCCTGGTCAGAGAGCAAGAAAACTAGATAAGATTTCCTAGAATCAGCTTGAGAGACTTTAGGGAGTTGAAGATAAACAATGACAGCTTATTATTATAAACAACCTGCAGGTGTTGTTTTCCTACTCTCTGTTTTCTTGTTTTTCTCACAGATTGTTTATAAATGGGCTTCTTGTTAATTAGCCAATCAGGTGAAATGTATTAACTGAATGACCAGTCAAATCTACCTGGATTGGAACAGCTTATAAAAAGGAGCAGGTCCAAATATACAGTGCATGTTATGCCAATCAGCCTTCTGATGAGTCTGTGTCATTTCTTACTCAATAGTGACAGATATGAGCAAAGGCACCTATGTTAAAGCAAGCAGATGTTGAAGTAGCTGTGATCCCATGAGAAGTTTGGACAGAAAGAGAGAAGAGTGATGAAGACCCTTTGCCCACAGGGAAAAAAGAAGACCTCTGTTCCTAGAGATGAAGATGATTTCAGAAATAGATAAAGAGAACCTTTGCTCTTGAACAGCTCATCCTTAAAATAGTACCCCATAAGTTGACATGGCCCATAAACACAGCTGTGGGAAAGCTGTGAAAGATGGGAGGGACTCCACTATTGCAGATTCCCAGGCAGCTTCTTTTTGTGGACATTAAAAGCCCCAAGAAAACTGTTTCTTGTGGAGAAGT
>NW_024528597.1:0-851 GCF_017590135.1 Pyrgilauda ruficollis | reverse complement strand
ACAGCTGCCTCTCCCTGGGCTGCACCCTGGGCTTGGGGGAACCTCAGCTCCAGCACCTGGAGCAGCTCCTGCCCTGGGGACTGCAGAGCTGCTCCCCTCACTTGTTCTCCTTAATCCGGGCTGCAATTCTACAGGGTTTTCCCCCTTCAATGTCACCAGAGGTGCGGTGGCTGATGGGCCCAGTCTTGTGTGTTCTGGAGTCACCTGGGACTGGCTCTGCCATAACTGGGGGAAGCTTCCGGCAGCTTCTCACAGAAGAAGCCCCCCAGCTACGAAAGCCTTCCCACACAAACCAAATATAATGCTGTTAAACTGTCAGTGTGCAAACTCTTAGGGTTAGGGATTATACATTTCAGGGAGGTGCAATTTCAAGTGCTCTTTGCCTCAAGTATTTACTCCTTGCTTTTACAGTAATTCTAAGAGTGATATTTTAATTTGAAGAGAGCAGCACAGAAGTGTTGTTTGCTTGCAGGTAAGGATTGTTGCATTTTGTGATTCCCCATTTAGTGGCTTCTATTAGGGCACTGTGGAAGCCTGGCCACGCTGGGCAGTAATCACATTTGTGCTTAAAGGCAACAATAAGGGCAGACGTGGCAGACACAGCTCTGCAGAGTGACCTTGGCGAGGGCTGCCCGAGGCCCCGTGCTGTGGCACCGACCTTGTGAGAAACACGGTCACTCTTCTGTGAAAATTAAACAAGTTTAACAAAGCACAGTAGGAGACAAAGACCACAGAGCAAAGGTTGTTATGGCCGGGTGCATCTTAGCACTCAGCCAAGGGCACACTGTAACTTTTGGGGATGCCCCTTAAATGACTTTTAATTCCATCAGTCTGTTGCACATTCATAGGCC
>NW_024528596.1:0-850 GCF_017590135.1 Pyrgilauda ruficollis | reverse complement strand
GGATCTCATTATTTGCTCCAGACTGGCTCCCCATCACTAGCTGGTGCTTCCCACACTGAGGTGCCATTCCCTGCTTCAGCTCTTTGAACCAGGTTGTGCAGGACTGCAGCCCCCTGGATGCACTGACCAGGCAGGGACTGGGGGACAGGACTGTGAATGGCCACAGGGACAGCCCCCAGACTGTCTAAAAGCTACTTCCAGAGCAGGAAACCTGGGCTGAAATCACACTCTGGAGTCACAATATCTAGGCTTGCAATCCAGATCCTTTCCTTTTCCCTTGTTTTTTGACATCTCACTTCTTTTCAGACTGTCACTTCCTTCCTCGGAGGTAAATTCCGCCCTAGTAATTTTAGCAAAAAACCAAGGGAAGCAAATATTTCCTGGGGGGACTTGAAGTCACTTTCCCATCAGTGGGGATTTTAAAGTGCTCTTGCATGTGTTTTCTCCAGAAAACATGCTCACACAGTCAGCATCCCAGCCAAACAGGACAGGGATCTTCCTGTCACCAGCCACCAATTTCAAGGTCACCTTTCTCATAGACTGAAATGTGCTCCCCTCCTGTTGTGAAGGGCATGGTCATCCAGCCAAGGCCCCTTCAGCCCATGGTTGTCCTCTGAAAGAGCTTCCAGGACAGTCTGTTCTCTCCAGTGCTCAGTTATGCAAATCCCAGCAATCTGCAGGAGCCATCCTGCGTGTAGGGCCTGGCAGGGAATCTCAAGCTGTGCTGGCCAAGGGCCCCCAGGACCCTGATCCCCAAAAGCTGAGGGACAGGGGATATTCCCACTCCCCATCCTTGTGCCTGCACCCTCACTGACCCATATTATATTTGTGGGGTGCCCCGATGAAGGCA
>NW_024528595.1:0-852 GCF_017590135.1 Pyrgilauda ruficollis | reverse complement strand
GGGAAAGAAGGCAAGAGGGGGAGAGCCCAGTGCATAGACTATTGCCTGGGAGAAATGAACATTTTCTCTGGAAATTTAGGAAAGCCTGGCTTTGCAATTGCTTTAGGCATCTCTCTCTGAGCAGCTTTCTCTCGGTGGTTTTTCAGGGATCTGCAGGGGATGAGAGGAATCCTTTTCCAGTGACTTCTATGCCACGTGAAGCCAAGACAAGAAGACCTGAAGTTAGAACAGTAAGTGTTTGTTTTGCAGCCCTGCCTGTAGTTTCTGAAGACACCAGCCAGGACTGGCCCTGCAGCCACCCCAGCCTCTGCTTCCTCAGGAGCACTTCTTTTGGGAGCAAAGAGAGAGGGAGGGATGGGGCAGAGCTGCCCTCTCAGGGAAGCACTTGCTAAGTAGCTTGGCTACAGCTGAACAGCACTTGAATTTTTGACTCCTTGCTGAGCCTTTGATCTGTGTTGGCCAAAAGGAATTCTTAGAGCTGCTGATACATTTTTGACTTTATGCTTTAATCGTTACAAATGTTGCATTGTCCTGTGGTTCAAGCAGTGGGGAATACTGAAAAGCTGTAACCTGCCATCCCATGGGGCCTTTGCAGTGTCATTTTCCATAAACCACCAAGTTTTGTGGGCCCCTCTGGGCAAAGGGACGCATTGCCATGATCTGCTGGCAAACTTGCAAAAGAAAATAAACATGATGTGGCTAGCTGAGTGGCTGGCAGGCTGTAAAAATCCTCTCCAGAAAGAGGCAGCTGCTGAAAGTGAAAAAGTCTTGCAGGTCCTCTTGTAGTAAAGTCACTCCAGTCATTGATTGTGTTCTGCCAGGTGTGCCTGTTGCATGAATGCAACCAAATGT
>NW_024528594.1:0-852 GCF_017590135.1 Pyrgilauda ruficollis | reverse complement strand
ATTTTATGGGGATTTGGGGGGATTTTATCAGGATTTTTAGGGGATTTTGGGGGATTCTTTGGCAAATTTTGGGGATTTTATGGGGATTTTGGGGATTGGGGGGATTTTATGGGGATTTTGGGGGATTTTTCGGCAAATTTAGGGGATTTTATGGGATTTTATGAGGATTTTTCGGGGATTTTGGGGATTTGGGAGGATTTTAGGGGATTTTTGGGAGTTTTAGGGGATTTTATGGAGATTTTGGGGATTTATGGGATTTTTGTGGAATTTTATGGGGATTTGGGGGGATTTTATCAGGATTTTTAGGGGATTTTGGGGGATTTTTGGCAAATTTAGGGGATTTTGTGGGATTTGGGGGGATTTTATGGAAACTTTATGGGATTTGATAGGATTTTTAGGGGATTTTGGGGATTTTATGGGATTTTTAAGGGCTTTTATGGGCTTTTGGCAGATTTTTAAGGGGTTTTTAGGAGATTTTGGGGGGTTTATGGGTTTTGGGGGGATTTTTTGGGATTTTTATGGGATGTTGGAGCATTTTAGGGGATTGGGGTTTATGGGTTTTGGGGGGATTTTTTGGGAGTTTTATGGGATGTTGGAGCATTTTAGGGGATTTTTATGGAATTTTGGGGAATTTTAGGGGATTTTAATGGAATTTTGGGGCATTTTAGGGGATTTTAATGGAATTTTGGGGCATTTTAGGGGATTTTTATGGAATTTTGGGGCATTTTAGGGGATTTTTGTGGAATTTTTTGGGGATTTTGGGGTCAGGAATCAGGATTGGGGACACAGACACGAACCAGGACCGCCCCCCACCCCTCAAAATTTCCCCCAAACCCCCCCAAAATCCCCCAA
>NW_024528593.1:0-852 GCF_017590135.1 Pyrgilauda ruficollis | reverse complement strand
GTTTGTCTGTCCCATCCCTGGCTGCTGCCAGCTGCAAAAGCCACCTCCCTCCTGCTGGAATTCCAGTGCTCTGGCATCCTTGGGGGGCTGCTCCTCCTCCTGGTGGCCCTTCCCTGAGGAAGTTTGCAACAGAAGGGTTGTGTAACCAGGCAAGAAGTGAACAGGCAGTGCTGATTTGGGCTGCTCTGGCTTCTTCCAGGACCAAGCCACTCTTCCCTGATTAAATGGGATCTGGGAGGATCCTGAATCTTAACAGGAAAATGATTTGCTGGTGTTTCTAAAGTAATCAAAAGTAGGCAGTGGTAGAGCTGCAGCATCATCCCTGTGAGGGACAGGCACAGTTTGGAAGGACAGCAGCTTGTTCCCAGGGAATTGGAGCTGCAGGGGAGATTTTCCAGACTCCTTGGGGAAAAGGAGTGGATGGGTGATGGACATGGAAATACAGGGGCTGCACCATGAGGAGCTGTGGGTTTGTACTGGCACATGAGTGAGGAAGGACATTCCTCATGGATCAGCCAAGGGTTTATTGACAGCTGGGAACGATTCCCTCCCTGATTCCCTTCCTGTTTACACGAGAAGTGACAGCTCCGGCGGCTGCGGGACGCGGGAAGCAGCCGAGCCACACGCTCTCCACTGGGGCTGGCCTTGCCTGAGCAGCTTTCCTGTCCTTTCCTGTCCCTCCCAGGTGTGGCAGATTCCTGAGAACGGGCTCACCCTGTCCCTGACAGAGCCCGTGGTAGTGCTAGAAGGCCATTCCAAGAGAGTTGGCATCGTGGCCTGGCACCCGACGGCGCGGAACGTGCTGCTCAGCGCAGGTACGGAGCACAGGAGTGGGCAACAGCTCCTCTCCCT
>NW_024528592.1:0-852 GCF_017590135.1 Pyrgilauda ruficollis | reverse complement strand
TTTTTTTTTGGGACAGTCATCTATGGTTAATTATATGCAGTTATACCTTCTTGGTATCACCTATGAAGTCTGAATTTAGGAATTCATGAGTGAAAAAACTTCATGTTTACCTCTTGGTCTAGAAAACTTGGTCACAGTTGCCCAAGCCACTAAGATATTCAAACACCTTCTGCAGAGTTCATTAAAAAACATAAATTCATTCTCTCCACACAGATTAACCTCTGTGCTAAGACAAATTCTAAAATGTTGTGTTTGAACCTGGAGGTGTTTAATTCTGACACTGGAAAGCAAAATGCTTGGAAGAAAAACAGAAAGATTCTACAAACATCAGTTCCTTTTAGCAAGGATCTTGTGGCTCTGCTGGCCACAAATAGACAAAGTGCAAAGTTTTGCTCAAAACTTAAATCTGTTTGTGAAAAACCCATGAGCATAAACACACACACACACAAAGATTAATATGCTGGATACACTTTTATTCTCAATTGATGATCTTGTCCTTTTCTTTCTGTGATTGTTGACATTGGTCCAAAGTTAGAATGACTTTGCTAGCAAAGCTGAGGAATCACCTCCAAAAGAGGTTGTTAGTCATTTCCTACAAAGATAATATTAGAAAAAAATGGAGGGTAAATATATACTTGGACTTCTCTAAAAAAATTTTGATAAAGTTTACTCTTTTTTAATAATCCTGGTTAAGCACACTCAATAAGGTATGAACAGAGGCTGGGAAATTGTTGCATATAAAGAAACTGATGTCTAGCTCTATAAAAGTACAAATTCCATAAATCATAGAATCTCAGAATCATTGAATCATTTGGGTTGGGAAAGACATTGAAGATCATCTCATTCCAACCC
>NW_024528591.1:0-852 GCF_017590135.1 Pyrgilauda ruficollis | reverse complement strand
CAAAAAAGCTGATGTGCAAGTTAGTTTGCTCTGCACAGCGCAGAGAAAACATCTCACATCAGACCTTACTGCAACCAGCACAGACTCTGGAGAGAGCCAAGTCTTAAGGTTCCTCCACAAGACCCAGCTCACTTTGAGAGAGACATGCCCAGGCTGCAATCGCATTTCAGGATGCAGAGAAAAAGTGAGTGTTCACTACAGTTGCATATCTTGTAGTCTGAGACAATGGGCTGATTTTTTAGATATGACTATATAATAATTAATATACTATTATACTAATATTTATTAGACGATATATTATATGTATTGCATATTATATTAATGGCAGGCTATGTATAGGGCTATGGAAATTAATTGGTTGTTCCTTTTTTTCTTCCCTACCATAGCTTTGAAAAAAGCCAAACAGTGTATGCTGTGTAGAATATGGTCCCATTGAGAACATTTCCAAATATTATCTCCATTTGTGGTGAGACAGATTTTTCAGGATGATTTCTTCTATGCTATTTTGAACACACATTAGTTTATGTTTAATACTAACTGCTATTGAATTTTTTATTTGGAATTTTTAAATTTTTTATAGAACTCCTGAGTTACAAATACTACATAAAAAAAGATCAGTCATCAGTCACCAGGTTCATATGCAATGTTTTAATGACGAATTTTTTTTTACATTAAAATCAAAGTGAGATAAATATCTGAGGGCTAAGAATGCCAAATTAAGTCAGTGTGTTCTGACCATTCTAGTATAACTTAATGTTGAGTTCCTTAGTAAGTGGAGCAGAAATACGCAGAACCAGTTTCTGTGGAAAAAAGAGACAAAAAATAATGAATTTTGTTAATGTAAAAACCCCC
>NW_024528590.1:0-853 GCF_017590135.1 Pyrgilauda ruficollis | reverse complement strand
CTTAAATCACTCCAAAATGACCCTAAACCCCAAAAACACCTTAAACCACTCTAAAATGACCCTAAACCCCCCAAAATGACCCTAAATCACCCCCCAAATGACCTTAAACACCCAAAATAACCCAAAATTTAAATTTGGGGTGGGGAGATGGTTGGGATTTGGGGAGAAGAAAAAAAACAAACCCTGAAATGAAGCTAAGTCTTCCCAAAATTACTCTACAGCCCTAAAATGATCATAAATCAACCCAAAAAAACACGCTAAACTGCCAAAAACCATCTTAAACCACTCCAAAACGACCCTAAATCCCCAAAACGATCCTAAATCACCCCAAAATACCCTGAATCACCCCAAAATACCCTAAACCCCAAAAACAACCCTAAAACGCCCCAAAATGACCCTAAATCACCCCAAAATGACCCTAAACCCCCAAAACAACCCCAAATCCCCCCAAAACAACCCCAAACCGCCACAAAATTCCCCGAAACAACCCCAAAACAAACCAAAATCCCCCAAAACCGACCCTAAATCCCCCCAAAACAACCCTGAAACACCCAAAATTCCCCAAAACAACCTCAAAACCTCCCCAAAACTCTCCAAAATCCCCCCCAAAACAACCTAAAACGCCCCAAAAACAACCCAAAATCTACAAAAACCCTTTCAAATCCTCCCCAAACAACCCCAAAACACCCAAAATTCCCCAAAACAACTCCAAATCCCCCAAACCCAACCCTAAATCCCCCCAAAAGAACCCTAAAACACCCAGAAATTCCCCGAAACAACCCCAAACCCAACCCCAAATCCCCCCAAAACGCCCCAAAATTCCCCGAAACCTCCCCAAAACTCTCCGAAATCC
>NW_024528589.1:0-853 GCF_017590135.1 Pyrgilauda ruficollis | reverse complement strand
GGGGGATTTGGGTGGGAAAAGGGGGATCTAGGTGGGAAAAGGGGGATTTAGGTGGGAAAAGGGGGTTCAGGTGTCGCCCCCAGCCCCACTTGTTCCTCTCTCCCCCTCCCGGGCTCTTTTCCCGAATTCCCCCTTTTCCTCCCCGCCCCCCCATTCCCAAAGTCCCGTTTTTGGGGGGCTGCTGCCGGGGCTGGCCGTGTGCCCCCTCCCCAGCTCCGTCCCCCCCTGCAGGTGGTCCCGTGCCCGGGGACACGGCGGCGCTGGGACCCCCGGGGACCCTCCCCAAGCCCCTCCCCAAGCCCCTCCCCAAGCCCCTCCCCAAGCCCCAGCCGGGCGAGAGCGGAGCCCCCACGGTGAGCAGCCCCCAGCCCCAAAAATCCGGGGTGGGACCCCAAAACATCCAGGGTAGAAACCCCAAAATTCTGGGGTGGGACCACAAAATTCCAGGGTGGGACCCCCAAAAATCCTGGGATGGGATCCCAAAAATCGGGGGTGGGACCACCAAAAATCCAGGGTAAAACCCCCAAAATTCCAGGGTGGGACCCCCAAAAAATCCTGGGTGGGACCCCCAAAATTCCAGAGTGGGACCCCCAAAATCCCGGGATGAGACCTCCCAAAATCCTGTGATGGGACCCCCAAAATTCCAGGGTGGGACTCCCAAAATTCCAGGGGTGGGACCCCCAAAAATCTGGGGTGGGGCCTCCAATAACAATGGGATGGGCTTCCCCCCAAATTCCAAGATGGGACCCCAAATCCCAGAGCGGAACCCCCAAATTCTGGGATGGGACCCCCAAATTCTGGTAGTTTCCTGAGCCCCCCTGGAGCCCCCAGATGCCCCCAAGAACCCCCAAAT